>NC_044007.1:56379160-56684644 GCF_900496995.4 Aquila chrysaetos chrysaetos
ACTTTAGGAGGAAAAATGGGCTAGACTCAGAAGAAATATTTAAATCTTCTATTAGTTTTTTGAATTAAAAATTTAAAGTGCACAAAAAGATCCCAAATAATATTCTCAAAGCTCTAAGGTACCTAAAAACACTTTGTGGAATTCATCTGCCTGTTAATGTTCTGAGTTCAACAGAGAAAATCTAGGAGTGATGTACTTCTGAGTTCTAAGTAGTATTGTGGAAGGAATGTTTTGTTTGGCAGAAGGGCACTTGAAAAAGAGTTTCTTGATTAAAAATTGGAAACAAAAAACAAGAGACAAACCCACTGTTTTCCAAATTCTAATAGAGTAGCAAAGCACAGGCATACAGACATCCTTATGTAAATGTAAGTAACTTCAAACAGAGGGAAAGGAAGTAAGAAGCAGAGTTGCAGCCAAGGAGGAAAGAGGAGTTGGAGGAAACTGCTGCTAGGTAAAACAGGATGTCATATCTTCTCTTCTGCAAAGCTTACTCAACAGGAAGTCTCAAGGAGTCTTAGCAAGTAGTGCAGATCTGTGATGCAAAAAATCAAAGCCTGTGGCACCATTAACAGCAATATTGCAACTTGCTTAGTCTGAAAGTTCTAGGGGTCTGTCATTGTGGCTACTTGTAAAACAACTGCAACAAAAGAGCACCAGAAGTTACCACAGTGACATTGGAAAAAGGAGTGATTACACTGATAATTTGGCAGCCAATAGCTACTTTGGATACCTTGTCCTCTAATACAGGAAAGTGAAGTAAGTTTTCCAAGACGGGAGCAAAAGAGGCACTTTATCATCATCATCATCACCATTAATAATAACAATAACAATAACAGTGTTGTTAACTTCCCTGAATTAAGTCATAGTTAGATGGTTGTAATGGTATCTTGGATACCTGCATTAGCTCAGAGTTAATGTCTCTGCCTTCACTCAATATCTTAAGATACCTCTCCTTTTTGGCTTCATTCAAACGATGTCATAGTGATCAGGCTGAGTATTTTCCTTCTCTCCAAGTCATTTGAGGTATTTACATGTTACCCTTCGAAAGATGGTATAAAAAAGTTAACTCAGAATTTATCTTAAAACCTTATCTACACATTCAGTGCACTATGTAACCTTGAGTCCTGCCCCTTTTGTATAAATACCTGTGTCTTGATAAGTAGGAATTCTCAGTAAGAAATAAATAACTCTGCACCATCTTTTACTAGTGTAGTGTGCAATTAACATGTGTAATTACATCCTTTGGAACAACGTAGGGAGGAAGCAAGGAGATAGCAGCGTTACCAAATAATGAAGCAGATAATTTTGTTCACAAAAGGGTGGGTAGTGCCTGTGTGGTGATCAATGTCTTTCTGTATTTCCCCAGAAGAGGTTTCCTATCAAAGCACAGAAGTAGTTGGTATTCAGTGTAGCCTGTGTTCATTCACTTTATGTTTACAGACATTACAGTCATGAGTGTTGCTCAAGTTCACTGTCTTCTTAAAAATGTACGAGGTGTGATAGTTGTGAACAAAACTTTTAATTACATATTGTGTTAAAAAAAATGTGGGGGAGTGTCGTGGTTTAAGCCCAGCTGGTAACAAAGCACCATGAAGCCGCTTGCTCACTCCTCCCACTTGTAGCCCCAGTGGGATGAGGAGAAAATTTAAAGAAAAGCTCGCGGGTTGACACAAGGACAGGGAGCGATCACTCACCACTTACGGTCACAGGCAAAACCCAGACTTGACTCAGGGAAAAAAAAAACGAAATCAATTTAACTTGTTACCAATCAAATCAAAACAGGATAATGAGAAGTAAAACCAAATTTTAAGACACCTTCCCCCCAGCCCTCCCTCCTTCCCGCCTCAACCCCACTCCCGGTTCTCTCCACCTCCTCCCCCCGGCGGCGCAGGGGAACAGGGGATGGGGGTTGGGGTCAGCTCGCCACACCTGGTCTCTGCCGCTCCTTCCTCCTCAGGGGGAGGAGGACTCCGCACTCGGCCCCTGCTCCACCGGGGCGTCCCTCCCACGGGAGACAGTCCTCCATGAACT
Source organism: Aquila chrysaetos chrysaetos (assembly GCF_900496995.4). Classification (NCBI taxonomy): domain Eukaryota; kingdom Metazoa; phylum Chordata; class Aves; order Accipitriformes; family Accipitridae; genus Aquila; species Aquila chrysaetos. Next base: position 56,381,192 of record NC_044007.1, read on the forward strand.
TCTCCGGCATGGGTCCTTCCCATGGGCTGCAGCCCTTCAGTCACAGACTGCCCCATCGCGGGCTTTCCCATGGAGTCACGGCCACCTTCGGGGGCATCCCCCTGCTCTGGCGTGGGCTCCTCCCTGGGCTGCAGGTGGGCCTCCGCTCCCCCGCTCCCCTCCATGGGCTGGGGGGGACAGCCTGCCGTCTTGTCTCACCGCGGGCTGCAGGGGCATCCACCGCCTCAGGCGCCCCTCCTCCCCTCCTTCCTCCTCACTGACCTCGGTGTCTGCAGAGGGGTTCCTCTCACATCCCACTCCCCCCACTCGCTGCAGGTTCCCCTTCCTAAATCTGTTCTCCCAGAGGCGCTACCGCCGTCACTGACGGGCTCGGCCTGGGCCAGAGTCGGGTCCGACTTGGAGCCGGGGAAGCTTCGAGCAGCTTCTCACAGGAGCCACCCCTGCGGCCCCTCCGCCGCTACCAAAAACCTGCCACACAAACCCAAAACAGGGAGGAATGGGGAGATATGAAAATCCCATGTGCTGCACATGAAAACTATTTAATAAATCCCCCAGAAGCAGGAAATCTATTTTCATGAGAGGAAATAAGTACTGCTTGAGACCAACTTTAATTTTTTTTACACACAAGTTAAAAATAATATAACCTGCACATTAGTTACAGTGCAAGTGTGCATATTGTACCCAAAGGGTCCCTTCTATAAAAAAAGGATCATAAAATCCTATCAACATACTATATTTTTCTGCTGGAGATAAATCTGGAAGATTAATGAGGTCAAGTTATTGCTATCTAGTATGCTAGGGAATAAGTTTCTAAATTAGAATTTTAATTGTATGTTCTATTGCAGTCCTCTTACTAATTCACATTTCACCATATTTCTAAAATCTTTCCTTATATGGCAGTCTTAAAGAATTTTAAAGGAATGAAAGTAATGGAGTTTTTAAAACTTAAGTAGGTAAAATGGAATTGGCTCTGAAAGCCTATAGAAACTAGGTTATCTATCAAATTTTTAAAGCTTTCTGCAGAATCTATAAAGATTTCTATTCCTGTTGTTGAATCTTAAAAGTGAACTTCAGGTGTGGCAGTGTTAGATACCCAGATAAGAAATGGCATCAACAAATCTCATAAATAGGTTGGTTTAAAAAATAAATGGAAAGTAATTCTTTGTTAGTTATTACAGAAGTACTCCATGACGCTCCCTTTTGCAGTATTGTCATGGTTTAAGACCAAATGACAGTTGGTCATTGGAGACTAAATGTACTCAGCTACCAAAATATTTCAGTCACAGATACAGGCAATTTTACAAATTGCACAACTTCCCTGTTCTGCAGCAGAGAAGACGTGGTCCAGGAGAGAAGTTGGGTGGGTCTGCATGGTGGATCCAGCCATGCCATGTGTTCTCCTTCAGTGCCTCTCAGGGGGCCTCCTCCCTTGTCCTCTGGGTCCTCTCCCCGAGCAACCCAGGACACTGTCAGATACAGGACTGGGTAGAAAAGAATACCTAATTCTTGATTATCTTGTCCAAATGCACTTGGTGCCTAAAAACTAGCTTTCACCATGGCTGGCACTCACAATCTGCTATTCTTGAAGGTGTGCAACACCTTCACAGCTCTCACAGTGACTGACAAGTCACTTTCACTTAAGTTACTTCTCTGTTCTTATAACTGAGCTAATCTGTTATCCTATAGTGTTAACTAAATTTCATATGCATTTGCTAATGCTATTGTCAACTAGAGCTATCTCATGCTAACTTCTACAAGTATCCATGTCATTAAAGATACCACACCAAAGCAGTTCAATCATTTTAATATGTTTTCATTATGCAACTTGACTAGACTGGCCAGCTGTCCAGGGAGTACCAAAGCCTGTGACTTTAAAAATACAAATGTATTAGAAAATATAGTAACTTAAAGCATCTTGCCGCTGAAAAATGAGCACACCAATATGACAGAATTAGTACCAGATTTTGTCTTACCATGTGGTTTTAGTCCCTTTTTTTGAAATCTGAATGGTAAGTTATGCTGCAGTTAGTCAGTGGAGGAGGTAACAGTTCCCCTTCCATTTCAACATTTAATGTAGGCAGTGACTATGATGTTCAGTGTCTCAAAAGACCAGAAGGACTTTTGCTTTTGTATGCTTCTTGTGTGTAATATAGACACCCAAGAAGGAAGAGACTCTGTTTCCCACCTCTGGCTATGCAAGCCTTTATGAATGGATGTTTCTTTTTTTTTTTCTTAACATGAGTTCAAGGAGACACAACCACATAAAGGAGCATCAGGAACAGTATTAGAGAGTTGCTGTGTGTCAAACTATAACTGTATATCTGCTTTAAGACTGATTTGGACCATTTATCTCACACTCAGAAAACCTTATGTAAACTATCAGCCTAATTTTTTCAGAAAATTCCAAACAGAATGAGGGATGTTTGGTGATAACATCAATGTATTCTGTTTGCAACAATCTTTACTGGCTTTTTCTTCTTCTATGTTCAGACCTAGGTTACAGTAACACACTGGTAAATGCTTTATATCTGCTGAAGGCAGTTTACATTGATTAGATAGATTTTCACATTGGCTCTTGCAACAGACAGTTTTCAAGGGCAGGCATAGTAAAATGGTTTTTTTTAATTCCATTATTTGAAAACTGGACATAATTCTCAGTGATTGAAACTGACAGAGGAGAAAAAGCCGATGGTGAATATATTCTCTAGTGGCACGCTGTCATCCACAAATTCTTTCAGTGACCAAAGCAATGATTGAAGTATGAAAAGCTGCTTGCATACAGTGGGTTTCCATCAGTAAAATCATTTACCACTGCTCACAAACACTTGGGGTGATCTATTACTTGCAGGTGATGCATTTTCAATGATAAAATCTTTCCTCAAAGTGACTAGAAGATTAAAAATGTTGTTTCATAGCTTGGTCCTCTCTGCAATTTCTTTAACGTAACTATCAATGACTCTTCCTTCTTAATTCCTTAACAATCTAAATACTCAGTTATCAACAAACTGAATGTGATTATTTCAATTTTCTGTTTAAAAAAAACAGTTAATGTTGTTAAGTAACAAGAACATCCTCGCATGGCAGATATTTTGCAGATTCTGAACACTGAAAAACCAATGAACTGACAGATCTACTGTACTCATAAATCTTGCACTGTTCATTAAATGAGCCTGAGGGCCCTTGTCCTCCAAACATTTATGGACTTGCTTAAAATAAAATGTGTGTTTACTAGGGTTTGTAAATACAAAGAAGAGTCTAATGCAATGCTGGGATCTTAACTCAGAGCTTAATGGATGCATTTTTTTCCATCTGTAGTCTCCACATATAAAGAGGACACAGCACTAGTAAAGGGTGATATAGGTAAAACTAATAATGTATCTTCACTATCCAAATCAGGGCATTATAGGCATCTAATTTAGCTACAACTCAAAGAACCTATGGGTAGAAATATAGGTTTCCTCTATAGCTAATTAAATTTAGACAAGGACCTCCATTAGGACCGCCATTAGTTATCTGGTCTGGCCTAAAGTAGACTGTGTGTAACTCTCTGCATGTAGCTTAAAAACAAATCCAGAGGCATTTAGAACTGAATAGGTCAAATTACTCATTTTGCTAAAGTACATCTTAATCTGGTTATCTAGAAATAGCAATGGAAAAATTGATCTTATCAGTGAAGAAACTTAGGGTCAATCGGGAAAATCAGACATCATAGAGTCACACATTTAAAAACAAAGCCACAGATCAAACTTAAGATTGTTACACAGTGAAATACGCATTTCTGTACATAATATTCTTGCTTATTAAGTAGGCAGAGCAAGATTTATGATGTCCTTAACTTCTCATTTCTTTGCTAGTAAGACATTGCATTTTGTAAATGACATTGTAGGAGTCTACACTGTTGTCACCTAGCAACTATGAAGTATTTTTTGAAAAAGTTGCTTCTTGGCTTTGGATTCATGATAAAAATAGTAATTCCACTCAACACTTTACATTTGTAGATCTTAAAATGCTTACAAAGATGCATTATTTTTACTATCCTTAATTAGAAGCATGAAAATCTAGGATGGAAAGTGTGTTGCCAAAAACAACAATCAACAGAGCTACAAATTGTATCCTGAAGATCTCACCCTATTCTCCGCATTCCAGCCTTTCAAACTGTACTTTTATATAGGTCCCTTCCAATATTTTCTGGTCTTATAAATTTTAAATGAGGAAAGGGAATAATTTAAAGAATCTGTATTTGCAATTATTATCTCCCCCTCTCATTTGAGATATTGCAGTTATTTTCTAGTCTGAGGGTCACAGTGAATTAGCCCTTGGCAAATATTTAATTTTTAATGGAAACCACTGCAGCACTGAGTTAAAGCAAGCAAAAGCTTCACATTCATCCTAAGATGATCCTGCTGCTGCATCACTGACCAGTTCTCATGTTGCATATGCAGTTCCGTGTAATTTAGTTTTTTTCAGGAACTGTTTTATCCTGATTATTGAAATATTTTCTAATAACAGAATGACAGTTGACATTGCATATTGTAAGAACAGCTGGCTTGAAAAGTGTTTCATTTTTCAAGTAGATCCTGGAGGCTGGGTAGGCAAGGTTTTGTGTGATTTGAGTTACAGAAATACTTATTTTAAATTATTTGAGAAATGTCCTACACTCATTTTCAATTCTCCATTGCCCTTGCCAGACATTTGGTGGAATGAAGCTGTTTGGGAGCATATTTCTTCCTAATAGTCCACATTTTTAAAAAACTTTTAAGTATGAATTAGAATGAATAACCACTAAAATAATGTGTGGGCTGCTGTGCAGCAGTCTCCCTGGAGAGTGATATGTCAGGATAAACATTAAAAAAATTTCTGTAATGAAACGTATATTTCTCACAAGTAAGGGAAGATCTTGACAGATCATCTGTTACAAGGTATCTGCTCTGTTCTTTACTTGTGGGACAAATGGGATTTCTCCTTATAATTCATTGTGGATTATCATTCTGTTGCAGTTTGTGTAATGGCAGCACATGGGGAATTCAGGAAGTGACACTCCAGATGTCTTTTACAATAACTGTTTCTTATTATGCTTTTGCACCGTAATACCTCTTCCTTCAAATTATCTTTTCTGTACACTTCTTACTGAAATACCTGTGTGTATCCCAAAATGAATTAAACAGAAAAATGGATCCACATAAATTACGTCTATTTTCCGTATGCGATAGGTTTTATTTCATTCATTAATTTATTGATAAAAACCCAAAGAAAAACATATATCTGGAGTTCTTTTTCTATAATACATTTTTAATACAGAAAGTGAAGTCAATATGCAGCAGCTGGAAACATAAATCTGTCTCCTGTTTTTCGTTATTGTGTGTGGTTTGATATATATGTATGATAAAGAATAAAATTAACTATGTTGCAGACATATTATTAGGAAATATTTTATCTGTAAGGCTCATTAAGCTTATCATTGTTTTCAGAAGCTCCAAACAGGTGGGAGAAATTGAACCCGTACATTAGCAGGGGAGAAGCAGACGAGCTGCCCAAACCAGTACATTGCCTATTGTATATCTTCCCTGAATGCAATGCAGTGAAAATCTTTCCAGCTGTCTCCAGAGATTTACTTTAATCGATTGGTTTAAAGCAATTTTGTAAAAGTTCATTAGTGGGACAGGGAGAAGCAAGAAGTCCCTAGCAGTATATTTGGGTCCTCCATATTTCAAGGTGTAGGCTTGGAAGCTGTATCAGCAGGACTCTTTCTCTGTAACAGCATATGTAATGTTTAATGAATTAAACCCAAAACCACTTGCTGGGTAATGTCTTATGGATCAATTCTGTACTAGTCTGTAGCAGGACTGTAAGAAAACTAGAATTCTCTGTAGTCTATCTAGCTGCCTGAAACGCAAAATCCTGAGGAGGATACCAGGTCAAGTTTTAAGTCAGATGAATGATTAGTTTGTTCTGCCTTTGGAGCTTTGTTGCTGAACATTTCCATCCCTATTTTGCCTTTAACTATGTTTAATTGTTCACCATCCAGTGTTGTCTGAGAGTAAGCGTGAACTCTGCAAGAAATTGAGACATAGGTCTTTGCACGTGGAGAGCAATTCCTTATGCCATTCAGTCTGGCTTATTACAAAAGTATTTTCCATCCAGCCTGAGTTGAGAGTGCTCTGAAGTGGGAGGGCTTGCTTGCTTTAGCTGCTGTTGGCAGATACATAATCAGATAATGATTGGCGCCTTTTTGGTAAACAGCCACAAAGCTGTAAATTATTTTAGGATTTACAGGGTTCCACTTCTCTATCCTGACAGCAATCTGCATTTCTCAGAGCCGTACCCAATGATGGTATGCTGTGATTAAGGAGAAACTTATTTATATTAGTGGGTTTTAGTCATTTTACAATCAATTTACAAACCTTTAAAATTTTTCTAAATGTGGAGAGATGAAGGACAAACAAACTGAAGCCTTTTGACAAGGCTTCTGTTTTTCTTAAGTTATTATTTATGAACTTTTTAGAAATAATCCATGTATTCCCAGGAGTTTCCATATCATAAATTGGAAACCAGTACTGTAGTGAACTTATTAAAAGAAAACTCATTTTAGACACTGAATGCCCCTGTGTTCCATTGACTTCAGTAAGAGATCAAGGGTTTATTTTGATTTTTATGCTCTTTACTAATGGAAATCATTGGGATTCAATAATGCATTTCAAGTGTGAGGGCAAAGGACATTAATTGTAGTCCATTTAATGGGCATTATCTATTTTAAACCACTCAGAAAGTGTTGAGGTCTTCCAAGAGGTACAAACTTCCTGAAGTTTTCCCTATTGAATTTAGGACTTTTAGCCATTTTTTGGCTTCTGTTACCAGAAAAATAAATCATGTACATTCATGTCCCTCTTGAATCAGAAGATTTAATCTACTGGTCATTGTAGTAAAAAGATCAAAACATGAGTTAAGACCAGCCATTGTCCTGATAGAAGTCCACTGCTTTGTTTGGCAACTAAATATTTTTAAGACTAGATTAATATTTCAATGCAAAATGATAAAATGCATCTACATTAGATGACTTAGAGATACAATGGGTAAAATAAGAAATTGTGCAAATGCTCTTTTAGACCACAGGATGCACAGGATAGGTAGGACATAACAACTTGCTTGCAGCCCATTTGACAGCTTGTGTGTTTTAGTAACGTAAAAATATATTTTTAGCACCTTCAACTTTCTTATTTACATTAGATTTATTAACTACAGCACAGAGGTTGGGTGAATATTAGATTATATCTTTCACAAAATCACATTATTTTTATTCTCTGACAAAATAATCATGTTGGTGGTATCATAAATTATGTTTAAAAAAAAAGACACATACATGCTAGTTGAATCTAAATTTTTTAGAAATGTCTATATATGTACAGATCCATGAGGTAATCTGCCAAGAAGTAACTGAAATTTGTGGATATGACAAAAATAAAACATGTTAGTACAGTGTGTAGTTCTGCACTCAAATACTGGAGCAACTCCAACACTGAAGCTCCTTCAGCTCTGTGTGTGTATGAGAATTATGTGGAGAATCTGGATAGCACAAATGAAGGACTCTTAGTGTTGCAAGCATGCAACTTTGGAAAGGTTTAATAGCATTTCACGTGCAAGTAATTCTTCTTGCTATTACATAGATACTCTCATGTCAAATTTTAGATAACATCTGGAGCTATGCATAAATACCATTTAAACAGGAGACTCATATTTTTGCTCAATAAAAGAATCAGTTAAATGACACTTTAACAACCATACCTGCAAGTACTGTTTGCCTTTCTCCTTGGTTTATCTGTAAGGTAACTGTTGCTGCATGCTTTTCTTAATGTCACTTTCTTTCCTTTTTTAGAGTTTCTTTGAAGGACAGTCTGCACCATGGGATTCCGCTAAGAAAGATGAGAACAGAATGAAAAATAGATATGGGAATATCATTGCATGTAAGTGTTGACAACATAATTGTCCACTGTGTTAACTTCCCTTCAGAACTGGATAAGAATGACCATCAGCCCTGTGCTCACATCAGGCTTATATTCCTCTTCTGTAATGAGGAAAAGTGAGGGAAGATGTTACTTTTTTTTTTTTTTTTTGAGAAAACTGTCAGATTTAATGCATTTTCTCAACTAGCCCTCTGTATACCTTCAATCCTGTAATCAATGTTTGGCTAATGGAGAATGACACCTTTAACCAGTACTCAGCTCTAACAGCTCCCAGACTGCTTGTGGCAGCTTAGTGAGAGTACCCGTGGTTGTATTGGTACCTTGATATTGGGTTCTGTATATTGTAGGAGTGGACAATACTGCTGCTTAAGTATTCCTTAATAACAGTGACAGCTATCCTGACTTACCCTCTTAATGCTAGACAGACTCTAAGGAAAAAAACAGAATCTGTATGTTTTACTTAAAAATGCCAAGCTTGATAAAGATTAGATGTACTAATAATCAAATTACTTGAGGAGATGATAGCATGCTTTGGTGAATGACCCCTATATCTGGCATTGTGAGATTGCAAAACGTGGCAAGAGATGCTGCATATGAACATGGGGGCAGAAAATATAACAAGTTTGGTAAAATTATATGATTGTTTACACACTGGTGTTGTTGCACTTAGAGGGTAAGTTGCCATTGTGTATGTAGGAGATAATCCCTTCCCTGATTGTTCCTTCAAAATTTAAGTTTAAGATATGAAGCGTGTGTGTTTCTACCAGCTGGCCAGATAACCATGAAACAGGTATAAGCAGAGAAAAAATAGCAGTCACAGCATGTCAGAAGTTTTGTAAGCATGAAAATGAATGATGGCCTTTAAGGAGGGATCATTTAATGATACTGCTGGAATTTAGAAATCATGTATAACCCTAGGTACATGGGACAGCATAGAAGAATAAACAGTACTGATTGTCTGAACATTTGGAGGACCTATGGAAGGAGTATGTAGTGCGTATTTACACTGCCTAACTTCAGCACCTAATCTAGGTGCTTGTCCAGGCACAGATCTAGCTAAGTTTCCTCATCAGCGAATCATGTGGACTTGACAGAGAGGACAGCTCTTCTAGAGAAATTATTCAGAAGTAGAGCCCATTTGAATGCTTCTGAATCACCACCTCAGGAGGTCCTCTCTGCAGTGCTTGCATAACGAGTCTAGAGAGACCAGCTCCTAACTTAGTAACCTACAGTAGGTGATATGAATAGGCCCTTATTATCACTGTGGCCCAGCTGGGCTGAGACAGTCTACAAAGAGAAAACAGCTCTGTAACTTGCTGCAGAAGGAGAACCCACAGGAAATGCTTGCGGAGGCAGAGGCAAGGTAAGCAAGAGATGCTGTCTGCCACATCATTCTGAATGGACATGATAGTATTGCTGGGTATTTTGGATGTATACTGTGCTACTTACTGAAAAAGGAAATTGAATCTTCTAGGGAAATGAACATGAATATCATGATGGGCTGGAGCATATGCAAAAGAAGATAAGTTAGCTAGATGTGGTTTTGCTTGTTTCCCTCCAAGCAATCTTTAAGGTGTAACAAACTTGTTATTTTGTGAGGATGTAGCAATACGTTAGATGACTGCTATCATTTAAGTAAAAATACTGAAGGCATAAATAAGAATACCAAAAAGCTACATGTTTGTCCTTCCTTTGTGAAATTTTGTTTCCAGTCCCAAAGTATGACAATAGATCTTCTCTTTTAGTCAGGTTTAGTGTTGTCAGTCCCCTCTTTAATGTCATGTTAGGCGTCACACTTTGACACCCTTTGGTTGAAGAAAACAGAAGACTGCTAGTGCTATATGTCTGAGGTAATGAAGTGATGAGTAGCCAAGCGAAAACAAGTAAAAGATATTAGACACACAAATCAATGGCAATTACAAGTGATACTGAAGGCTTTCTGAGAGGGCAAATATAACTCAGATCATTTAGATGTCAATTTACTTTTAATGTCCTCAGTATTTAGCAAAAGGAAAGAGTTGGATGGAGTTGTTATCAATAACACTTCCTATTTATGTGTCTGTGAAAACACAGATAACAAGTTAAAATTAAAATCCATTAGAGTTAAAGGCAGTATCTTAAAAGAGAGGCTGAAACTGCCCACAGTTTGTCGTCTGCTAAATATATGTATGCAAATGGGGTAGTTAACTGTTCAATTATTTTGTGTGTTTTTCTGCTGGATAAATGATCACTTGTCGCAGAGCCTGAGAGTACAATTTTAGTGGTCCACTTCTGAAAATTTGTCCCAGATAGTTGTATAAAGTATTTGCTTTAGCTGAAAAGCATTTTACTAAATTGCCCTTTTATGCTGTGTATAAAGACTTAAAATGTGATGGTTCAGATGACCCTGACTATAGGTACATGATTATAATGAAATGTATATTTTTTTCTGTAAAGCATTTAATGCAATTTTTTTCCATCCATTTATCCTCTTTGTTTAAATTTTTCCCAAGATACTACTGTTACATTATTGCTTGTAGTCATTGTTCTCTGAGGGAACTAAAAAAATAGCACCAAGCGGCCAGCATTGCAGGAGCTTGTCAAAATGGCAATATGCTTTACATTACCCAAGTGATGTGTGCTTAATTGGCTACAAGCCTGCCCTACCCACTTGTCCTGGTTTTGGCTGGGATAGAGTTAATTTTCTTTCTAGTAGCTGGTATAGTGTTATGTTTTGGGTTCAGTATGAGAAGAATGTTGATAACACTGATGTTTTCAGTTGTTGCTAAGTAGTGTTTAGACTAAGTCAAGGATTTTTCAGCTTCTCATGCCCAGCCAGCAAGAAGGCTGGAGGGGCACAAGAAGTTGGGAGGGGACACAGCCAGGGCAGCTGACCCAAGCTGGCCAAAGGGGTATTCCATACCATGTAATATCATGCCCAGTATATAAACTTGGGGGAGTGGGGCTGGGAGGAATAGCCGCTTGGGAACTACCTGGGCATCAGTCAGTGGGTGGTGAGCAATTGCACTGTGCATCACTTGTTTTGTATATTCCAATCCTTTTATTATTACTGTCATTTTATTATTGTTATTATTATCATTATTAGTTTCTTCCTTTCTGTTCTATTAAACTGTTCTTATCTTAATCCATGAGTTTTACCTTTTTCCTTCCAATTCTCTCCCCAGTCCCACTGGGTGGAGGGGAAGTGAGTGAGTGGCTGCATTGGTGCTTAGTTGCTGGCTGGGGTTAAACCACAACACCACTGTATGAAAGTGGCTACAACTTGTGAGCCACTGTATCAACAAGCTGAATCATGACCACAGTCCAGTCACCCACAGAAAACATGTTCCTTCTTTACTGAACACAAAAAGCTTTGTGTTTTCTCATTGGGGACTAAAACCAGCATGAATCTGCTAAATGAATCTTTTTTTAACCGAAGAAAAACTCTGTTTCTGCTGTAATTATGTAGGGTTATGCATGGATTTTGGTAAAATCTATTGGTTTTTCCTCAGGAGATATCCTGAGGTAATTTTGGAATGGGAGGGCGTTTGTACTTATTTTTACCTAACTCAATACTGACTAAATGAGAGTATTGATCACAGCTTTTAAAAGCAGCTAAAGATTTTAGATGAGACATTTGTAAAAGGCTTGATTTGCAAAGAATCAGCAGGACACATCCCAAGAAAGGGTCATTGGCTAGGCATGCTAATCAACCAGCTACTCAAGGGGCTTGTTTGAGATCACAGTCTGCAGGCTGGCATATACATGTAGGTGACATGAGGGGAGCAAGAATAAAATATTCATTATCTATTACCATTTTCTACAAAGAAAATAGATTCTAACATAACTAATTTTGAAAGCTTAAGTGATCAGTGTGAAGTTAAGTTTGATCTCCTGATAGAAGGGTATCAAAATAACAATGAGGTGGAGAAGAGAGTATTTAAAAGCTACAAAAATTGTCAAGAGCAGCTGAAGTATAAAGGAAAAAAATACCCTAAAAATCTAGACAGTTAACCTAGAGGCTATTTAAGAATCAGCATACATGTTGGAAGAATATATGGCTTGTGTACCTCTTAGGTTTAAATCTACTTGACGTAAGCACAGGCATAGACACAGTAACACTTCTTTTGTTGACTAAAGAATTTTTTCAGATTAAGAAGTGTTGCCATGCAGTAAGGAGTTAACTAGAGTCTTCAAAGCAATTAAAAAAGGGAGTCACTCCAGCTCCACTGCAAATAAATGGGTACTGAGCAGTCCATTACCTCCAGAATTCCCAGAAATTTAGCTGAGAATGCAGTACTAGAAAGAATGCATGTGAGAAGAAAAAAGGGCAAAAAGACGATATGAAGATATAGGTATGAAGTAACTTATTTAGTTTTGCCCAATCCAAAGCAAGAATCATTGCAAGGAAAGAACGGAGTAAATAAAGAAAATAACAAAATAACAGGAAAGGTAAAGAAAAGATACCGCTGCATATTATTCAATTGTATAAATCAGTCTAAAAGAAATGACAGGACTTTATATTTTTAAGATGTTCCTTAGTGGGAAATTTAAGCTTGTTTTGCCCAGTATGGAACTCATTGGTGTGCAAGTCATCAAAGGCAGGATTCAGTTGCCTAAACACAGACATGTAGTGCCATTTCAGGTGACCTAGGACATCTGTGCAGGACCAATAAATGTGACACAGTACACATGACAGACTTGTGTTATTCCATAGTGGCAGCTGAAGGCTAGGCAGTATATCCCGGGGTATATAAAGTGGCATGAGATGCTTGTGCTTAGACAACTGAATCCTGCCCTAAGTAATTCAAGAAATATAAAAATGGAGATCTTTACTAGCCTGAGTTGTCCTGGTGATAATGCTTGTAAGGCAATGATGCAGGAAATCATGAAAATGTAGATGAAGACATACCATGAGTCCAAGCAAGCTTGACCTCTGGAGTCTGCTGACTTCAGTGGAAGTTGGATCAGGTCCCGAAACTGTAAAAACAGCAGCTATGTCTGCACCTTAGAAAATTCCTAATGCAGTATGTTTCTTAAGATGGATTTTTAGAATTAAGGCCCTGTGAGCTAAACCTCTGTTCTGAAGAAACCGATAAATAGCTTAATTAAGCAGAGAATAGCACAGCACTTGGATAAACATAGCTTGGTAGGGGCAGACCAGCATGGGTTATGTAACGGAGAGTCACATCTCTATAAATGTTTAGTCTTGGAAAAGTGAATAAAGAGGCTGAAAAGGCTGACCTGATAAACATAATTGATTTGAATGTTCCAACATGTTTGGAAAAACTCGTTCTTGAAGGCTGTTGGGTGAAATAATCACAAGAAAGTAGCAAAATAAGAGCTGTATGGAACCTAGAGCTAGAATTTTAATTAATTCTGATTAACTATATTTGGTTTAAAACTGTGCCCTTTCTCTCTCCCAAGGGAATCCCAGGGAAGCAAATGAGGCTCTCAGATCTCTAGTCCCTGAGACTTAAAAAGCATAAGTCCCTGAGCATAAAAGAGGGTGAAATAAAGAATTTGCCTCTTCCTTTCCTACTCAGGCATTTGAAAATCTCTTATTTTAAGAACCACTTGCCCTCTCCTTCCTCCCCCATAATGTGGGCCAATATTGTGCTACTTATGATGAAGTTGGGGTTTTTAAGCCATTTCATGTTCTTTCGTTCATATGTTATCTTTTAGGATTTTTGAAGCTGAAAAAATAGCTATTCAGAACATGGGTGGCAAGTTTCAGGTGCTCTAATGCTTATTTACATTTACAACAAAATAATGACAGTCATGAAGGTCTGTCATCAGCTGCAAGTAATACTAGCTCAGCTAGCAATCAGCATTCAAAAACAATAATACACAGGTATCTAATTAGCAAGAGCAATTTGTAAACAAAGCAGCAATAAAGTGGCTATTTACCATCTCTCCATCCTTGAGATGATACCCTCAAATTGTTTTATCAACCACTTGTGCAGCATTCTGGAAAAGTCGTTGTGATTTGTTGCTTTTGAACCAAGAGAATCAAGAGGAGCATGTAAAATCTTAAAGAAGAAAAAGCCCTACCAGCGTACAGAGATTCTTTTTTGGGGGGGATCTAGCCTCTAGCAATTCTTAATCACTGCTGTGGTATCATAAAGAAAATGAGGCAGCTGACAAGAAACGAATTCATGCCATGGTGTTTTGGATTGGAATTTGGAAAATACAGTTGAGAGTGTTTGCACATTCCTGGATAGAGATACATGGCCACAGTAGAGCAAATTTCAGTGACAAAGCCATTATCTGACTGCTTGGGTTTTGTCATTATTTTGCTTTCTCCCTTACTGAAAACATAGTGAGTTTCTTTCAGAAGCTGTGAGGTGGCAGTATGTCTTGTAGAATGACTTCAGCTTATTTTGAGTACTGGCAGAAGCATTTCCAAATGTCTAAACCTTTGACAATATTATTTATTTTATTGACAGAAGGAGGGGAGGGTGTCAAGGCAAAAAATGTAATTGCAATGGATTTCATATTAGAAATATTTAAGGCAGACTGAAAATCAGAGGGAATTTGGAAAGCCTTATGAATGAAATGAGGATTAAATGTAGATACAATGTTTTCATGGACAGCAAAACAAGCATGAACTTGCAAATGCTGAGGTTTAGTTTGATTTAAAAGTAGTATTTTGATGAAGGAGTTGTTACTGAATGTAATTGCTTTTTTTCTCTCTCCATTGTTCCCATTTCAGATGATCATTCTCGAGTGAGATTGCAGCCCATTGAAGGAGAAACAAGTTCCGATTACATCAATGGAAATTATATTGATGTGCGTATACTGATGTAGTCAACAAACTTAACATTGTGTTCAGTAAAAGAGGGAGCTCTTACTATTCTCACATTATTCATAATTTGTAATAGATATCACAGCTAATAGCAGCTGCTAAACATTGTTGGAAAATACTATCTTTGGAAGCTAGGTGTACACTAAAGGAAAAAAAAGCCTCAAAGATTTTGTCAATAAGGAAATGAAAGGAGTCATTTCGTCTAACTGCCACTAGACTGAAACCTTGCCAGCAACACTGTATGGCTACTTTGCCTGCTGGTGCTTATATGGGCTAACAAAATGTTATTTTCACTTTCTGTCAACAGCTTGGCATCATTCCACATTTAAAAGAATGTTGTTTGCATATTAACGTGACAAAACTCTGTAATGCCTAATGCAGGGATTTGCAATCTCTTGTCATCTCTGCACTTTTAAGTCTCCTTCAAAGTATATTCTGCAGCTGTTAACCAGTACTTCTAATGCAAGCAAGACATTTCATTAAATATGTAGGCTGCTTAATTATTGAAGGTGGCTTCTTTGTTCATTCTGCATCATGTTAACTTAATGTTTTACATTAGAATAAATTCTTTAAGAGACAAGGTGGGTTTGGTTGAAAGAATGAACTCAAAAGTAGAATTGAAAATCATTAGAAAGTCAATACTATCTAAAGGCAGAAAGCTATGGATGGCAAAGAATAATTTTATTGTTTACATGGTGTGCTAGTTGTTAGGCTAAGTAAAACAAGTGTTGTTTCATAGGAAACTGTGTCTGCTAAAGATTTCTTGTTCAGCAGTGGCATCTTTGAAAAATGGTGTTACAATTTTCAGTTCAAGTTTAATCAGCAGTATGAAACAGGAACGTAACAGATGTTTTTCTCAGAGTATGGAGGAACTAGAGCTATACAAAAAAAGTAGGTACTTCAATTGTAACAATCTGAAGTTGTAACTTTCTGAAGATATCTCCTCCTATCGATGTTTATTAGCATGTTCAAGAACCATTAAGTTAAGCTCAGATTTCTGCTCAGTCCCTTGCTGTTTGAAAGAATAGCACAGTCACCAAGAGGTAAAGGCACATATGGAAATACATTTAGTTACACGTCTCACTAAACTCTGAAGGGAGTAATCTGTCACGAAAGGAAAGAGAGTGTTCACATTGGGGACCTAGATTTAAATTCAGTTTCACCTTTGCTCCAACATTCAGGATTGTTCTCATTTTAAGCTACTAGTATGTTCTTGTGTCAGATTTTCATCTGACTCTAAAATATTCAAAGATGTGAGGAATAAGGCTTTGGACCATACAGTCTCATTTAAAATGCTGATAAGATAGCTGCATAGCAACCTTTTTTGCTTATGGAAGTACAAGAGGATAGAGAGAATGTGGCCCAAAAAGAAACAGTGTGTGAGAATGAAAAAAATTTCTCCCTCATCTTCAGCAGATATCTTCATTGCAAAGCTTGGAGGACTGCAGACATCTTCCAAAGACTAGTCTACCACAAAACACAGCATTTTTTGTTTATAATCTTGCTAGTCAGGTTTCCATTAGAAATGCTTGTTTTTCTACTACAGAAGTAGATGCAATTTTACTCTTGCGTGCGGGTATTAGTACAGTTGTGTTGTCAGAATAAACATAAGGGAATGGAACCATCACAGACACTATGAAATTTTCTTGGGCATTTTTTCCCATGTGTTTGTTCACTGGGAAACAGAATTGTTTGACTCCAGCCACTAGGGATATTAGATAACACACAGCAGAAAAAAAAAATCAACTTCGTAGCTATCTGAACACTTCTTAGTTCATAGACTTCCAAATTTTGCTTCAGTGGCATGTAAAGGAATCAATTCTGTAATTAATGTTATTCTTTCTGTAATATTCAAGGTATCTTCAGATGTTTTGAGTCTTTCCCACCTTGCATCACTACAATGCCCCTTGCTCTTTTACGAAGAAATTGCAATGGCATGCAAGCTACAGCTTTAAGTTCTTCCTGTTGATGCCTGACAATGCATCATAACCATTATTAAAACATTAACACTGGTACAACTGAATTTATCAACATACTAGTCCATGATTTAAACCTTTGGTGACACTCCCATCATATCAGAAACTCAAATACTATAAAAATGGTATTGTTCCCTATTGGCAACCTATTCAATGTTGCAAAGAATCCATAGAGTATTAGGCTTTATTGCACAGCCAGCTTGTGATTAAGTTGCTCTTGTCATCAGAGAAACATAGAATTGTTTTATGTTCTTCCTATTTAGATGTGAACAAGTGTATTCATACCAAACCATGTAGTCAAAGAATTTACCCTCCTTTTTACTGTTCAGAAATAAAACATAAACAAATCAGTGGACAGAATGAACATCCCCCCACCCTTCCCTAGGCTGAATGCAAATCTAGCATTCTTTACCTGTTAAAAAAGGGATAGGCTTTGCACTCAATAGCAATAGCTTGGAGGTATATCTCAGCCTCCATGAGCATCTCATGCCATTAGCTGCAAGTGCTAGAGAGGATTTCATGCTGTTCATTTTCAGCAGAGCCAACAAGGGACTGAAAGAACATATTACTTCTGTCCCCTGTTGTACAACACTTACGTATCTTGCAGAAAACACATTTGCTTCTTGTTCCCCTTCTCCCTTGTCCTTTCCCCACTGGAAAGAACTTTTGCATCTAATACTTTATCTGTATTGTTGTGATTTTTACTGAATACTACTCTAAATGAAGTTTCACTCATAACAACATAGTCGCAGTGCATATTGCTTATATTTTTTTCAATTTATTTTAGGGTTATCATAGACCAAATCACTACATTGCTACACAAGGTAAGTTTATCACCCTTTCTTTTTGGTTATGTGAGGCTAAGAGGTTTTGGTACTTGGATTACAGTTTATGCTCTTTAATATGCATTCTTGCCATAGTCAATATCCAGGACGGAGTAGGCTCAATCACTTAGGTAGAAGCGAGCAAACTGAATTATTATCTAATTTTCAGGTATGTCAAGTAAGCAGTCCTCTACCTTCGTGTTCAAATAGGTTTTGAGTAGAAAAGCAAAATACATGCTTTTTGGCAGACGTTAATCACCATGTTGTTACTAATGAAAAAAGAAATAAGTCATGGTAGAAATATTCAATAAACTTTTCAGAGAGACAACAGTGTCATGAAAATGTATGTTCTCTTAATTGTTCCATGATAACTAGGCTTCAGGTCCTTAAAATACAAAACACTTCAGTTAGCAAGTTTTAGTAGAGGACCCAAAGACATACTACACTTGCAGGGGGATTCTTCAAAGAGATCTAGAGAGTCAATTTTACAGGCCATTGTTTAAAAGCTTGCTTGTGAACAAGAACTTATTCCTCTGTCAACACGTGAATTAATTTTCAATTTGTACTTGTCTTCAAAGACATAATTTGCCCATTCTGATGCAGCTCTTATTTATTTTTTTGGTCAAGTTCAAAGCTGGAACAGGTGGGAAAGATGAGTCTTCTGTGACTGCTTAATCATAATATTGAACAATATGCCAATCTCCTGCCTATGCTTGGGTAGCATACATGTGAAAATTTGATTGCTCCTCCACTGCTTAGAGGGAACCTTCTCTGTAATAAGTATTCTTTGACAGAGCTTCCTGCCTTTGTCTGTGGATCTGAAGAAGTTGAGCTACACCCACGTACATTTCAACACATGCCCAACCTTTTGAGAGAGCCAGCTGGAGTACTGAGTATAATATATTCAAAATAATCTTACCATGTGTTGGCTTTAGAGGTCAGAGAAAATGTTGGCCATGTCAAATAAGAGCTCTTTACTGTGAGTTCAGCTGTTCCCTAAGTAACCCAAAATGTGCAGCCTCCAGTCCCTACTTCTACCAGTGGGAGACTTCGTATCTCTGCCTTTCTGTATTTCAGCTCTCAACAGTCCCAAATGACTGCTACTTTGTGTCAGGCGCCAGTGGGGCAGGATGCAGATCTTACTTCTAGAACTGCCTCACTACTGTCAATATTACACTTTTAGACCAGAATTAGAATTTGTGATCTTAGAATATGAGCCATTTAAATGTGCTGCTTCTTCCACTTCTGCTACCCACCCACCACATTCTTTAGTCCACAGTCTGTCTACAGATGAGCCAGACAGGAAAACTAGGACAAAAATGCAGCATTTGCTTCATTCCCTTTGGGATTTTACACCCTCCTCTTCTGAGAAGAAATGGATTATTCCATTTAACCTTTAGCTAATGACACTGTTGGTTTTCACCTTTAATTGAATCCTAAAATAAAAAGATACACAGTTGGCATTTTACTTGCAGTTTGTAATACAGTCGTTTTCATCAGGAGGTTCACCAGATCTCCCTGACAGCTTTCTGATAGACATATAAGATCCCTATCTGAAGCAAGTTTCAATGCAGCTTTATCACTCATCATATTACTTGAATAGCAAATACCAAGCTTGAGGTTTTTGCACTTTCAGCTCTTAAAGCCAAGTGTGTTACAATGTATGAGTAGTATACTGAAAGTCTATGTACCAGATCCACCAGGAAGTCCCAACAGTTTCTTTGCCACACTTTTTTCCTGATATGGTGTCAAGAAGTACCTAGTCAAGAAGGAGAATAAGAGGAATAGAAACAAGTCTTCTTCCAAGATGTAAAGGATATATGACTACTTCAGCTGTCGTTCTTTGGGGCATGTCCTGTCAGTTTCTTCTGTGTAGGTGCAGCTAAGTGCACACAGGGATGCCTAACCCTTCCCATGGTTCAGTGAGTGAGAAACTGACTCTCTGAAGAATGTAAAATTCATTTTAAAATGGGCATACAATTTACAGCAAATTCAAAATAATCTGGCTGTGAGTTTTTTGGTGGATTACATCTTAACATCTCATTTTTTAAGGCCAGTTGGGAAGCAGATTTGTATCTCCTTTTTGGAGGAATGAAGAGCACTGATCTCAAGAGGTTTGTTTATGTATTCCCCCTGGCTCTGTCCCTGGCCTGATGAAGAATCACGACAAAGTTTCTTTTCCTTCCTCTGTCTCAGCTTTCCCATCTGCAGAATAGGGTTAAAAATACACATCTGCTTTTTACAGTTTTCTGCAATGTCCTGATAGATGCATCTGTGTAAAGGCTAGTTAGTATTAATCTCCAGTATCTCAGCTTTCTGACAAGGCCTTTGCACAACAGTAACAGTTCCAGTAAGATGCAGTCTCTGTCTTTTGCAAAGGTAATAAGATAACTGGGAATAATCTCTAAAACTCCTTTAAGGCTCTGTATTAACTATGAAAGGAAAGACTTTTGTTTCACATGTCAAACAGACTATACCTCTGTATGTCTTCCTTACTAGTAAGCTTGTCATGAGCCACAGCCTGCAGTATAGCCAACAATGTTCATGCTCTGTTTTAGAATACACTTTCTTATGGATGTGTATAAACACATCAGTGCAGCACGATAGTTAAGCTGCATGTTTAATTCCCTTGACGTCTACTTTACATCAGTCTTTAAATAACTTTTCCCATTCTTCCTTTTCTCCTCCACTGCAACTTTCACAGGTGCACATACCTATTGTTCTTTGAAGGAAAATATCATTACATGAGTCAGTTTTAGATGTCTGAGGAGTTAGAATGATTGATATTTAATTTTCCTGTGTTCTTCTTAAGCTGCATTCAACATATCGAGTGTTAATGAGCAAATAATTTTTTGAAGTGAGGAAGTGGCAAATTTAATCAGTTTGTAATAGACTACCAATCTGCTTTTAACAGAGCTGGGAGCTGCATAATAACTGTTTATTAAAGTGGTACTGTCTTCCATATTAACCAGAGTTTGACATACAGACTGGCATCTTTCCACCTTGGCATACATAGCATCCTGCTGCTAGTTCGATTTAGGGGGAGAAACATTTTTTAAAAGACTTACCTAATTGAGGCTTTCTCAACTAATAGTCAAAAAAGGTTTTACTTCCATTTTAAGAGTAATACATTTAGAGTGCAATTTCAATTATAAAATTAACATCAATTTTCCTTTATGTGATAAGTATAGTGTGAGTGATAGACTGAATTTACAGCTAATAAAGACTTTTGGTGATCTGCTATAACTGGCATCAACAGATAGGGTCCGCACCTGAGTCACCATGATTAAAAAGAATCCCTCATCACAAGCTGGCATATTGGGTCATGCAGAACCAGCAAGCTGGTGCAATTTAAAACTCGCTATTTTGTTTTATATATCCCTTGTTCCCATGGATAGAATTCTTTTAAAATTTTTTATAGCAGAATATCAAGCTCTTGTATGATCTGTTCAATTTACTGGCAGCTAGGGGGGGTTTTTTCCAGGAGTTAGGTAATCAATGAATTTTAACCAAGTCCTTTAGAGAGCGCATTAGGTTGAATATCTGTACGGTACTTATTCTCACACGCACTGCTGGATGCTCTTACTATTGGATGACTGTTGTTGATCTTGCATGTCTCACCCTGATTTCTAAGCAAGAAAAATTAATCTTTTTTGTATTGACTTGTTCTGTGTCCCCTGAAGTTCAGGTAGGTAACTGAGCTATGACTTAGCTTCTTTTAGCAAGTCTCTATCAAAGGTTTTGTAATGCTTCCTCCACCACTGCACCAGCAACTGTAAACTACGAGCGACAAATGAATGTTAACATAGTTCTACAGCATCGCTCATTGCCATTTCCACCAGGGCTGGTTTTCGAGCAGATCGATCATGTGTGAAACAGCAGACACTCACATGCAAGCTGCATGTCTTTATATATGAAGTACATTCATTTGTGCATCTCAGACTTTTGAATACTCCTCACAGTTCAGATTGTTTCTGCTTGCTGCAGCATGCAGAGCAACCGGATCTAAGATGTTTCATGGAAGTACTTCAGAGCATAGCTTAAGGACTGTAAAATGTTAGTCTTGAAAGTAAAGCAGCTTTAGATATTATAGCCCCGTGTAGCCTTTAAACCTCTTTTTTGTCTGTATCCAATTGTAAAGCAGATGCTAAACTGTTTCACTTTGTGTATTGCTGATTATGGAGACAGACATCAAGTCAAGTTTCAGTCAGGAGCAGTTTTTTAGGTATGAGTTATAAACTTCTGAAAATAAATATTTACAAGGGAAATGTTTACAGTCGTCACTACAGCAGCATAAACTTGCCAGTGTAATAACCCCTTTCATATTCCTTCTCTTTTCTGCAAAATGCGTGTCTTTCTTCCACATATGACTGTATGTGTTGTGTGAACATTTTAATAAGGGTTTTCAGAAACAAAAATACATTTTCTTTTGAACTGAAAGTTCCCTTTCAGGCATCTGAAGCAGAAATATTGCTTTGAATAATAATACTCTTAACTTCCTTGACATGTTTTTTGTTTTTATATTGCAAAAAGTTGTCAGAACTACAGCAATGTGGAAGCTCCACACTTCTCTTTACAAAGAAACTTTTGCTGCCATGTTTTTAGCCTCCAGGTGAAAATTAACATTCAAAATTACTTCAGGGAGAATTGAAAAACAACAAAGCAAGATAGTTTTACACAATTTTTCAGCTCTGTATATGCTATCATTTTTTCAGGATGTAGGGTAGTCAGGCTGATTTCCTTATATATATACAAAGTGACTGAATTCTATACAGCTGTATTAATCTTGAAGATTCAACTGTGTTTGATGCTGTTCTTTACTTCTTAATCATCAAAATGTTAAAAAAGTGGTTGAAGCCATCTGTCTTCAGTGAAGTAGATAAACCCATTCTTAAGCACTACATTGAATAGGCAAGGCTTTCTGAAACATGTCCTTCACCTGTTTTGCAATAGTGGTGACAAATGGCAAAGTTACTTTTTTCCTACACCCAAATGCATACAGAAGTAATAGACCCTCTACATATGGAAGTGAGATCTCCAGGTTATATTGTGAAGCCATATGACAAATTCACCAGAGCCCTCTTACTACCATTTCCCACCAAAGGCTGATGATAACGATTTCAACATTTGAACATCTTTTAAAAGTTGGTACTTCTACTAGTGTTGAGGACAAAAAGAGACATTGTGTAGTAAAAACTGGTTAACTATCAAGGTATACACTTTTTAACAGTTGCCACATTATGGTACATGACAATAGCAGAGTTTCTGCCTGCCTCTTTGTTTATAACGGGAGATTTTAGTGATAACTGTGTTAGAACAGTTATCTTTCACCATTTTCATGATTCCTGTATTTTTCTGTCTCCGTCTTAATTAGCCATGTGGTAGTTTTGTCTATACAGGGAATGAGACACCCCTGTTGCTTTCCATTCAGTGTAGAAGGCTGTAAATGCAGGGCTAGCATAGTTTTCTAATAGATACAAAGTTGGCCTAGGCTCTGTTGCAGTGTGTTACTTCTCTGAATCTTTGTGTGTAGACCAAGTGAAACAGGAGCATTGTTGGAAAACTGCTGATAGATCCATTACTGGGTAGAGCCACTTACATTCTTCTTCACATATGTGTGACTATATTTTGCGTAAAATACATACCTGCCTTTCATAAACCTTTAGAAATTCTTTGAAAGTACAAACAAGCTCTAGAAAGAATAGTGAATAATTACGTAATATTTATTTGCTAATATAAATTCCCACATCCCATGCAGGCTGTTCTTTCACTTGCTTGTTAATGTGGCTTGTGAAACAACAGTTTGAGAAACTGATGATTTTTCTGTAGTCCATTGTTAAAGCCACAGAGGAAGAAAAACCAATCCTTCTAGCCTCTCCCCGGCAAAGACTGAGCAGCAGGAAATCAGACATAAAGATCTTCAGAGCACATACAGATCTCTGTCTCAAAGACAAGATACTGGTTTGATTTCTCTGTTGTGAAGTCAGTCTAGAATAGCTACAACAGACTTTTACATATCAGAATTAAGAAGAGAAAGGAGAGACTATAGTAATTAAAGAGACAGAGGTGAATCAGGCAAAAGGAAATGTTTCAAGGTTGTATTGTGGCCTATAGAAGATTGTGTGAAAAGTAATATTTTTGTCCTCTTTTAAAAAAATGTGACTATGAAATATGTCCTGCAAACAAGGAAGTTATGATGTTCCTGAAATTCAAGAGCTGAGCAAACTGTCCTTATGAACCAAACACGCGTTCAGAAAAGAACATTATGGAGGTGGCCATGTATTAGTGTATTTGCTGCTCAGACTCCTAATTACATAGATTATGCAGTAGAACCTGTTTTTTGTCCAAGGAAGAGGTACACAACATCAGCCGTTCAGATGTACCTCACACGTGTGTATTTTTGGGGGATGCAAATTATGAAAAGCTGATGTTTGATGATAGGTTTTTCATCTTTGGTAAAGAATCATCCATAAATTGGACTTGATGGGGAAAGTATCTGGCACTCTTGATGGAGTACTGTTAACATGCCTGTCAATCAGTGAAGTCTAATGCTAAAGCAGAAGAAGGAGCAGAGAAATGCAGTTTGTCAGGAAAATCACGTAGTCGAAGCATCTCTTTTTTCTGTGAAGCTTATTTTCCAGCCACTCTTCAGCAGCCTGGAGGAAGCTTGGCAGCAGGTGTGAGAAGGCTTTTCGTCTTCTCATTTGCTGAAAAAAAAAAGAGTGTAGCAAATTTACAAACAGAATGTATTTCAGAAACAAATAAGAACGTATCAAGTAACAAATAAGGCAGCTTTTTTTTGCCTTGTCACCATATCTGAATTTTTGAAACCTGTCATCTTTTCTCTTCTCTATATCCTTTGGTGGCAACTGAAATCTCTATATTGGTATGGCCACCAGTGCACATGACAGTCTGGGTAATTTTGAAGCACTGCCTTTGAAAAAAAAAAGATACAGGCTTATTGGATTAATTTCTTTCCCTATCCATCTGTATTATTCCGTGCAGTTGCATATTCAGATGTAGACTTTGTGGAGATTCCCTCTGCTGCTGCTAAATCTCACTCTGTTGCAAGCATGCTCATGTTACCGTGTCTGTACTAAGCACAAATACACTCTGCATGTTAAAATGGCTTTCCTTGTTTACAGTGTACATCAGATACTGCAGTCTCCCATAAAAGATAATAAAAAAGAGAATTAAAAGGTTAGTGTTGCCCTTTCCTACTTGAAATGGTGAAAATAACCAATGTGCTCCCAAAAATAACTATAAATAATAGTGCTGAGAAAATTTGTTGTCATGCATATTTAATTTTTACCATAATTATCAGAAGTTAAAAGGAAAAACATCCAATACACATTTATTTGTTAATGACCTTCACATGTAGCTTGATCTGACTAATATTTGTTTGATTCTGACTATTTCTATGGCTGAGGAAGAAATGAATGCACCGAAGTTCTCCAGCCTTAAATAGAAAAACATATTGTGAGTGATATATCTCACTCATGAGATACCTATCAGGATAATAAATTATGACAAATTTGTTTTTTCTAGCACTTTTACTTATGCTTTAATGTAGACTAAATTATCTTGTTTGTTCATCTGGGTAAAGTGTTCATGTTAATGCACTTAAACTCCCAGCACGAGTTTAAAAAATACAGCATCTGAATATCTTACTCACAAGCATGAGCAACATTCCTTCACAATAAGGTCCTTGGGGAAGAATAAAAGAAACAAGTAGCCAAAATGAACTCATATTTTTGAGCTAGAGAATAGTGATGATTTTATTACATCCTGATGCTTATTATTGACTCAACATGAAACTAGAATGTAGAAATGGGAAAGACTAATTAGGTTCTTTTGTCCATTCCCTAAGGATCCTTCTACCGAAGGGGATAATTTTATCTTAAACTTCTCATCCGTCATCAAAATTGATTCTGCATTACAAGTTGATATGAAGAACCTAGTCCAACAAGTCAATTACCTAAGACTTTTGAGTTGGAAATGTTACAGGCAGCATGGTTTTTACAAAATAAATTCCATATTTGTTAGTCTTCCCAAGCTCAGATGGGCTATTTAGAATGAGTGATTAATAGGTATTCATATTTCCATGATGCAAATCACCCTTATTTAGAATAATGCACAAATTAGAAACTAAAACAGCTTTCTTACTGGAAAACATTGATTCAGCTAAACTGAAACTTTGTTGGACTGCTTTCACAAAGACAGTTCAGGTTCAAACCATGGGCTCAAGGCTCCTGGAATAAGCCTTCAGTCAGAGCTGTGACCTCAGATGGAGAGCCAATAGGTCATGGTGCTATTTGATCTGAATCAATTTGGACCTGTATTTCAGTTTCCCAGATGAGTCACCTATCATTGTCCCGACATGCTTGACTGTAATCGAACAATTAAATGTCTGTAGGGCATAGAGAGAAAGAGAGTCCATGTGTGAGTGAGACCAACTCTGTTTCTCTGTAGCCAGGACACTGCACTGGAAAATGCATCAAGGCCTCTAGTTACAAGTATAGTCATTCAAACTATTCCTGTTTCATAGGAGAAAAAAATGAAACATACTCACTGCAACCCATTGCCTCGCAGTGCTCTCTTAAAAGCTGTGCGAGGTAAAGATTGAAGACTCTGGCCTTATTCAGGTATCCCACATAACCCTCACTAGGGGATCCCTAACCCCGGGGAGTGCTACATGTAATGCAAAATTTGGAAGATACTGGATTTATCCAGTCTGAGAAAATGTTCATGAGAGGAACAGAAAATTTAACATCCCCGCTGTGTAGCAAACAAATTATATGAAAGGAAGAGTTCTTCAATTATACTGGATGAACTACATTAAACTACAACTACATTGTTTTGCTGGGTTTTTTAATTTCCTGCAGTTAAGAAAAAGCAGCTTTCTTGAATGGCGTAATGGTACATACGTGGCCAGTAGTACTATGTACACAACTTTTATTGCATTCAGCTTTGCCTAATCTCAGGCTAAGTGGATAAATCTGGACCATTTCTGTTGCTGCCAGTTCCTCTGTTCCCGGTCTGCAGTACTTCTGTGAATAGTCAAAAGGTGTTATGGGAATGTGCTATTTATTTTTGGGGAAATCATATGACATTTTCATTTTATTTTGTTGATACAGAACAAACTGAGCTAGTATTGGAAATTTAGCCGTGGAGAAATGTCAATCAATAAGTGTGTAACACTTTATTAGATGGTAAGTTAGCTGGTAGCATTAGCTGTAGTGTTATAAAAATTTCTTAAATATCACCTGCCAAGAGTGCACAAATAAAGTCTGGTCTCAGACTTAA
Source organism: Aquila chrysaetos chrysaetos (assembly GCF_900496995.4). Taxonomy (NCBI): domain Eukaryota; kingdom Metazoa; phylum Chordata; class Aves; order Accipitriformes; family Accipitridae; genus Aquila; species Aquila chrysaetos. The sequence continues at coordinate 56,408,043 of NC_044007.1, forward strand.
AAACATGTTTAAGTGCAGCAATGACTTTTTTCTGAAGATGGTGGAAATAATAATGTGGAGCAGGGACAGGTAAGATTATTCAGAAATGGCTAGGAAGCTGGCATATTGTGGCTGCTATATATTATATCAAGCCTGGTCAGTTCATTTGAACCCTACCTTGCTTCCTGTTGTCTCTCAAGGTATGTTTTATATGTTTTTATGTTTTATGTAGCACTCACATGGCAAGTCCAGGATAAGAAGGGGATCAGGCCCAGGCAGCATGGGTTTACGAAACACAGGTCCTGCTTGACCAACCTGATCTCCTTCTATGACCATGTGACCCGCCTAGTGGATGAGGGAAAGGCTGTGGATGTTGTCTACCTTGACTTCAGCAAGGCCTTTGACACTGTCTCTCATGGCATACTCCTTGAGAAACTGGCGTCTCATGGCTTGGATAAGTGCACTCTTCACTGGGTGAAAAACTGGCTGGCTGGATGAGCCCAGAGGGTTGTGGTGAATGGGGTTAAATCCAGTTGGCGGCGGGTCACAAGTGGTGTTCCCCAGGGCTCAGTATTGGGGCCAGTTCTGTTTAATATCTTTATCAATGATCTGGACAAGGGGATTGAGTGCACCCTCAGCAAGTTTGCAGACGACACCAAGTTGGGAGGCAGGGTTGATCTGCTCGAGGGTAGGGAGGCTCTACAGAGGGACCTGGACAGGCTGGATCGATGGGCTGAGGCCAATCGAATGAAGTTCAACAAGGCCAAGTACCGGGTCCTGCACTTCGGTCACAGCAACCCCATGCAGCGCCACAGGCTTGGGGAAGAGTGGCTGGAAAGCTGCCCGGCAGAGAAAGACCTGGGGGTGCTGGTTGACCACCGGCTGAATATGAGCCAGCAGTGTGCCCAGGTGGCCAAGAAGGCCAACGGCATCCTGGCCTGTATCAGAAATAGTGTGGCCAGCAGGAGCAGGGAGGTGGTTGTCCCCCTGTACTCAGCACTGGTGAGGCCGCACCTTGAGTACTGTGTTCAGTTTTGGGCCCCTCACTACAGGAAAGACATTGAGGTGCTGGAGCGTGTTCAGAGGAGGGCAACCAAGTTGGTGAGGGGCCTGGAGCACAAGTCTTATGAGGAGCAGCTGAGGGAACTGGGGCTGTTCAGTCTAGAAAAGAGGAGGCTGAGGGGAGACCTTATCGCTCTCTACAACTACCTGAAAGGGGGTTGTAGTGAGGTGGGTGCTGGTCTCTTCTGTCAGGTGGCTGGAGATAGGACAAGAGGAAATGGCCTCAAGTTGTGGCAAGGGAGATTTAGGTTAGGTATTATGAAAAATTTTTTTACTGAGAGGGTTGTCAAACATTGGAATGGGCTGCCCAGGGAAGTGGTTGAGTCACCATCCCTGGAGATATTAAAAAAGCGAGTGGACAGGGTACTTCAGGACATGGTTTAGTGGGCATGGTTAATGGTTGGACTCGATGATCTTGAAGGCCTTTTCCAACCTAAATGATTCTACGATTCTATGATTCTGTGTTTGGATTGTGACTGTGAGGATCATGAACACCTTTTGTGTATTCATGGACATTTAATATATAATGCAGTTCCCGCTATAGCAGAGCTCCAGGCCTGGACTGGGATTTCTAGATGGTACCACGATGCAGAAAAAATAAGGCATAGAGACGTGCACTGTTCCAGCCTAGTTAGATCTGTATCAATAAAGAAAAGAAAATGCCATATGATATTCCAGAGAATAAATACCACATCCTCATAAAACTTTCTGACTACCCACAGAATCACTGCAGAATAGGATCACAGGAAATGCCAACAAGAGAAATAATCCAGCTCTAGCAAATAGTTGATGTGTATGTGTATATATACACACTTATAAAATACATATTTTCAAACTGATTATCTAGTTTTGTGAAATGAGCAATTTTAAAGAAAAAAGTCTCTGGAATAATCAGTTTTGTCATTACTCAAAGGATATATTTTTTAAGCATCTCTATATTAAACTTGGAATTTAGAATGGAGGGTTTTCTTATTTTAGCTAGCTGTGATACACTTGCGTATATTTCATAAAACAGTACAACTGTGGCTCATCACTACTGTATATTGTAAACAGCATGTTACAGGCCAAATGTTTTTATGTTCTTTTTACATTTGGAAAGAGATGAAGAATTTACAGGTCAAGCTCCTCCTTTCCTTCATCCTGTGAAAGGTCTAGTGCTGACTCCTCTAAATATAGGAGGAGGTGGTATACCAAGCCAGCCAAAGCGCTGGTCAGTCTCATGGGAGCTATAGATAAAATTTCTACATGCACCTCAGTCACTTAGTAATCTAAGCCTCGTTGAAAGCTAATGGGACTTGAAAGCACTTTGAAAATTTCATTTTTGTGAAAACCAATTTTCACATACAGTAATGTACAGGCAGCAGGGCTTGCTGACTGGCTAGCTCAAAGCAGGTAGGATTTAGTTTGTGCTTGAAAATCAGCCAGTTACTATTCACTGTGCTGTCCCTTGGCTGATAATGAGAGAAGGCTTTGTTTTTCCTGAGCAAAGGATACAGTAGAAAGCCTCTAAGTTGCCAGTAGCTGCACTGGGCAGGATTTTTCCTGATAAAGCATTTCAGCTTGCTTTACAAGCAGCGTTTTCCTGAAATGTTGAGCTAACAAGATTCAGTCAGATCTGTTTCTTATTGACAATCCATCTAAGGTGAGGAAATAATGAAAAACACATTTCAAATTCATAGCTCAGTCCTGAGTAACCCACTTGAGTATAGCTGAGGTGGCTTACTGTGGAATAGTGTTGCTGCATACTGTTTTCTTTTTTTTTGCATTTGTGGTGGGTTGACCCTGGCTGGACACCAGGTGCCCATCAAAGCCATTCTATCACTACCCGCGCCCTCCTTAGCTGGATAGGGGAGAGAAAATATAACAAGGTGCTTGTGGGTCGAGATAAGGACTGGGAGAGATCACTCACCAATTACCGTCAAGGGCAAAACAGACTCAGCTTGGGGAAAATTAACTCAATTTATTACCTATCAACCAAAGTACGGTAATGAGAAATAAAACCAAATCTCAAAACACCTTCCCTCCACCCTTCCCTTCTTCCCGGGCACAACTTCACTCCCGGATTCTCTACCTGCCCCCCCCCCAGCAGCGCAGGGGCACAGGGAATGGGGTTTACAGTCAGTTCATCACATGTTGTCTCTGCCACTTCATCCTCTTCAGGGGCAGGACTCATCACACTCTTCCCCTGCTCCAGCGTGGGGTCTCTCCCACGGGAGACAGTCCTCCACGAACTTCTCCAACATGGGTCCTTCCCATGGGCTGGAGTTCTTCACAAGCTGCTCCAGTATGGGTCCCTTCTATGGCATGCAGTCCTTCAGGAGCACACTGCTTCAGTGTGGGTCCCCCACAGGGTCAAAAGTCCTGCCAGAAAACATGCTCCAACACGGGCTCCTCTCTCCACAGATCTGCAGGTTCTGCCAGGAACCTGCTCCAGCGCGGGCTTCCCATGGGGTCACAGCCTCCTTCGGGCACCCACCTGCTCCAGCGTGGGGTCTTCCACGGGCTGCAGGTGGATATCTGCTCCACCGTGGACCTCCATGGACTGCAGGGGGACAGCCTGCCTCACCATGGTCTTCCCCAGGGGCTGCAGGGGAATCTCTGCTCCGGTGCCTGGAGCATCTCCTCCCCCTCCTTCTTCACTGACCTTGGTGTCTGCAGGGTTGTTTCTCTTACATGTTCTCACTCCTCTCTCCGGCTGCCATTTCTGTCTGTCCCACAACTTTTTTTCCTTCTTAAATATGTTATCACAGAGGTGCTACCACTATCGCTGATGGGCTCGGCCTTGGCCAGCGGCAGGTCCATCTCAGAGCCGGCTGGTATTGGCTCTGTTGGACACAGGGGAAGCTTCCAGCAGCTTCTCACAGAAGCCACCCCTGTAACCCCCCCTGCTACCAAAACCTTGCCACACAAAGCCAAGGTGGTATCATTGCAAAAGGCCAAAAAAGAAGAAATGGTGCACTGGCTACAACTGAAATATAGATTCTGCATATATTTGATATGCATGGTATATTCTGAAGCCCGGGTTAAAACTAGTGTTAGGATGTTAGGAGAAACTGAACATTTTTTATTTGTTTGTGAATTAAGTTCTGGTGGAATTCTTGCTTACAAAATGGTGTTCTTTCTTACCTGAGTATGAGTTAATTACTGCCTCTGCAAACAAGTGGCTCCTCTTTGCACCATCTCTGATTCTACTACCATGGAGGAATCAGTTAAAATAAGGTTTAAAACTGAGGGGGAGGTTTCTTCCATACCTCATGTAAGAGTAGCCATAGCCTCAGTATTCCTTGCTCAGGCTGCATGCTGGCTTAACATATTTATATGGAACCAACTTCACTGGAAGTTCATCACAGCTTTGTTTATTTGTATTTTTCCAAGGCAAGAGAGATTTCCAAGAAAGTTTTGTCAGGAAAGTCAACATAGCTGTGTAATTACGATATAGCCCTGCTGAAGATTACATAATAATTAATATTTGTAAGGCTAAAATTAGAAAGTGCATTTCAAATGCCATCACAGTCAACACTATAAGTCAAATGAAATAAAGTAATAAAAGTGAGAATGTGTTTTTTCAGCTCATTACAGGGGTTTTGTTTAATATCACTGAGATTCTTTAGTGCACAAAATGTCCGGGGCTGGGACATGCAGAAGCAACAATAATAATTAACACTGAAGTATGGCAGCTAGATAGCAGCAATTAATAAATAACACTGAAGCATTTATGGCCACGTTTTGCCAGTACAAACGTCTGTTGCCTTTTAGTGTGCTAATTCTTACACTGATAGGCCTATAGGAGACTTCACTAAAAGTGAATAGGTGCATGGCACTGGGGTATGTTTTACCCTCAATGCTGTTTTAGTTTCTGGAACAGACTTGGGAGGACTTTTTAATTAAAGCATTAGAAGCATCCAGGTTATATGACCTGATTCTTTTTCATCATTATTTTCTTGACACCTTAAACTACAAAAGACTGCTCTGTATGCATTTGGATAGCTATTGGTGAGTGGTGGGGCCATATGGTTTAGTGATGTCTTGATCACATTTTTATCTCAGACTTAAAAATTATTCACAGTATTTATAGGAGCATACATACTGTGCCTATGAAAACATACTCTTGTGTAAGCCTTTAAAGTCAATTTAAGTGCATATGTTATGGTAGAAAACAAATGTCTAAACCTATTTTGAGAGAAGTTATTGCAGAAAGACTGCATGATCACATGCCTGAGTTTTTATAGCAGAGCTTTGTTCTGGGCTTCGCTGGCCTCCATGGAGGCACTAAACCCTTCAGAACTCCTGGAAAGGTGAGTGAAAGTTAAATGCATGCTACCATACCTATTCAACAAGCATATGGTAAAGACTACTCTTGGCAAATCAGATTATCAGGAACTGATCAGATCTTTAAAGTATCTTCCATTTAGAAACCAGCTCATTTGGGGAGAGCGGAGATGAGCCAGCGTGCAGCTGTACTGCTGGGTGGCAGTGGCAATGCAATTACGAAAAAATACTGAACTAGCAGTTTATCTTGCTAGTTGACTAAATCAGCACAACTGGGATCTGTTACTTTTCTTTATAGTATGCTGACTATTTTAGACAGAAAGATCAAGACATTTTATTTTATTTTACTTTATGAAAAAGTGGAACCTAATCTTACACTATTTAGTCTATACCTGTTCATGCAAAGAGGTGTCCAGGTTTGCAGAGCTGCTGACCGCTGATGAGCTTCCCGTGAGATAACTAGGAGGCCGACAGAACTGAACACTCATGAGAACCTGATCACATAATGATGTGCCTGCAAATTCCTGGTGATACAATCTTGGGCACATTGCCTTATTGAGTAGGGAAAAAATGTATTTCAGCCAAGGGAGATGTTCCCTTGGCTGCAGTCAATGATATTTATACTTTAAAGTAACATTTAATGGCAGTTTTTTACATAACTTTTTCTGAAAGGGCGTTTTGTTCTTACCTCCGAATTCCAGCGTGGTTAAAAGAGCAAATAACATGCACTTATCGATTATCAGATCACTGGACTGGCAGAGCATTAGTAACCCTGTAATTTTGCTTCCTCCTGTGAAATTCTCTGTAAGTTATCCTACTAACAGCTAGTCTGTCCCATTTAAGAGGTTCATTAGGAAAAGGAGAATTGTTGAACTTTTTGATCTATTAGCTTGTAGTCTGTTCTCCCAGTAATTTTTATTTTTTTTTTTTTTTTAAATCTCTGGTTTTATACTTTCATGTGTATTTTGAACAATTTCTGTGATGTAATGGGTTTGGGGTTTTTTGACAGTGTAGTTGCAAAGGGAGTCTTTGCTTTTTGGCCTTTTTTGCCATGCAGCCATATCTGTTAATAAGAAAACATTTACTGTACCTCAAGTTCATTTTGAAGGTGTGCTGGTTTTGGCTGGGATAGAGTTAACTTTCTTCATAGTAGCTAGTATGGGGCTGTGTTTTGGATTTGTGCTGAAAACAGTGTTGATAAGGCCAATATGTTTTCGTTACAGCTGAACAGTGCTTACACAGAGTCAAAGCCTCCTCTGCTTCTCACCCCACCAGCAAGGAGGCTGGGGGGGGGGGCACAAGAAGTTGGGAGGGGACACAGCTGGGACAGCTGACCCCAACTGACCAAAGGGATATTCCAGACCGTATGATGTCATGTTCAGCATATAAAGCTGGGGGAAGAAGAAGGAAGGGGGGGGCGGGGTGGGGGCACACGACACATTCGGAGTGATGGCGTTTGTCTTCCCAAGTAACCGTCACACATGACGGAGCCCTGCTTTCCTGGAGACAGCTGAACACCTGCCTGCCCATGGGAAGTGGTGAATGAATTCCTTGTTTTGCTTTGGTTGTGTGCACGGCTTTTGCTTTACATATTAAACTGTCTTTATCTCAGCCCACAAGTTTTCTCACTTTGACCCTTCTGATTCTCTCCCCCATCCCACTGTGAGGGAGGTGGGTGAGCAGCTGTGTGGTGCTTATTTGCCGGCTGGTGTTAAACCATGACAAAAAGGATCACACATAGTAAAGAATGAGGGCTAAAATGCAGCTCCTTCTGTGCAGGCATATTAGCTAGTTGTCCTTGAGTGGTCAAGTTGTAGGCAGTCACAATAGCAAGCAGCAAGTTTTGCTTCAGTAAAAAGTGGAGAGAGTTATCATTGCTGCTAGAAATTGCAGTAACCATTAGGTGAGGGGACCATTTTATAACCACCTGCTTATGCGGGGTGGACACGTTTACTCACTGGAAGTAGGTTAATTGCACTCTTTTCAAGATGGAATTTAACTGCTGCAGATAAAAGTCTTGCATCTTGTCAGTCCACTGCCTCTATCAACACATGCTAATGGCTGCCACTGCCCATGCACTGTCCCTGGGGAGCCTTTGGAGCTTGAAGGTATCTGTTCATTTTCTGCACATTTCTAACTTTAATACCTATCACTGAATTTGGTCTCAGGTGGACCAAACATTAGCTTATGGATTTGACATCTATGCTAGAAAAAGGTATTAGAAGCTATTTGTTCCTTGTTTAAGCTGCTTGCTTTTGTAGAAATTGAAAAATGACCCACAGATTTACAAGTTCTGTCTGAGTAAGTGCTGGGGACATTTCAGGATTCAGGTTTTACCTGTTTCTTTGTGTGTTTGCTTTCTTTCCTACATCTGAACACTTTTTCCCGTATTCTGAGCTAGTTTATCATGTTCAAATTGATCACATACTCCAGTAGCAATAGCAGTTATTAGAACTGGGCCTCACAATAACAAGCAGAAATAGAGGCTCTAGAAAGCTCTGTGTACAGAAACAGCTTCTTAAGAGTTTAAACCATTCTTAAAAGCTGTGTGATTTTCCATTTCCTAATATGTTTGTGTTCCCAGAGCAGCAACTAACAACGATTGGTAATACAACTAATGGTTGTGGTATATACAACTGATCATTTCTGTTGAGTTTTTCCAATAAAGCATTTAATTAGCTTGGGGTTTGGAGGGTTGATTTCTCTTTCTTATTTTCCTTTGCTTTGCATCTTCTGGTTGCAGTATGTTGTTGATTTCTGTTTTTTCACAGCAGAAATCTTTGATACCAACTACTATATTGTGTAGCTAATGGGGTACGCCGCAGACTTACTGTTAGGCAGCACAGTACCTTCTCTTCAGACCTTCTCCTCCTGCAAGAGGGCAACTGCTGAGAATAACTTTCCTGCCTATTGTGCACACATCTGTTAAGCTGATGCTTAGAACAATTATAGGCTCTTTCTCTCCCTACCATGAGTCTCTGGAATCAAATTGTTCAGTTCTTCATGACAATAAATCCTCCAACTCTACTTAGCCTCTAATGCTTTTCAATTCTGGCTGGAGACAAGTAATAATTTATTCATATGTCAGAAAATAATTTGAAAAATGTCAAGAAGAAAAGAAAAATGGGGTAGGAAAGAATTACTTTCTGAGACTTTAAGGTAGGGTTTTGGGTGGGTTTTTTTTCATTCAGTGTCCTGAACATGAAAAAGTTTGGAGGCTTCATGTAAAGAATTGGAGAGGAAAAGCAAGAAAACACTTGAGAATACTTGAGGAGAGCAGGAAATCCTGTCAAGCATTTTTAATTACGATTGTCTTATCATTTGGATAGTAAGATTGAGAGGAGTGTACTCAGCACTGCAGAACAGGCCTTTTATTCTAGAAGAACATTTGGAATTAAAGTTGAAAGACTTGTCAGAGCTCAGCTCTTTCTCTGCCCTGAAAAATGCTATTACTTTTTGTAAAGATTCATTTTTCTCATAATTTATTATATTTTTTTTTCTTTATAAAGAATGACAAATTAAAAATCTTTAGGAAGAAATTAGTGTTTAGGATCTCTCCCCAGTTGTAATTTGTGATTTCAGGATCTGAAATGTAGGAATCTTTAAATCATGAGACAAATTATGCTGTCTGTGGAAAAAAAAAATCAGGAATAAATTGTTGCAGGTTATCTCAGAGCTGTCAAAAAGAAATGAATGTTACAAAGTAGGGCCCAACCATCTTGTCTCTCACATGAATCTGTAGGAAAGAAAACTGAAATAATGCATAAAGAAACTTGCTACGTTGCCCCTCAGTTTCTCAAAGATTCTGGCTTCTTGCAAGGGGAAAAGAAGAGGGTTGTGTAGACAGAGGATCTTTTCTCACCTTTCCTGCAGCTTTACCAAAAATATATTCAGATGAACGATCTTGAAACGTCACATAGTCCTGTGGTAACAGAATGCAGTGGAGCCATTTAGATTTTCTCCATTAAACCAGGTTGTGAATTGGGATTCTTGAAGCAATAGTGTTGTTATTTTTTGTCCTTGATCAAGCTTAAATAACCTTAATAATGTGTCATGAACTTGCAGACTCTTGCCAGGACACTATTCTGTGGAAAACTGCCTTTCCCTAATCCTATTTTTATTTACATCCCTTCAAAGATTATAGCAATAATAATTTTGCTGAACATTTGTTTGAGATTTGAGAGGAAGGAAGGAGCTATACCGAGATTTTCCTACAGTGAGTAAAATAGTCTCCTTCCTTTTACCAGTAGGAGGGATTGGCCCAAAACTTTTCTAATGCGCTTGTGACTTTAAGTGCCCAAAGAGCTATATTTAATCCTACATTATTAAAACACAAGCAAGCTAAACTTTCACTGTAATGTATATTAATTACCTTACTGTGACATTCAAAATTGCATTTGGACCATGTGTGTGTTACATATCCAGGACACTTATGTAGAAGTAGGATATTTACTGCAAATTTCCATGTGGTGGAGAGTGATTTAACTCTTGTCATACTTCAGAATGAAATCTCACAAAAGCATCAACTGTTCTGTGCTGTAAATTAAAAGAAAAAAAAGGTGTCCAGCTTTGCAGCCACAACATCAGCTTGAATTTGGTAATTTCAGAAACTGTAGTTTTAGATTCTGCTGTTATTTTTAGTCTGAGACCTTCTCACATTTCTTGTGTTCTAACACTCATAGCTTCCTTTTGTTTTAAATGGCTTTTTCTCCTGTTATATGAAGTAACAAAGCAAGTAAAAGACAAGTTGAGTGACTATAGGGAAACCTGTGAAACTAACTATATATGCAGCATTTTTAAAGGCAGAGAAAGTAAGGGGGAGAATACATAACTTCTTTAAATGGTCTATGCAAAAAATGGATGATAAAATTATCCTTTGAAATTGGTGAAAATAAAAATAAATTTTAAAAATTCAAAAGTTTTAGACTATTACTATCTTTTTTCTTAAACTTGAGCTGATGTAACTTATTGCATCATAACTGTGATATTATTTACCTAGTGAGTTTGTTTTGACTTGCCTATAACATCGTAAAATCACAAAGTCATAGAATTACAGAATGGTTTGGGTTGGAAGGGACCTTCAAAGATAATCTAGTCCAACCCCCCTGCTATGATAATATAGTAATAATATATTACTAAATTTTTCACCAAGTACTTGACTTTCAGAGTGAAAATTTTATTTTCAAAGGGAGCTCAAAGTACCAAAACACACGTGCCAAACTACCCAAATCTCTCAATGTATGGTTTTGTAATGCTTTAAGAGTGCTGGTTTCTTCGCTAGAGGAACATTTAGGCCAATACATTATCCATTTGTTCTCCAATTAGCTGATTTAAGGCATTCTTCTAAATAAGGCACTAATTGCTTACTGCAGTGTGGCAGTTCAGTAATGGGTTCAGTATCGATGTTAAGTTTATAGTACCTGATAGTATTTTACATTTGTTTATTCTTATTGGCTCAGTGATTTTAAAACAGTGGTTTAAAATCGGGGTGACACACATCATGGGTAAGACATGTAGGCTAGAAACAGACAGGACCAGGTATACACAATGTGATGTGGTTGTTCCCAACATTTTACAGTTCTGGAACATTTCCTGTGGGCTGGTACCCAGCTTTAGCACGACACTAGAGGAAGTGCTGTGTGTTCATTTACAAAAGCGCACAGGTTGTTGGGGAAAGCACTGCAGAGGACATGGCTGCCATGGCCATATGCCAGGGTTCTTTACCGCTTTCCCCGCTGTTTTGCAAAGTGATATACTGCAGCAAAAAACTATAACTTCTGTCTCACTTCAGGAAGTACAATTTAGGAGCTGGGGTAGTTTGATGGATAGTGTATACTAAGAAAAATATTAGAAACCAGGAAAGGCCACATAGTCCATTGAGGCTCATTTCATTCCAAATACACCTTCCCTAGGTTATCATCCAATTGTTAAGAGAAAGAGTAATGTTATCCATTTTTTATAATTCCACTTCTGGGTATTACAGAGATAAATACCTAAATGTTGGAGAACTAACTTTCTTTCAGAGCACTATTTCAGGGGAAAAATACTTAAATGCAGATAGGTGGGATGACAGAAAAGAAATTGACCTTAAATGAAAAATATGATAGTGATATGAATATATGTGTATAGGCACAGTTTCTCAAAGTTCCCCAGAGAAAAGCTTTCAGTCATGAGACTTTCAGATAGTAACCTTTCCTTTGATTTATTGTTTCAGGACCAATGCAGGAGACAATATATGACTTTTGGAGAATGGTATGGCATGAAAACACAGCCAGCATAGTCATGGTTACTAATCTCGTAGAAGTGGGAAGGGTAAGTAATTTTTGTACTTAAAAAGATGAAAAACTTCCAAGGTGTTTGCTTTTGGAAATTAAATAGCAGACTAACAAGATGCTTATATACTGAGTATGGCACATAAAATATTTATCACTGCCTGTGCTAAGAGGTTCATTATCAATTATTTTTAAACATGCCTTGGATGCTTGGCTTTGATAACATTAGCACAATGAAAAAGTAACTGATAAAGCTGCATTTTGTACAGCACAGCCTGCAAAGACTGCCAAAGAGGGAAAGTGTTATATCTTTGTATATATATTTCAGACATACCATTTCTATTAAGGGAAACCAGAGAATTGGTTACAGAACAAGGTATGGTGTCATATTTTTTTAAGGGAGACCGAGGGGGAGTAATTCCGAAACAGATTTCTGAGGAAAGTAGTTAAACTATGAAATTGCATCTTCTTCATAGTATATTAGTCTAGATCAACCTGGTTTGTTTGGGTTTTCCTTCCTGTAAGCCTTCTGGACTAAAACAGAAAAAATTAGCTTTACTCATTTGTACACTAAATTTGTTGACCAGGAGGTCGTATTCAGGAGCTGAGTAGTAAAGGAAAGCTTGAGTTACCTGGTTGATACTGTGTAATTTTCTTTCTTTGCATGGAGGCCGCTTTAAAAATTCAGTCCCTTGAGTGAGGAAGAAGGTAGAAATAGTTGGATTGTCACATATCAATTCAAAATGGATAGATTTGTAAGAATAGGAAGCTCTTCAGCAAACCTCTTCGTTAAAGCTTTATACACATTCGTAAGTACCCAAGCACACAACTTAAAAAGGGATGTGTTCAGGGTATGAATAAACAAGCGTTAGAACAAAAATAACATACTGCACTTACTGTTTTCCTAAAGTCAGTATTTGAAAGCATCAATTAGAGTGAACTCTCAGGTATCAGCTGGGGAGACGCCAGTCTTGCTGCCAGTGTTGGCAGCCTCAGCTCACAACGTTTAGGTACGCAGCACATTCCCTTAGCAGCAAGCAACAGTTTGTGCCACCATGGAGATTTCTTCGGGGTGCAAGAGTCCTAGTGGTATACAGATCTGCGGCTTTGTTGTTTCTGGCAGTGGTAGAAATGACTTCATTCTCACTTTCTCTGGAGGCCAACATAGGTGAGATCAGAGAGCAGAAATTGAAATGAGCTTTTGAGGGAAATGAGATCGTATGAGCCACAGGACAATGCAGTCACTCCTTAATTGGTGCTTCTGTCCCACTCCCAGAGCTGGAACCATCAGCAACAAGGAGGCATATTACAACCACACCATCTGTCCCACGCCCCTAACACAAGCTCTGTACCACCTTGATTAGTAATGATTTTAATGGACCTTTTGGTAGCATTCCTGCAGGACAAACCTTGTAACCTTCCCAAACTTGAGTTTTTCTATTTCAATTGCTATTGCTGGTATAAGATTTATAGGGGTGTATTATTTTTATTTTTTAACCCTCTTGACCCACTGTAAGCTGAGGAGGAAAATTCCTTTGTATTTTCAGGAAAGAGGAATATCTATTTAACATGTTTGCCACACAGTGTACATCCTTCATGAATTAATCATTGAGGGGGCGTATGTGTATTTGTTTACCAGGACTGGCTGGATAGTCATTAAATCAGTGCTAGGAACTTGCTTCTTGCCCTGGAGCGTTATGTAGCAGGACTGTTAATTGCAGATGGAGGAATCACCATGAGGCTGTCCCTAATGCAAGCACCTGCTGCAAATGACTCAGTCCCCACATTACCCTCCAGCAGGGTACATCTGCCAATATCTGTCATTATCTGAGGCACACTTGTCAAAACCATACATCCCTTTAAGCTCTTGTGTGTTCCAGCAAGGGACCCTTGTCAGTGTTTCTGGCACCTGCAGACTGCTGTGCACCTGGTATTTAAATGGCACAGAAATGTGTTTTGATTGTTTTCTCTCTTTAATGAACCTACCTGAGGGACATTTAGCTCTTTATCTAGTAGCCTGTTACCCAGTCACTCACATTTACACTGCTTGTGTGGAAATTCAGAACTCACTTGTGCTGTTATACTAATCCATCTGCCAGAAGTCTTATCACAAAATCTGCAGGGCTCCCTAAGGAGACTTTTGTACTGGTAATTTAAGCTAATGATTTCTAAACATATTTAGTCAGTTTTATGAAGACCTCATTGGAATGTGACTGTTTATTAAAAATCTAAATGAGGTCTCACAGTCATTTAGAAAAATCATTGCTGAGTTGCATGAACAGTTCTTTGATAACGGATGATGAAGTGGGTTTTAGTTAAGATTGGCCTAGGTTGACATAAGAACTTTTACAAAAAACCCCAAATAAGCAGCCCTTGAAGCAGCGTTGAAAAAAAGTCTCTGTCTTCTTCGTGCTGAGGTCAACAACTTTCCACTCACAAAGTAGTTCACAAAAAGGGAATGACAGGTAACTAATGGTATAATATACCTACATTTCAGTGCAAGAATCAGAATTTTCTGTACCACACACTAACATGTAACAAGCAAAACCAAGACTCATAAAAATATATCGGTGTGACCACAAGCTATTCAAAATAATGTATTTTGGATTATATTAATGCAAGAGGCCCCCGTGCTCATGTTTGTAAGTGGTAGAGCAAGTGAAGATAGTAGTGTAATTTCAGACATCTTTTCCTGAGAGACTTAGCATAATCTGGTAGATTATTCTAGAGGAAACAAAACTTTTTATGCCACCAGTGTAGGGGTGATTGGAAAATAGACACAAGAGAACATCTTGCTTACTCCAAGAGACTGCTCTTGAGTACAGACTCCAAAAGACAGAGCTGGGTCCTTCTGTAGAAAGCAATGGGAGCTTGATCAAGGTCTTTATGTACTGGCCAAAGTCTCAGGTTGCTTCTTGAAGTGTTCCAATGTTTGAACACATTGAAACATCTCTTTCCTCCTTAAAGAGTTACATTGGGAAGATTTAGAATATATTAAAATATGCCATCTAGCTGTCACCTCCATCTTTGCTCTTGTTGGGCTGGTACTAATGCTTCGTTGGCAGAATCAAACTTGGCATGTCACATCATTTGTCATTTGTCAGTAGTCACTTTCTCTCCCACTCCTTGTTTTTGCTTGAGGCAGAAGAAAATTAGTAATATCTGATTAATAAATGGTGAAATGCACTGATGAAATTCAGTGGGGGTGGTTGATATATAAATGCGCTGCAAGGTTTCATGATTGTCTATCATGCTTTTAATATAACAAAGTATTTACAAAAAAAAATCACTAGAAATAATTATAAAAAATAAAACCTCACCCCAGGAGCATAGTAATTACAGTAATTAGAGTTTCTCAATTATTATCAGAATTAGAAAACAGCCAGTGCTAATAGTGTTAATAAGCACACAAAAGACCCTTTTTTTGAAAGGAGGCAAGGATGACTACAACAGAGTGGATGTGACACAAACAGGGGGATGAAGGTCAGCCATAAACTGGTAAATAGCCCTTTGCCTGCACGCATGCCTTAGTGCTACCAAAACAGCCTCTGACTGCCATCTTGCCACTCAGGAGTGTTGTGCTTTCCTGATAGCCATCTCACACTCTTGGGTGACTTTTCCCAGGAGCTGGCACGGCTGTATCTGCATAGGGAAAAAGAAAGAACACAGTGGTGGCTCAGCTTTTCCTTTGCTTGTTTTACTGGCCTGTGGTTGACATGTTACATACATGGCACTCTCATCTGCCTTGCTGCAAAAATGTTGATGGCTCTGACTTTTCATGTTTAAAAGAGTATTAGGGTCCACATGACAGTGAGGACACCCATACAATGGTCTTCTGACGGAGAGGGAATATCTTCTTGATACTGGCTGGTTAAAAAGCATTCCCTGTTGTAAGATAAAATCTGTCAGAAAAGAGTTGTTCTTCTCAGGAAAGACTGTATGGACCCAGCCCTAAGCAGTCATATGTGCATGTGCTTGGGCCTTGGGTGCTTACAATGTGCAGCCTTGGTCAGCATTCAAGAGGCATTTCTAAAACAGATACAAATATGTTTCCTTAACAAACAAAACCCAGAAGTCTTTATGTTGAACCAGATCTTCTTCAAATCCACCTGATGATCTGTTTCTGTTATAGACACACATTAGACATCCAAGAAAAACTGCCAAATAAAGCCCTGTCCAAAGGCTTCTTACTGAAAACATATTGCAAGAACCAAACAACAACTTCATAGGAAATTCCAGCAACATAAAAACTGTGTGAAATTTCCAATGGACTTGCCACCTATTCTTAGAATAAAAAAGGAATTTTTTGACACAAAGCTATTACGAAGCTTGCACTTACACATTTTACAAGTTTTGAGAATCTTCCATGCAGAAGAACCCTCTAATAAACAAAAGGTAAATTCACATTATATTAAAGATTCAGATGACCTATTACAGAGATATTGCAGAGGTGAAACACAGTAACTCTTCTAACATGTCTCGCGAACAGCACATTTGTGTTTAGTATAAATGGAAGAACACTCTATCTAATTGAAACTGCCCCTAAATGTAGTAAGCCAAATTACCTACATTGGAATTAGTTCAGGATACTGGCACTAGCGCTCCTTAGGCGGTGTGCCAAAAAGTTTGTACGCATACTGGTGACTAAGATTTCATTTTAACTTTTCTACTGAAAGAAAGAAACCGCATTTTATAAATGAGAGGGAGAAAGGTTGCTGTATGAAACCCTTCCCTACCTCTAGGTAATTCTAGTCTCAGCTTCTAAATCCTATGAATAGTGTCCTTCCCCATCTAGAGAAATTTTTTTTCTTATGTTTACCCAGAAAACCTGGGACCTGTGCTTATGGTACATATATGTTATTATATATTCTATTATTATACTTTTGGTTTCACTGTAATTCCAGTATCTCTTGTTGGATAGAGTAGAGTTTATACTTTTACAGAGTATCAATGAGGAAAAAAGAAAACAATCGTAATTTAAAACTACTGTTAATCTTTCAAGTCAGCAAACCCTTCTAGTCATCAAAACAGATTTCAGCTTTCTAGACTTCTAACCAGAAATAACAAGTTGGCATTACTCCATTATGCGTAGCAGGGGAGGAGCCCTTAGGGAAAAAAATTGGCTGTTGTTCTTCATGAAAGAGAAGGAAAGACTCTTTGTCATCATTTAATAAAGATGTCCCCAGATTAGCAATGTTAGCATCATCAAACAGGACATCAACCTACAAGCATTCAGCACTGTCCCATGTCACTCAAAGCAGACATCGTTTTAGCTCTCAGTGTTTTGATGCATTCTTGTTTCCAGTAAAAGCTATGTTTCAAAGAATGTTAATCAACAGATTAATATCTTAATGCTCACTAATCCAATTGAGATGACTCACTTTGAGAAATAAATAAAAGAGGTTTAAGGATACACAAATGCATTGACCCCCTTGTTGGGCTAGCTGCTGAAGTGCTGCCAAGGTGTAGGATGCAAGTATAAGTGCAGTCTGCAAAGAGAGCTTTAAGTTCTTTGAAATGCCGGGGCTAGCAAATTGGCTTCATCACCGCAAGTCTCCTCACCTCAGCAGTCTTGTGAAATTAATCTCTCAGTCTCTCTGTGAAGAAGAAGTATCCTGGAGGTGCCAACACAGTTTTACCTTACCCAGTAGAGTAACATGTAGAGCTTTCTAACCTAACATCAGATGATCAGGTTTTAGAGTAAGAGGGCAATCCGCTAACTTGGTGGTGCTCTGTAAGCTCAACTAATGGCATGATTTTGCTCTTGGAATGGAAGCATGATTCAGAGCAGAGGCTGTTCTGCCTGATGCAGGCACATCAGGTCCTCAGAGCACAGGATCTGAGCAATATGCCCATGATTTCACAGTTGTGTAAGGGATTAAGACAGGCTTTGAGGAGTTCCAGCTGATCCTGTAACCATCATTCATCTTGGCATGGGACCACCCTTCTCATGTCTGCTCAGCCTTTTTTCCTCAAGTGCTGTACTAAGGTGCACTAATTTACAGCCTTTTCAAATGACCAGTGAGAAACAAAAATGGCTAAACATAAGCAATGAAATAGAGGAATCCATATTCTTCAGTTTGTATTAGCAAAGGAGGCAGGAACACTACAACAGCTTTACCTTGGGTTACCTTTACCCTAAAGTGGTTCTTCTAGACTAATTCTCTTTGATGGCCAAAGGAAGGCTACACCATGGGTTTGGCCTGTCAGCTTAATTTCGTCTAACCCAAGGTACCAGGTTGATGGCATGCTAACAGTATACCTGATTCTTAAGAACAAAGGGATCGCACTTATTCCCTCAGGTGGAAAGCATTAGTGTATGGCTACTACTGGACATGTCCAGAAGGCCAGCTATTCTGGGCAGAAGTTGAATGAGAGTGCATCCACCAGACAGCCTAGGATTGTGCTGCTGGGGCAACATAGGGCAGCAGAAGGTGGAGAATTATATCATCTCTGAGTCATCACTGGAAGAAGTTAGACTGAGCTAGTAAAATTCATGGAGACGTCTCTCCCCCTCTGGGAGCTGTGAACAACATAAAGACTTCTGGCTGCCTTTATACAGGCCCATTCATCTGATGGTGCCAAACAGTATCTTAAATGTTGTATTTCCAATACTTTTCCATACCTCTTTTAGAAAACTGTAAAATGAGGTATAAATCAATTAACTGACTTGCTCAAAAGCAAACAAAGAAAATGAAAAAAAGACTGGATTTTATCTTCTGTCAAAGGTTGTTTTATAAAATGTTCTTAAATCACAATATTTTTTTTAAAGTATTTAAATAAAAATACTTTCAAATTTTGGATGTCCTTTTTTCTTCAAGTCAGCCAAATAAAAGTATATGATGTTATCCTAGCTACATCTGTAAAATCTGTTAAAAATTTTCGCCATTGAGCTTGGTTGGCTATTTCATTTTATATCCTGGAGGTTTCATTTCAAAATTTATGTCTGACTTATCATCATTACTTAGTTCAGGATTAATTTTAAATTAGAATATATAATACTGCTCTTCACTAATGACAATCCATGCAGTGCATAGCCAGTTATATCACCTTTTTGCTAAGAATATTTCTGAATCAAAGGAAATTGGAAACTTTGAATAATCAGTGTTATTTAAATTGTTCTGTACAAACTACAAAGTATATTTCACAGCCAGCTCACACATTAATTCTGTAATACTCCTCCTATTCCAAACCTCTGAGTAAATGAATTACTGTCCTGGCTTTCATACTGCCTTTAGCGAGATGTGTTGCATTGCCAAATGGCTAAATATACAGCTTCGGAAGTCACAATTTGTGTTCATTAGCTATCCACTGCCTACATTGTTTGTTATATTTAGAAGTAGCAACAACAACTTTCCACCTTCATTTTTAATTCTTAGTTTCTCACATTAGACTATTTTGCTGGGGGATGGAGCTAGGGGGTGGAAGTAGATAATTGTCTTCTCCAAATTTCTGAAATTATTAATAAAATAAACATCTTTGGAAAAATTGGACAGTGTACCTTGGGATGAATAGATTAAACCAGAGCATTTTCATTATGTGTCTGGCAACCACCCTTTTATCTCATCTTGTGATGAACATCTGTATTTTTTGGCACATTGTTAGGATATAAATGTGGGGTGTATTGGAACAAACCCTCAATTATAGTTCTGCTCAGATGAGATTTCAAAATTATGTTTTCTACTTTGTGGACGATATTTACTGTTATGGTAGCAACTGTGTGAAAAAAACCTAATGCATTTAATATTCAGTTCTGGATTCATGTATCAATTATTTAGCTAAACCTTCTGTTACTAGGTTTGTCTGTAAAACATGTACCAAATGTTCATAAAAAGGGAAAGAGATTCATCAAGTCACAGTAGCTAAAGCTGTGCTAAAAAGAAAAAATGAACAAACATATGTTACAAACAGTATTTCTCATATTTGATGAGTAAAACCATATTCTATTTTGTTGCAATTGTATTTGCTTGTACAAATAAAGGCCCTGATCCAATAAATATTTATAAGTGTGATTTTGATTTACACTATTTAATCTACTTCTGTCTTTAAGACACCTTTGCATTTATTTGAGAGGTCGTGAAGGAGGTGGGAGACTGGTCTTTAAGCATTGACTTAACTTTTGGCTCATCAGGAGTCCAGAGAGTTCCCATGTCTAGAGCTCAGCACGTGCAGCAGCATTGCAGAACAAGAGCCAAAAGTAGGAAAAAAGCCTGAATTTAAAGGGGGTGGGGGGGGGGGGTGGGGGGGGGGGGGTGGCTGTTGATTCCCCCCCCACCCCCCCGCAGTGAGTGAATCATTTAGTGTTGATCTGTGGCTCTGACTGCGGCTCTGGCACCGTTCCCCTGGCTGTTACAGCCCCTGTTCCACTTGGGATAGTTTTCAGGAAATTGTCTTGTCATGGATCCTTCTGCTCAGGTCCAGTCTGCTCTGTGCCCAAAATCCCCTGCAGCAGAGTAAGAAATCCCTGGCGGGCCCAAGCTGCGTGAGGCACGAAAGGCTGTAACTTCTGTGCAACATCCCTCAATGCTTCCCCAATTATTCCACTGGATCATCTTAAATAAGGTTTAAAAAAGAGTGGAAGCAAATCCAACAGTTGAGGCATAAGAAGATGGAGACTGTGTTCTTCTAAATTGATCTTTCTAAATGTCCCTAGTTCTTAGTCATAATCCAGACTGTCTAGACTTACCAAGTTAGAAACAGGCATATTTTCCTTCAAGGTTGAGCAATTTAATTCAGCCAGGGTTGGGTTTTTTTCCCAATTGTTTATTTTACTAAACTAGAGCTGTTTTGAGGATGACAGGCACCCATCAGAAAGAAACAAGGCTAAAGTTAGCAACAAAGAGACTTGCTGATCAGTAGTGCTGTGACTAGGTTCACCACTGCAGCTGCTCCCTTCCTACATGCATTGGCCGTCTTCATGTGGTTCAGGTTCCATCTATGGAAAGGGTAAGTGAACAGGCAGGAAAAGGCAATCGGCTTCAGAGATGGGGTCATTAGTGGGCTGCTCCAGTCCGAAGGCAGTGTGAATTGCCTTATTCTGCATGGAGAGTCGAAAAATCATCTTAGTCATAGGTAGGAAAACCCTGTTTCAGAGAGTTCCTGGCAATGACTATAAAAGGGTCAGTTTGCTGGTGTAAGGGATTTGAACAATGTGAATTTTCTGGATTATTTTAACAACACAGACAAAACAATGAGCATTCAATGTTTTTTCACATAGCTTCTATCAGAGGATTTTGGGAAATACATCCAAACAAGATATGATCTGAATAAATATCAAGTAGATGCAACAATAGATACCAGCAGCCAGTACTAAACTGCTTGCAGCAATGTGTAATGCTTTTGAAATGGTTGTTCACTGCTTACAGCTGGTAGGTATGCTTTAGAGATGAATACGCGTTTGCCAGAGATCCTGCCATTTAGGCACCCTGGGATTGGCCCTTGGCTTGGCCCTTGGCTGGTGGAAACCTTCTCACCCACACTGACACCCTGTCAGCTTGCTGGCTCGTGAGCATGGGGTGGGGGGGAGCAGTCTTGCTACCCTTGCCCCTGCTACAGGAGTGCTGAGCACTGGGAGGACTGTTCAGTGTCCCAGCTCCAAGCCTCTTGCTATGGAAGGGAACTGTATAACCTGGTGTTTGCCGGTTGTCCTGAAACCGTGCTTAATACCAGATGAAATGTGAAGAATATAAAGAATTTTTCTTAGCCAATACTAATGCGGTTACTAAGTCTGAAGACAAGCATAGAGAAATAAATAAAAACCTGCTTATAGCTACCTGAACTTCAGCTCTGCTCTAGGAGCTTTCCATCAGCTGTGTAAGCAGGAATAAGCTGTTAGGATGCTTATATAATTTTGTGGCTCGGAGCCAGGGCTTACAACCAGGCAACTCATCCCTGGAGGTATTCAAAAAGCGCGTAGACGGGCTACTCCATGACATGGTTTAGTGGGCATGGATGATGGTTGGACTCGATCTTGAAGGTCTTTTCCAACCTAAATGATTCTATGATTCTAACTCTTTTTCTCTGAAGAGGATCCTGATGTGGGGCTGTGTTTTTCCAGCCCTTCAACTCAGTTTGATTCAGATTTAAATTTTATTCTGCTGAAGAGTCAGAAAAAGGGTCAGAACTACTGACCCTGCCCAGACAAACTTTTTATTTCATCACTCCATGTTACTGCTTTGATGTGGCAAGACCTCTGTTCTGTCCAGACAGTAAGGAGGGGTGGTACGTGATTATCAGCTACGTCACTTGAAACAAATTCTGAGGAAAGTATTTTCTTCTGCGTGACAGGACAAGGCTTGACTCTCTGCATAATCCTTTATATACTGAACCTGGAGTTTGTATAAATAAATCAATTGAATCATGCATTACAGTTTTCGCTGTATGCTTATACACATGTTCATCAGTTTTACCTTTTGCTAAATTGCTAGACATGATAGTAATCCAAATATTTTGGCATGAAAATGGGTTTGAGAAATACTCTACCGGTTGTGAAGTTTAATTTTTTTTTTCTACCAGTTTTCCATTGAATATTTGAAGTGTTTGGGTTTTTTACCCAACCCATTTAAGTGTATATTTAAGTAAACTAGTAAATTTACATGTATGAAAAGATCCATTTCAAATTTTCCCTTCAGTGAGAGAAAGAGAGAAACCATTCCAGGCAGCAGACGTATAACAGATGCTACTCTTAGCACATACTGCACTACTGGACGATGGCTAGATGCAGTGGTGATAGCATAGCTATTATTGTGATAGAGCAGAATAAAAAAGAGATGTATAAGTAATGTGTTAGCTTCCCCGCCCACTGCCTTGTCCACACAGATGGGAAGGAGAAAATTCTTAAGACTGTCAGCTATCTACATCATCGTATACAGTCCCCACAACCACCCAGTTGAGTTTTGCGATTTGACCCTTCATCAGTTCCTTTGGAAAGTTGATCTGAGTAAACAGATACTTTCCTAACAGTAGAGAAGATCCTTCCTGTCTGAAAAACACATTTTCATTTTAGAAGGTAGGCAGATATTTTTGAGAC
Organism: Aquila chrysaetos chrysaetos; assembly: GCF_900496995.4. Lineage (NCBI taxonomy): Eukaryota > Metazoa > Chordata > Aves > Accipitriformes > Accipitridae > Aquila > Aquila chrysaetos. The sequence goes on from NC_044007.1 coordinate 56,430,654, forward strand.
CAATCAGCAGCTAGAGGTTGTGGAAAAAAACCTTCTGGTAGTAGTTGTCCTTCTGGGCACACCCTGCATTGGAAAGCACAGGAAATGAACAGTTACTGTAACTGAGTTGTGCAGGGTATAATTACCCCTTGTGCTCCAAACAATTTGCCTTACTTCACTAACCACAATACAAATCTCACCTGCAACTCTGAAAGCTGTCTTAAAAAAAGAAGAGGCAATGTCCCTTAAACATCAGTCATTTCCACGTGCAGAAAATGTGATTGTTTTGCACGTGATTGCATTTTAAAACAGAAATCATTGCACAGAATACAGAATGGATTCAGTATGAACCTTCTAAAATAAATGAACCTTACTTTCTTTTGTATTTTTTAAAGGTCAAATGCTGCAAATACTGGCCAGATGACACAGAGATATATAAAGACATTAAAGTCACCCTAATAGAAACAGAGCTCTTGGCTGAATATGTGATTCGAACATTTGCAGTAGAAAAGGTAAGTTTCCAAATTCAGTTTTCTCAAATACAATGGTATCTGCCTAAGCAACTTATATACAGATTCACCATGGGAAAGTTAAATCTTCTGACTGACATCCCGGTTTTGTAGCTATTTTTTGGGTAAACGACTACTGCCCTCTTACGGCAAACTGTGTTTTTCTTTAAACGCAGCAACTTTACTGTGCTTTCCATCACTGTTGGCCCCTGCCTGAGTTAGAAAAAGTGATGTTCCTTCCCAGTAGAAATCGAAGCCTCCCTCCCAGCAATCAATTGAAAACACATTCATGCTGTTTTCCTATCTTATGTTCCCCACAATCATTTTCTGTCTGTACCAGAGGCTGCGTGCACCATTATTCAGAAGTCCATGGTGAATACTGTTATCTGTTGGGCCAGTGTGTTCCTGGTCTGTGGAGACATAGTTGTAACAGACTAATTTTCTTCTCAAGGAAATCTCATTTTTCATGTGGAATCCATCTTTATATGGAGAGTTCCAATCAGCATGTTGTATTACTGTTTATTAGAATAATGCCATTAGTTTGATGCTTACTAGACCTTGTAGCTCTCCCAAACAGCTTACAATATATGGACAACATACAATTAACAAATAAGGTACTTCTACTGAAAGTGAGAACAAGCAGGGTCAGTCAATGCTGAAGTGTGTCATGCATTTTGTGTCAGTTCAGGGGTTTTATTCGGAATTCATTAAAGGACAGAAGTGTTTTAATTGTATGTATCAAGTCTTATTTGAGTTGCAGAACAACAAGGAAAGGGCCTCTTTGGAAGACTTGATATTCCTAATGGCGCACTGAAGTAATGTTCTTTCAGTATCACCATGAGTAGATTTTCAACTAATTAGCTCAGAAAACTCCTTTTGATTTAGTTGCAGTACCTGTGATATACTAGTTCTGTCTAATGATGAAATAGTATTCAGTTATGATTCTGAAGAACATAGTCTTTAGCATCAAAGAATTCTGCACACAGGTAGATGAAACTGCCAAAAAGACGACCCAGCAGGGTCTCTGTACATACATCCACAGTAACAAAGGAATTAGATTTTTTCCTGGTTTATTCTTCAATCTAATACTTAAATATGCATCAATACAGCAACCTGCGGGTAATGATAATAGAATTATGTGGTTTGAATGAACTGAAATATTGTATCATGTTTACCACTATACATATTCTACATCAAATTCACTCAAGCCTGTTGTTTCCTTGCATTTAGATATTTTTAATAAACAGATGATGAAACAGTGGCTGCACTTTGAAGTAGATGAAGCACTAGTTGATTTCTATTCTGCAAATTTTAAGCCCATGCTTTGATGTTAGCTTTTCACTTCTTAACTTGGACTGGAAAAAAAGACCTAGAGGATTTTACAGTTGAACATAACCAAACTGTCTTGAATAAGTGCATTAGAAGAGATAGAGATAAAAGGCACTAAACATTTTATTTCTTAAAAAAAATCTCCATCTGAAAAGATTTCATTTAGGCACTGCTTTTTAATAGTTGGTAGTTTTTCAGTAAGCCTCTAAAAGCAGTGTCAGTGTAGTTTGAGTAAAGTACATTTGTTTTTATCCTATTTTCCCTATTTTTTAACTCTTCCAATGGTACTGGAAGGTCAAGTCTGTATATCTCTTTCACCATAATTCTCTCAAGTTTGTATTTCTGATCTACTGGGACTGATACTTTTCAGCCTCTCTAAGACAAGCTGCATGATGAGACAGGTTGTGCCCTAACCAAATCTGCAGATAATACTAAGTGAAGGGTGGTGTTGAAATGCTGAACATTGGAGCCTCAGTTCCAAAGGACTTCAAGACTTGGCCAACAGAAACTTTAGTAATTCAACAAGGAAAAATGCAAAGTTCTGCACCCTAGGTGGACTAACCCCATGGGTCAGTACAGGCTGTGACATCCTGGGACAATATCTGACATCCAAGATGATTAAGGATGTAGGACATATGAGCTTCAAGGGAAGGTTAAGAGCACTGGCCTTGTTCAGTGCAGTAGAGATGAGGAGGAGGGGTAAGGAAGATCTAGTTGCAACCTGCAACTACTTCAAAGATGTTTAGAAAATCAGGAGCACCAAATTCTCCTCATTATTCTCAATGGTAGTGGTTGCAAAACAAGGGGCAATGGCCAAGAAGTTGCAGCATGGAAGGCTTGCACTGGAAAAACTCCTTCAGGTGGAGGACAGTGCAGCGCTGGAGCAGGTTACTCAGAAAAGTTGTGGAATCTCCATTCTTGGAGGTCATCAGGGCTCAGCGAGACAGATCTAGTGTTGGCCAGAGACCCACTCTGAATGGGAGGTTGGACTGGAAACCTTCAGAAGTCCCTTCTGACCATCTTTTCTATTTCTGGATGAACATCTCATACCTGCTCCTAAAATACAAGAAGTTGATTTGTTTGGAGATAGATCTATTGTTTTGTTTTGTTTTGTTTTTAAATGGCTATTTGATAATTATTGAGGAGTAGGAGGATAATGCTAAGAAAATTGAACCCCAAGTTACACTCTGAAGACCACTTCCTAGATACACTTTACATAGATTGCATAAGCAGCTCCTCTGGAGCAATTCCTTTACAGCACAGCAGTTAACTCAGATGAATTAATTACTCAGACAGTAACATACAGCAGCACCATAAGTATTTGTAGCATTTTTTAACATCCTAAGATTTGTTAGCAATGGACACCACTTTCTGTTTTTTTCAGTTGAAACAAAAAGTAAAAAATACAGTCTCTCCAACCTGAGCATATGCTTTTATGATTCATGCAGTTGTGTTGCTATTTTGGGTTTAGAAACCAGCAGGGAAGCTACAGACATGAAAATCAGTCTTTTGTAGGTATAATAAGCCAACTCATTATAAAAGTACCATATATGCAAAGCCTTTTCTTAGTAGCTGAGTGTTACCAACGATAGACAAAAATGCAGTCAGCATGACAGACAGCATTTTCAAAACTGATGTACAAGATACACAGGACATACCCTGAGCTGGGCACATTATTTTGGAGGGGCAGTTTACTTTTTGTAAATTGCTTGAAAATCAAGGCTGCATACAGCATGAAGAATTAGTGGGGATTTACTCATTTCAGTCCTCAGTTTGTATAGTCATGGCATTGATTTTTTTGTATGGGATCTTTGTTTCTTGGGGGATTGTGGGCAGTTGTTATGAGCAATGAAAAAGTGTTTGCGACATGGATGCCCCACCTATGCATAGCTATTTACAGAGTTGGAGGCCTTGCTTACAGTAGCAAAAAGATGTGTTAACTAACACACTCTTAATCCCCAGAGTACAGAGACCAAATTGTATTTTAATGTGTTTGCTAGACTGTCTTAAGATGCAAATTACTTTGTCTATTCCTGGGTTTCAATATGTTTTAAAATTGTTTTTTAGGCTAGAAGGTCATTTCTGTTGCAAGGCTGTGATCTCCTCAGTCTACACCAGTGTTGCATATGGTCTTGATCTGCTCCCTTGCCTGCCTTTTTGTGTCGCAGTTGCTGAGACATATGAGTGTGGATATTCCTCTGAGCTGATGCCCAGTCTCCAAAGACCCCCAGCCTGAGCTGTCAGAGTATCAGGCCTCCAAGATACACCAAGCCCACTCCAGTCATGTAGCACTGGCACAGCCAAAATTTCTCAACCACTGAATATCCTAGACTCTTTTAGTTTGCATACTAGTAATAAATTAGGAAGTTTATATTATTTCATTATGCAAAGAGAATTAGACCTTTTATATGCAAACCAGCTCAAGACAGGAAATACATCTTTAAGAAGAAAAACTGTAAACCACCAGTTATTAATATCACTGACATTTAGTTCAGCCTAGACATGATATGTCATAATTTTGCTGTTTGCTTATGAAATATGCATGATGGCCTCTGGTCTGTGGATTTCTAATGAGAATAAAATACTGGCAGCTACATTTTTAGAGGGGGAAGGGGAAATACAAGCACTAAGAAAATCAAGCTTAGCATACACACCTCTAATATCCAGACTGCTCCAGAAAGTCACGTGGGAAATTACTTACACGATCAGCTTCTCATTCATACCTGTCTCACCATATCCATGTCCTTGTAGACTGTGGCAAATCACTTAAAGGGTGAGCATGTGCAGGGCTACAAACACAGCCCCTATGATTGGAGGTGCAAAAAGGTTTCTTACTATTCAGCTGTTTCTTTCAGACCAATGAAGGAGACAAATGGTAAGGGAAATTATGCTGAAGCTGTGGTTCCCTGAAGTCAGCAGCAAAATACCTGTGGAGAGCAGTGGGGAAAAAAATGTCATCTGTGCTATATGTTCATGGCCTTGCTGCTGACCTGTTCTGTGATCATGGCGTGCATCTTAAGGCCACAATTTTCAAAGCAACCTAGTGCTTAAATATAGAGATGAGAGTCTATCTTGTTGCTAAAAGTTTCTAACCAATCTAGTGCTAAATTACTCAGTTTTGTTGTAAGACTTTGAAACCAGTTGATATGTAACCTTTGAACTTGCTCTCCTGCTAATGAGAAAGCTCTCCAACAGTCTGTACAGATTGTATGGGTAGGAGGTGGATGCTTTTCAGCAAGGCTTAGGCTTCTGAAGTTACATTCTTATGATGTCTGTCATTCAATTTTTTTCACATTCCAGCTTGTTTTTCTTTTTCAACCCTTGTCTTTTCAACAGAGAGGTGTTCATGAGATTCGAGAAATTCGGCAGTTTCACTTCACTGGCTGGCCAGACCACGGTGTACCATACCATGCGACAGGCCTGCTGGGATTTGTACGGCAGGTCAAATCCAAGAGCCCACCAAATGCTGGCCCTCTGGTTGTTCACTGCAGGTAGGTAGAACAGAAATCCCTCCATTGTGTTGTCCGCTAAACTCAGGACCTACTTTTGCTTCTCCTGTACTGTGTAATCCATGCACAGGTTGCTAAAGCCACTGGAGCTCTACCCACAATAACTTAATATCTAAAATACAAACAAGAATGGAAAAACTGAGCCTGAAATCCTGCAAATGCCTGAATGCAAGGCTCCATTTCAGTAATCATCCCACTGATCAAGTGCCTGTGAGATGAACCCTTACACTTTACATTTTCCATACACTGCTGAACATTAACTGTGCTCTTCTTTTACTTTAGTGCTGGTGCTGGCAGAACTGGATGCTTCATTGTTATTGACATCATGCTAGATATGGCAGAAAGAGAAGGTGTTGTAGACATATACAATTGTGTGAGAGAGCTTCGATCTCGGAGAGTTAACATGGTGCAGACTGAGGTATTGTTAATCTACTGGAATACTGTCTTACGCTTCGCAAGAAAAAATATTCTTCTGGCCCATAAAACTAGAGCCCCTTTGTGGCTGGCACCATTCAGAGGATAGTTTATTCAATCATATGCAGAAAACAGTCCACACACAAACCTGAAGAACCATTGCCCAAACAAATGCGCAGTTATGCTGCACTTAAGGTTCACAGTGGTTTTTAAAAAAAAGTAAAATCATGAGTGTTTCGTCTCTGGGAAGGATTCATTCTGGACTACATCTTGTTGAGGCTCAGTTATGTGATAGCACCTACAGAACTGTGCAGAGGAATGAGGAAACCAGAAACATTCAGAGTTTTATTATGGAGTGTTACTGCACTTCTGCTTGTACTTGTAACTAGTTTGAGTCAATGCTTCTGTATTAATTTCTAAATGAGTGGGATAAAGTTTTATGAACTGCTGTTGTTCCTTCTGGTCTTGCTTCAGTGCTGGTAAAGTCAGAGAGAATTAGTGGCAACCATATTAGCTGTTATTTTTTATTTACCAAAATACTAATAGCATATGCTCTTTATATCAGCAGTTATGCTCTCTATGTCAGTAATTATTTTAATTGCTTTACCAGGAACAGTATGTATTCATCCATGATGCTATCCTGGAAGCCTGTCTTTGTGGGGACACATCTATTCCAGCTTCTCAAGTTAGGTCTGTTTACTATGAAATGAATAAACTGGATCCTCAGACTAACTCCAGCCAGATCAAAGAGGAATTTAGGGTAAGTCGTGGCTAGCATTACCTAGAAGCTATACAGTTCAGCTATACTAAAGACTTCTCCTTAAGTGCTTGCTCATAACCATGTGAATTTTGGACCAGGCCTGGGAGGGAAAGACTGCAAAAAAGGAAAAATAACATGTCACTAATTGCTGTTAAATTATGCTAAATCGTAAAAGAATGCAATGGAGTAGTAGTAAAATCTTTTTAATCACGGGAAGTTTGTCAATTCCTTCTGCTGTCCTTTCTCCAGAAGGCAGATTACTGTGTAGCTGTCTTTGAGGTTACTTTTCAGATCTGTATGCTTCCAGGATTTTTTGCTTCCAAACCCTGCTGACTGTGGTATGTTTTCATTTCTCTGCATATTGATTCCCACTGAAACTGAATGCCGAGCTGATCGATTCTTAAATATTTTGGGATGCTTCCACTGCTGTGTTAATTTTCTGTTGTATTGTTTACTCTTTTTGAAAGACTTTAAATATGGTGACTCCGACACTGCGTGTAGAAGACTGCAGCATAGCACTTTTACCACGAAATCATGAAAAGAATCGCTGTATGGATGTTCTGCCTCCAGACAGATGCCTGCCTTTCCTCATAACAATAGATGGAGAGAGCAGTAACTACATTAATGCTGCACTGATGGATGTAAGTCTCCACTATATCATTAATAATAAAAAAGGAATAAGCAGCCCTCCAAACTCAGCAATGCCAGAAAGTGGAGTCAGCATATGACTGAAATCCTTCTAGCTTGTTTTCCAAAAACAACATCTTTAAACTCCCAAGTACATTTAGGATCCCAGATATGTCACAGCCAAGGTTCCAAAGCCGTGCTCAAAGAGCAAGTCAGGGAGTTTTGATAAATTAAATGCATCTGGATTTCTCCCTAGTGCTTGAACTTTTAACCATCTGGCCTAGGAAGAAAAGTTAACCTATTAAGACACTAAGGCAGTTAAATAGGATAATAAGGTTTGCAGCAATATTTCAGTTCCCTTTGTTTCTAATTTAAACAGTAATTAACAAAAAAAAATAATTGTCTGTAAGGACAAGATAGTACACAAGCCATTACTTCAGTCTTTCCATTTATTTCTGTTTGCATGAATAGTTCCTCTTCGTGTGTGTGGATTTCTTTTTCAAATGCATCTATGGTAATTCTAATCCTACTAATAAAGTATCAGTAAAAAGACACTTAAACTGCCTTTACAGTCTGTAAATATTTATAGCCTATCTTTGACAATCTAGAGCTATAGTAATTATGGTTGTCAAACACATAAACAAGAAAACAGAGATTAGTAAAGAATGAACACATTGTAAATGGCCTTTTTGAAAAGTGAATCCAGAGTAATAACAGTTTATAGCAGTTTTTGCATTTCTTTCCTTCCAAGTTCTCAAAGCATTTTCCTAAAATAAGCCTAAGTTCAAAACACTCCTGTGAAAAGGTAGGTGTATTACCTTTATGTTTATCCATGTAGAGAAACTGAGAACAGAAGTTTAAGTGACTTCTCTAGGTCCTTACAGTAGGTCAATGACATTTCATATTAGAACAGAGCTTCCTTGATCTGCAATTTAAAATATTGCCATTACATTGTTTTCTTTCCTGGAGAGTTAGTACTGTTTTGTTCTGTAAATTAAGCACTGCTCAGAAAGAGCAGTGCCTCAATATTTCCTTTGAAAATGCTTCCCTTCTTCACTGATGAAACAATGCGCTGGATCCAAAAGTGTGTCTGGGCAAAAGAGTCCGAGGGAAGAGGTGATTTGGGTTGCCTTCCACCTGAAGCACCCTAGCCAGGCTCTTGCAATATCCCTGCACTGACAGACAAGAGCAGACATTTGTCCCTCTCTCTACACACAGTCTCCAGCAGGCAAGATGATGCGTTTCACCCTCTCTGCTTGCATCAGTTGAGATGCAGTCGGATCACCTCATGTATACCTATAGAGCTCACTTCAAGCAAAAGGGGTAGCAAGCATAATTTTTGTTATTCAGTATCAGAATGAGTTTGAGAATGGTTTTCCCTAAAAAACTGCTGGGGCTTCTAAGTGAGGGAGTAATGTAGAGCCCTTTGAGCATCTCTCACCTGCATGCAACTTCCATCAAGACAGGACTAGTAGGATAGAAGGCACGTGACTGATGTACCAGCAGCATTGATACCTGCTGGTTGCAGTTTGCTGAAACCAAAACAAAGAAATGAAGTCTTGCATGTCTTCATCTGTACCCCAGAACACATTGGATTCATTTTCTGTGGCCTCTGAAAGAAAGATGCAAATAGCTGATCAGATTGTATCTCTGTCATGGTACAAGTACTTCAGTTCAAGGCATGTAGAGTCTTCCCTGCCCTCCTTAACGAAGGCAACAGCAACCCCTCCCAACAATTGCCCCAGTATGGCCATGCTGGCCTTCAACACTCATGAGGACATAAGTGAAAATGCTAGTATGAGATCCACAGTGGAACAGTTCCACCAACAGCTCAGTCGATGACATACTCTGGTACTAAAAAAACCAAAAAGCACTGAAATTTATCCCCTGCGTATCCTCGCTGCTGTCAGATAGACCAGAATTTCAACAATATTTCTGAAAAATAACTAGATATTTCCTTTCATGGGCATCATTCAAATTAACAGCTAAGTGCAGACAGCCAAGATTAATCTGTCCATTAACAGCTCAAAACAAAACTGTTGCTCAGAATTTTGTAGGAGTTGCATTGGAGGCAAAAACCTCTGATGATTTTACTCTATGCCTGTGGCATAAAATACATTTCAGAAATACAACATCTGAAGAAGTTATATTCTGACCAAATACAGTTTATTAACCTTGAAGCATATAAGATCTCAGGAAAGAGCTGAAAACAATGTATTAATTATATAGAAAATAGAAATAATGCTTTCAGTTCCAAAGTTTGGGGGCTATGACTAGCATTCCGCTAAATGGATTTTTATTTCTTACCATTCTTCTCACTGTCTCATTATTTCTTTGCAGAGCTACAAGCAACCATCAGCTTTTATAGTTACACAGCATCCCTTACCAAATACCGTCAAAGATTTCTGGAGACTGGTCTTAGATTATCACTGCACTTCAATAGTTATGCTGAATGATGTGGATCCTGCACAAGTAAGTCCAGAAAACTGCTCCATTCAAAAGAGGAGTGCTAGTGCCTCAGCATTTCAGAACAGCTCTAGGACATAATTAGTTTTATAAAACAACATTAAATACTAACACACTAAAAAATTGATTTGTAGCTTGTGGATACACATAGGGAAAGAGGAATAAATCAGCCCATCAGCAGCATCTCCACCAAAATGTTAATGCACACACACGTAAGTGCATGCACCCATAATTTATTCTGATAAGAGAACATGCCTTGGGAAGAACTGCTAAAAACCAGAAATGATGGTTGTAGAATTCTGACTCAAGTCTGAAACAAACTAATAATAGCCAAAAGTCATAAACAGAAGCCAACAGCTATTCATTAGCCTGCCTGAAACAGGTCAATGACCTTAGTTTGCTTACCAGGGGGTAGGTGTTTCCAGTGTGAAAATCTGTGTTATGCTTGGCACAAAATGACATTGTTAGCAAGGAGATAGGAACTAAACAAGATTGGAGACTAAGCATCCTTTGGAAGAGAAAACAGGGCAACGAAAGATATGGAAGAATGTAATTACCTTACAAAGAGTTGTGCATGCTGTACATGTTCTTTAGAAAATTGGAAGCCCGTACCTACTGGTTTGGCAATTTAATCACTAGCATTAATCACTAAGCGTCCTAGAGCCTGGCTTGCAACTGCGCAGTTCCAAGTTCTTACACAGATATGATTTCCTTGGTTCCAACAAACTGCACCAGCTGTCTGCCAGAATAATGTGGTCGTAATCTGGGTTCTTAATATGTAAATATTTGTTAATTATTGGTTAAGAGCAATTGTTATTTTTTGTAGCAGACTGCATGTCATTTTTATTCTTGATATGATCAATAATCTTTTCAGTTTTGTTGAGTATTGAACAGTTAGAAAAATGTTTCCTCTTATTTCTTTTTAACATGGAGAATTTGTTTTTTAAACATACTAATCTTCCATTTTTTCTTTCAAATGAATGTGTAGGAATTCTGCACAGTATTTTAAAGACTGAATTTCTGATTCCAAGCCCTTAACTGTCTACAGGGAGAAAAACAGAAATGAAAGACAAAACTTTTATTCATGAGTCTAAGATTATTTTCTGAGTGAATAAGGAAAGACTCAAGGGAGTCAGACTGTTAGGGACTGCTGAACAGAGTTTTTTTAATTTGTGGGCTGTGTTTTGAATTTACAATAGTGCATGGCTATTTCAAGCATTTATTAGCCTCACAGGCTTTTAAAAGCTATTGGGATATGCAGTTAATGCACCTGCTTCTGCAGTATGTTAAACCTCTTCCCTCTAATGTGAGTAACAATCTTTTCATTAGGAATAAATCTCAAAACCCTCAGAGCAAACAGAAGTGGAGAGAGGGCAGAGCTTATTAAAAACACACATTACATTCAGATTTATTAATAATTACTGTTATCATTATTATTTATGTATATATGGAGTGTTTACTGTTCTGTTTAGATGCTACAATTTATGTGGATTGTTATGCTCTATTGGGAAATTAAATTCAACCCTTCACAGTGACTCTGACTTAAAGAGAGTCGCCACCATCACATGCATGCAAAATGCGCAGACCTAAATGCTTTTGGTTTCCTTAGAACTTGAAAATCTTGGCTTCCTAAAACAGCTCCAGCAAACAGCTCTGCTTATTATCATTTAAGCATTTTTCAAAGATTGGTTAGAACAGTATTCCTATGTATTTGAAAGTCATGTATTACATTGTGCACGTTAAATGATCTGAGCACTGGCATTTGCAATAGTTGTATGCATTGTATTTTGCTATCCTGTACACTAGCATTTTTCATAATAAAAATTTGTGTAAGATTAGACAATATTTGGAAAGAATTTGCTCAGCAGACCAAATCATGTGAGGGGGTTAAAATAAATGAAAATATATTTTCCTACTCAAAATTTCTGGTTTTAACTTGTTAAAGTGAACTCCTGCAAATCAGACCCTGTTCTCTTTTTAATTGATGTAGTAAATGATTATGTTTTCCTAAAATGTAGTCATCTCTAAAGGGCTTTGTTGAGGACTAAGTGTTACAAGAAATGCAAAACAACATCTGGAGTAAATGTGATTTGTCAGCTCAGCTCTGGATCACCAACACCAATGCAGCAGAGTGAAGACCACAGCTGTTTTACTGAATGAAATAAAATTCCAAATATGACATCAAGGCTTCCGCAAGCAAACAAAATTTCATGAGTTCATACTTAATTTTGGTGAATGCTTGCAAAAGCTACATGCTTGAAATGCTTTAAATATCCCTGGAAAAAATCATTAGGGTTTTTAAGGAAAAAAATGGACAAGCAGAGTCTACCTTCAAAAAACTCCTTGCAAAGTGTTGATTTAATCTTTAAAGTATTAACACAGATGATAACTGGTTTCTGGATTAAGCCATCCTGATACTATTAGGCACTAAAACTGTGCAAGATAATAGTAATATTACTTTGTGATCTTTAGATACCTAGAAGTAATGTTTTCTGAGCACTAAAGAAAGCATAATTACTATTTTCAGGTAGCATTCATAAGATGAAATTGAGCAGTTGTTGAAAATGTGAAGCAATGCTGATATTAGCCAATGTCATCAGTCACAGGTGAAACATATGTGAAAAGTCTTGAGTTTTGAGAAATGATGCACCCTTCATAGTATAAAGCACACCTTCTGACATAGCTTGAATTATTAGCAACTTTTCAGGGCCATTGGAGATACCAGGCCTTTGGTCTTTAGGCTTCATGCTGTCTCTGAGATATGGTAGTATTTGACAGCATCCCCCTGTCTTGTCATAATGTATTGCAGAATTGATGCTGTGTGTCAGAAATGTGTTACTCCAAATACCAGAGAATGGTGAGTACAGGAGCAAGCAATAGCATGTTCAGTTAAGTGAAAAGGTATTTGTTTAAACTTGCTCCACACAAGTAAAAGCAGAATGCTCAAAACTGGTGGAAGATGTTGCACTGTGTATTTTATAAAGATATTGTGTGAGAATTTCAGTAATAAATGTAGCACAAAGAAAATATCTAGAAAAGTATATTGAGGCAGCATGAAATTGAAAGTGATTAACTGTGTTCTCTTCTGTTTGTGGTCTTCTATAGCTGTGTCCTCAGTACTGGCCAGAAAATGGAGTACACCGACACGGTCCTATTCAGGTGGAGTTTGTATCAGCTGATTTAGAAGAAGACATAATCAGCCGGATATTCAGAATTTATAATGCAGCCAGAGTAAGGATGTTATTTGCAAAACAATTCTGCCTCAGTAGATGAGCTGACTACTCAAATCACAAAAAATGAAAGTTAAACTCACATAAAACCATTCTCATTTTTCAGCTTATTTATTTGAAAGTGATGGTGCAATACTGAGTCACACCATAATCAATAAGAAAAAAGCCTTCTATGTGTAATTAAAGTAAAAAATACTTTAATGCATATCTCGAGTGTGTTAAATGCAAATGAAATAAATGCAGTACCCGGATTGTATGGTAACCAAGAGATGCCAAAATCAGTGCTGTTTTCAACAGTTTGAAATTAGCCACCTTGCATATTTGTATCCTGTGTCATGCGAAGAAAGCTGTGCACCAATACTAGGCATGTTTTTCAATACCACTCCCAGGCTTTTAGTGAAGATCCTGTCCCACTAATCACACTTCATAATATATGTAAGCACTTCAGAGGGACAAGTATGTTCTCATATCCAGCTTTTATGCTCCCATAAAGTTGACAGAAGACTAAATGGGCATGTCTTTCAAGCTGAGTGGAAAAAAGATTCCACCACAGACCAAGCATCTCTTCCCATACAGATGGAGGGAGCCTTTGCAATGGACTGGTATCGATCACCAAAGAACCATAGCTAGGAATAAGCAGCACTCCCTGCTGAAAAAAGTCAGGAACTGCCCTGAGATCCAGTAGCTCTCAGGAGAGTTAAAGGCCCCCAAAACACACCCAAAAACATGCTAATATCTGAACAGGGAAGCAGATTGTAAGCTTCAAGGTATTTCTTTAATACTATGATGGCCTTGCACTTGCAGTCAATGTGGCAACATAAAAACACAATCTCCAGCAGTGTTAACATGAGCTTTAGCAGACGCTGGGTCTGGCTGATGTGCTTTGGGAAGAGGGGCTGTCAGCTGAAAGAAACTGGCCAGGAAATCAGTAGATACCAAATCTTGACATAAAGCAGACAAAACCCATTGAAGAACATATCTAATGCTCCATCCGTTTTGGTTTATTCCCTTATCTTGTTAATCTTACATCCTCTCTATTACCTCTTACTCTAGAGAAAAAATTGTAATGCCAACATTTCTGTGTGTTGCCTGTTTTAAAAGTGGCACTAAAATGCCCTCTCTTTGCACAGAAGTGAAAGTGGCAAATCCTAGACTACAAAACCGGTTTTCATGTATGTGGTTTTTATGCCCTTTTCAAAGGACTGTAATTTTCTGCCACTAACATTTGTTCTATGCTCCTTTTTTATTTTAAATCACCATAAAGCAACTGTTCAGTAACGTTTCACCAAAGAGGTTCTGACTGCTGCAGTAGCACACAATAAAATAAAATGTAGTTAGATTTTTTATAAGATGGAAACATCTGAGGGTTTTGTTTGGTTTTTTAAATGTTTTCTGCTTCAAAATGTCTTGAGAGGTTTTGACCTTTCTTGGAAAAATCAACAAAAGCACGCAAACAGTCTTTGAAATGCTGAAACATATTTTTAAAAAGGTATATGATTGAAGTTGTGTTGCAGCTCCCTCTTTGCTACCAAGTTCCTGCTATGAGATTAATAAATTATTTGCTTGATCCTGCAGCTGTACCATTGCTCTATTCTAGTCTATGTGTATAGCACTCTGTTTAAAACCTCTTGTTCTAATAACTCTGTTGGAAAATAAAAGCCATAACTCCTCAAGGGCAGTTGAAATTACATTAGCAGTTTGTCAGTAGTGATCTGCTTGAACAACTTTCCTCACTGATGCAAATACCTAAGTTATTTACCAAAAAAAAAAGCTGTTACTTTTCCTCCTTGTTGTCTGAATCTCTACAGCCCCAAGATGGCTATCGGATGGTGCAGCAGTTCCAGTTCCTGGGATGGCCCATGTACAGAGACACTCCAGTTTCTAAACGCTCCTTTTTGAAGCTTATCCGCCAAGTGGAGAAGTGGCAGGAAGAATATAACGGGGGAGAGGGACGCACAGTTGTACATTGCTTGTAAGTACTGGAAACAGAAGAGAGAAAGCAAGGGAATATTGTTACAGAATTTGTGCCAGATTTTAAAAGATTTGTGAAGAGGCATCTGTCTAATCTGGAAGTGGATAAATAATACAACTGCTCATTTAAAAGCTTTGAATACTAGAGGAATTGTATGATTTTTATGTAGATTCATGAGTTTCCCTCTCTGTCCCTTGGTAGACCCCTATGAAAAGGTGATGGGTACAAGTTAGCTCTATTTTATATAAAGGTGTCCAGTGACTTTTGCAAATGGAAAAGATGCATATTTAGTCAGAGTAAATCAAAATTGTACCTTCCAAACAACATACCTTTTATTTCCACAGATAAGGACTGTAGAAATAAGTAGTATAGGAGGGGTGATTCCTC
This sequence comes from Aquila chrysaetos chrysaetos, assembly GCF_900496995.4. Classification (NCBI taxonomy): domain Eukaryota; kingdom Metazoa; phylum Chordata; class Aves; order Accipitriformes; family Accipitridae; genus Aquila; species Aquila chrysaetos. The sequence continues at coordinate 56,445,836 of NC_044007.1, forward strand.
TTCCAGACATAAAGCACAGCAGTAAAAGTGGCGTGACAGACCAGTTACGATGGTCCTGTATTGCCTTACCTTTCTCTAATAATGGTATATATTTTTGTCCTCCTGTGACCTTTGTGCTCCACTGATGCAGGCTCTCATCCACTCTGCGACCATCCTTATTTTGATATGGCTTAATACTTGTACATGCTGTTTGCCCTCAGCAGTAGCCAATCTTTTGAGACCAAGTCTTCGATGCTTGAAGTTGTATCCCTCTTCCTCTAAACATCTGTTTAAAGATGTTGCCATGATGGAGAAGGGACATGCTAACAGGAAAAGCACTCTAATGCACTTTCAAAAGTTGGGACTCAATGTTAGAATGATGGAGAAGATCTAAGAGTGTATTAATAATTCCCACTATCACTGACCTTGAACAAGTCATTGCTCTTCAGTTTCCCCATCTGTAGAATGGGGATAATAATACTTTCATCAAAGGAGCATTGTGCGGTGTGATTAATTAATGTTTTGAGATCTTTAGCTGAAAAGACCCTTTTGAAGTGCAAATTACTGTTATCTCTGAGGTGGCTGATGATATTAAATAGTTGTACAACATCACACATGCGTCACTGCCAGGCAGTGAAGAAAGAAAAAGCTCTAATATAATCCTTTTAAATGACTTTATTTTAATTAAAATTCTCAAAGAGTCCCACAATATCAGGCAATGTTTTGGCAGCAGAGAGCATTCTTTTCGTAATGCCTGGATGTGACAGATGTGCGACGTTGTATCTTCCTTTGAAAATCAGCCATTTATGAAACTGGTTTGAAAGACCTGCTACCTAACTAGTCTGCACTCTGGTAATTATTAAGGTTTATTATTTTTGGTGAAGCGCAGCCTAAAGATTCTGATTAGAATAGCTGTAGAAATAATGTTTCCAGAAAGAAAGAGATTCTCTTGAAGATTAAAAATAACCGGGGATGAAGTATTATTAAATACTGTATTTGATCATGCATATGAACTTTTGTGCCTAGCTTCTGTGTTAGCAAGTCACTTTGGGTTCTCATCCTCTGATGCTGTGGATGGAGGGTGAATACCTACACTTTTAAAAGTAGTCATTGCCAGGCAGCCGGCTCCTCTGCCTGCTGCCGGGGGGGAACGCATCAGCCAGGGGAATATCACAGCACGACCTAGCGCCATGCTAAAGGTGGAGCCACCAAAAGGGCTCCTACAAATGAGACTTTTGGCACTTTTGCGCTTCCTCTGAAATGCCTTTGGATCCAGGAGGAAGGCACCAGGATTCGGAGTAAAAGAACTCAAAGATCCACTTTCTCTAGAACACTTCCAGGCCTGATGCTCATTGCAACCTCATGCGTTTGCAGTTCAAAGGGGTGTTGAACTGAATCAAAAAGTACCTTGTCCTTATTTTAGCATCCTCTTTGTGCTGTCTCAAGTGTTCACTGAAGGGCGCTGCAAAACTCAGCCATTCAACTCCCTCCAGGCTTTCAGCCTGCTGAATTCTGAATCATAGCTTTGAGATCTTTCAGCCTATTAATTCCAATTTAAAATCGTGTTCTGCCTAAAGTTCAGCAGCCTTCAGGGGCAGGAATGTTCTGTGGTTTCTTCCTACTGGAACTCATGTCTTCTGTAGCCACCCCTGGTGCTGTATGAACTTGTAACATAGAGTCAATTGTAACTGAGCCATTTTATCACTTTTATTGTAGGAATGGAGGTGGCCGCAGTGGGACATTTTGTGCAATCAGTATTGTTTGTGAAATGCTTCGACATCAGAGGGCTGTTGATGTATTCCATGCTGTGAAGACACTGAGGAATAACAAGCCTAACATGGTGGACCTTCTGGTATGAGCTTTTTAACTGCACCACTAAATATAAAATGTTCCTTTTTCTCAGAAGACTCAGTAAGATTTCCAGGATTTGCAGTGGGAGTTGTTCACAAAGCAAGCAAGTCATTTTCAAAGGGGATAATGAAGTCACTTCACTTGTAAAAGTATTTTTACACTACTTTCTTCCCAAGGAGACTTTGTCTCTGTTCATTTGAATTTTTTAAGAGTTTTACACTTTCAGCGAACATCCTTATTAATTTTCTTTTCTAGCAGGCTGAGCCAAGTGGAGAACAGCCCTTGCATGGTAGAAATAATAGTTACGTAAAATGAAATGCCAGATTTCCAAATTATATATTTTATAAATAGCTTAATCGCCTAATATGTATCAAAGCCATGAATTTCAGTTTGACATCCAGAATATTGCATTTAATTATGGTTGGTCTATCTCATAGAAAGATTAAAGAAGTTCAGAAACAAGGGGCCATGTGCAATTATTTTCCTAGAGAGTGTTTTATGAGCTTTTTTTTTTTTAAATGGAGAATTGCTGAAGTGCCAGCTGCTATGCCAGAAGAGCTGCAGAACAGCTTAAACAAGCAGGTTCCTACACTCCAGTGTGTAGTTCTGTACTTGGAGATGGGTGTAGAGTGATAACCTATTCTGAAGCCTAAGTTATAAAAGACACTGTTTTACAACGTCCTGCTGTAGAGGTGACTGCTTAAGAGGCAGCTGTATTTGATTTAGCATCATAGGCAGGAGGAAGCAGCATCAGGGCAGCTTCAGGGATGCTAAACCAATCATCTGAGCTAATTTTGCAAGCTCTGGTTAAAAAGGTTTGAGTCATATTCAACATCTTTTCTACAGAGTGCCCAGGGTGAGGCAGGAGGCATCTCACAGAGCTGGTCCAGCCTCTTGTAATTTTGGGAGAGATCCCTCTCTCTCAGATAAGCTACTGAGATGTGGGTATAAAACACAGTGGAGAATGGGCAGAAAGCAGGAATTTCTGTTGGGAAGAGTGAAGCTTTCAGGCTCATGTGTAGATGGGTAGGGTTATCCACTTCCCCACCACATGGATCACTGCGCCTCATCTGTCCCATAGAAGAATGGCTCCCACCACGTCCTCCATCGCAGTGCTCTCATCTAGCCTACCTGAGAAGTCCCAGACCCTCCCCTAAGCCCTGCTCTGGCCAGGCTCATGGAAAAAAGCCAGATGTTGCCAGCTGTGCAAAGCAAGGAGGGAGTTTACAAGCAGTACCACAGGGCCATGAGTCAGCAATGTGGAACTGTGAACCTTGTATCGGTGAGAAACTATCAAGCTTTCGCAGTGGCGGGTGGGTTGGCTCCTCTTCCTCTAGTTTATATTCTCAGGAGGGGAATCATCATGCTGAGAACCATACATTTTTATTTCCTAGATATTAAGAAAAATGTCCTACTGCTTCATTCAGGTAGTGTAGTTCGGATAGAGGCCTGCTGTTCTCCATTCTCCCAGAGCTTAAGTCCACAGAACTCACTGATCTCTTATTCATTTATTTTATAGAAATAAAAAGAAAATTATCAGTGTGAAGATGTACAGTTGAAGAAAATGCTCTCTATAAATTCCCATTTGTGACAGTTCTCCAGGTATAGATTTGTCAGGCAGCTGTCTCCATTTTTGAGCAGAGAATTTTTTTAATCGAAAGCTAAATGTATTATTTTAGAATATAAAAACAGCTTTTAGTAAATTGAGGATGGTATTGAGAATGTCTGGACGGCATTGAGAGGCCTTGTAAGGCCTTTTCATTAGGAGATTTCAAAGCACTTGTGAAGAAGATCAGTACTGTTTTCCTTATTTTACAAACAGACAAACAAAAGCAGGGGACAATCAGGATTTTTCCCATTATGTAATTTGCTGGCAAAGCAGAGTTAGAACCACATCTCTTCAGTCTTGGTCTGCTACTTTGTAGAAACAAATATTTAAATTAGCAAGGTTTCAATTTCCATGCAGATTGTTTCATGGTAAAAGGGAATCGGGGACACTTGAGTTCTTTTCCTGATCCTGTTACCATCTTTATCCTTTATGACCTTATACGTTAATGTGTCTTTGCCTCAGTTTCCATATCTGAAAAATGAGAACAATAATATTCATCTACCTTTGTAAAATTTTGTGGTAAAAGATGAAGTGCTCAGAATTACAACAGTATTTTACAAAAATAGTTTCAAGACTGCTTTATCAATACCTGTTACTCACTTTCTGACTAGGTGAAGGGCAATCTTTACAGTCCATACTTAGACATTCACCTCTTAATTTCATTGAAACCTTTGGTTTTCCTGCAAGTGTAAAAATCTGAATGCCACATCCATACAATATGGAAATCTATGAAATTCTTCAGCCATCATACAAAGGTGACAGATGGTATTACAAAATGTCTATTACAGAATGCCCAAAGCATTTTGTGATAAATGTTATTGGACCTACCAATAGGTGTCCTAGAAAAAAAAAAAAAAATATACCTCTCTGAAGCTAGCTAACGTAAGAAGACTTTTAATATCCACCATCAAGTGAATAATAAAAAGGTAGAAAGGACACACATGAGTGAACACAGTGGGAAATAATATATGTCTGGTCTTTAAGACAGGTATTTGGTTTACTAAAACTCATAGTTATTCTGCTGGATCAGTAAATCAGCATAAAATGAGCATGGAAAAATGGAAATAGATGAATGGCTGATCTGTTGGTTTGATCTGTTGTGTAGTTATAGAATAATTTTCATTTATTTAGAAACATATATGCAATAAAAGCAGAAAAGGAACCATTTACATAATACTCCTTTCTTTCCTCTCTTCTTTTTTATTCTTTTCTCATTCTGAAGAAGACACAAGCAGTTTATGAAACCCTGCAGGATCTCAAAACCTCACATACAACTCTTCATAACTTAGGTGATATGTGCACCAAAGATTTGTTTTCTTTTGAAGTGACAGCTCTCAACAAAAGAACTTAGAAATTGTCCATGCTTGTTAATGGCTTTTTGATTATTGTAATATTATTTGCTCTCTTACATGTTAAGGTGGACTCTCTTCTCACCTAAAATGTGATCCAAAATCACAAGTACAGGCCAAAAGAGTTAATCCTTTAAAATGTTTGCTTCAGTGAAAAGGAGACTATATCTGAAGTGTAATTGTAATCTTCCTACTTGTGATGTTGGGAAGGTGAAGGCTGAGTGCTGTCAGCTAGTTAAGTCTGTTGTTGTTCCTATATGATAGTACATGCTTAGTTATCTTTTATTAATGGATTAAAGTGCATAAGACAAAGAGGCATTTCAGTGGCAGAAATAGTCATAAAACTGTCAGATATTTCCAAACTGGATTTTTAGAAGCCAGAGCCCTTGGATTCAGGGAACACGCACCTACTATTTCTTTCAGCTTTTTTGTTTAATTTAAATGTTTGTAGTATTGCTAAATATCGCGAATAGCAAGAATGAAAACAGAACAGGGGTATGTGTGCACCCACAAAACTGAAGTCATCAGTGACTGCATCATCTAAAGTTGCAGAGTGGACGAAGGTCGGTCAAAAGTATTGGCCTCTGTACTGCTGAAGATGTGAAGGGGGCAAAGTCACAACCCTTCGTGTCTGAAGGATGCAGGCTGGGTTTGCATGCCACGGGAAGGGGATTTCCCTGGGACCGGCCCAGTTTCCAAGCAGTTGCAAATAAAACCAGCAGGTCTGTGTTTGAAGCACAGGGTTAGCACCCGAAAATTTAGCCTGGGTAACAGAAGAGGCATCAAGAGCCTAACTTATGCATCACCATTAATTGCTAAAAATCAACTGGAATTAATCCAATTAATTTAGGTCAGGCCTGATCTGACAGGCCTATTGCACTGGGAGAGGACAGTATTTTGATGTGGGTTTGGGCTGCATGTAGAGGAGGAACAGTAAGCAGCTCTTGCCCTGAAATGTAGCAAATGTATGAATGACATTAAAATAGAAGTTATGATCTGGGAAGTACTAGACACTGGGTCTATTTTAAGATAAACATTTCTAGGAAGGAATTTCAATAACTCCAATTCTGGTGAAGTGCTACATGAGCATTTTGACAGATGACAGAAGAGTTGCAAGTCAATTTACTTACGTGTAGTCAATTTTTCTCATAGAAGTGTATTAAAGTAGCTAAATGTGCATCTAATATGAGCAGTACCATAAGTTACTGTGTGTAGTGTCTATTGTCTGGTTAATATAAAGATTTTCTTATCTGAATACAAATTGAATTTGCAAACTGGTTCCTATTGACAACAGCTGATAGTAAATAATTTTAACAGAAGAGAAATATTGATCCCCTTAATTAAGTTCCTTCAATAACTGACTTTTTGTGGTTTTCTTTTGATTTTTCAGGATCAATACAAATTCTGCTATGAAGTGGCTTTGGAATACTTGAATTCTGGCTGATTGCATAAACAGCATACACAAAGTTCCTCCTTTCACCACCACAAACAAAGCAAGTCACTTCACAATATCTGTGTAAATGAGATGAAGACTTCTCAGTGTTATGCTTATACTGCTTTGTATAATTGGCTCTTTTTAAGAGCCGGAAAAGATGTTTATAAAACTGCTTGCACTGCCCGTTTTCCACTCTAATGCCGCTGCTTGACACCCATATGAACATACACCAAACCACATGGCAGTTGTTGAACACTGTATTCATACGTAGCCATTGATGTGGTGAAGCAGCATAGTCCTCTGGTAAATAAGAAAGCACAATTATATTCTTATGAAGGAATTTGTACTTTTCTGTTATATTTCGTTGCCTGTGATTCTCAGTTATTGTCACAGCCTAGTGTACATTTCTGTTCTGTGGAGAATGCTGTCTGGCATTTTGATAATATATGATTTTAGTTACATTTGTATTCTAACACATGCATAATAAATGAATCATACATAGCTTATCTGAACTAATGGAAAGACATGTACCAAATCATGTTAACTTTGTTGAGTTGTAATTTCTATCCACTTTGTACCATTTCAGAGAGAGAATCTTGATAGAAATACAGTTAGAAAATGCAAAATACAGGATGCTCAAATTAATATATCCAAAGCTTTTTCATTTGTTTATATTGTAAATATTTTTTGATTTCATCAAATTATTTATTCATTAAAATGAATTTTTTTGTGAAGCACAGTGAGTGACAATCATTTTTATTAAGCCCTGGAAATGCTTACTGTATGATAGTGTAAACATTTGTTTACCTTGTATGGATTCTCAGCTCAATAAATAATTACATACATGATAAAATCTCGTTTAATTTAATATCTCTGGGCATCTGAGTGCCTTCAGCTAAGCGTCTTTTCAGATTAATTCTTGTAAATACTGAGCTACCTCCAGAGCATGTTTATTGTGTGATCCAGCGTTGATCCAGCCAATACCAAGGTGTGCCGTGCCAATATATATAAAGAGGTGACTTGTACGTTTAAAGATGCATGGGCACAAATGCAGAACCTGAAAGTTGCCCTGCTGTATGAAGAAGAGATTATGTTGGGCTTACAGTATTCAGTCTTGTCACAGCATTCCTCTGCAGCCCTAAGCATGCCCTGCCATTCGCTTTGAGTCTGCTGCTGTGAAAGGGGTGATGGTGCCTTTGTTTTTAGGAAGAATGACTGCTGTGAGGGGGAAGTAATTCCTCGTGTTACAGATACCAATACTAGAATGACTGGGGGGATTAAAAAGTGAGTAGAACTGCTGTGTTACTAGGGCTGTTACCAGTACCGCCAGTGGACTGGTTTACACCACTAAAGCTCTTGCCTGTCCTGAGAATGGGTCTACTGCACTTCCCATGGCCTTTGGATGGTTCCCCTTTCTCCCAAGCACTCACCAGTGTCTGAACAGGCTGGGACTTGCCTCGTGTTCATGGATGCAGGAAGCACAGCAACAAAGCAGCAAGAAAGGGGAATGAGCCAGCAATGGCTTGCTGCACTGTCCACTGGAACTGCAGATCTTTCTCTCACCCAGAAGTGTCAAGGAGACATTGCAGACAGAGCAACTGCTCAATACTGAGGCCTTCCAAAGCTATATGGGAAACCCAATGCAAGCAAGCGGCAGACTGCACAGTATTTCAACTCTTAAAAAGATCCTTTTAATGTGCTAGCCATCTGGAATAAGGGCAGTATCTATATAAATGTATCAGTCAAAATGTTTTGAAAATTTCTAAATCTAGAGATCCAGCTTGGACATAATGACTCACATCTTGTCAACTGTCAGTTCAAAACCACTACAAAATTCCAATCTAAAGACACGAGGATAGGCTTCCTCTGGAGCTGGAAAGCATCTCTTTTAAAATTGCTTTAAAATGTAGCTGGCAGGTACTGGCCATTGCTATAAATTGCACAGAGGTAGTGAAGTACTTAGGAAAAACAACCCCAGCTCTGAGAAGAATTATGGTCCTTGGATAAACCCTTTAGAACTTCAGCCTGTTGCAGAATATGCTCTGATTCATTTGGAAACCCTAAGGTTAGGAAACAAAATCCATACCTCTAACATCATATTCTTCACAACCAGCTTGACAGGCCGGGTATGCCAACCAAGCATGCTTCTTTGTAATAATCGTGGGACACTAAAAAGTTGGGTTACATGATCTATTTATTGAAATATGCCTGTATGTGTCCAGTATTTCCTGATGCTTTAAAAAATATAAGTAAGATGGATAAGTGTGCTGAAGGAACCCTAGGACAAAAGGTGACGCAGGCAATATGATCCCAAATATGAATGACATTTATTGAAATGCAGCAAGAATCATGGCAATCTTTCCCAAGGACAGACACTGCCAGTGTCTGCCAGACATTATTTCAGCTGCTGTACTCTTGCAGACGTACTTTGCACAGGTAGGTCTTGGGGGATGAGAGGGGGAAAGGAGACAAGGAGGAGAGAGTTCTGCAGTGTTTCTTATTGTTTTACTGATATTACTTTTTTTCTTGTTCTTCTTCAGACATAGGCATAGTCAAACCCATGTTACAGAGTCTGTGTGATGTTGTCCCAAAAGGCATTCTGTGAACTACAATGCCTTAAAACTGGTGCCAGCTAAAGAAAGCACACCAGGCAGCTTTGTGTCCTCACTCACATACTACAGCTATCAATCAATACAAATGATAGAGAAATCCAGGCTTAGGTAAAACAATATTTTGGCAAGAAGAAAAAACAGATGAGGACTTCAGGAGTTATGAATAAAGAAAACATAAGGAATCAGGAGCAGAAAGAAGAGATGAACGTTGGGGGCAGGTATTCAAGATGCAGCATGGAGCTTATGAAAGTTACTTGGAGGGTGGCATTTTAGAGGAGACAACAGAAAGAAAACAGCAGTGACAGCTACTTTAAGTTTTCATAAACCAACTTCCCTTTTTAGAAGAAATTTACACAATTACAAGCCCAGTACAGCTGCAGAACTTACGGAGACATCAGCCCTAGTTTGGGAGGAACAGAGGAAGGGATGTCTTCTTCAGTCCCCAGTATATGAGGTACATAAATGAATAAAGAGATACTTTGAATGGTCAGTGTTATGGGTTTGTGTGGCACGGGGGGTTTTTTTGTAGCAGGGGAGGGGCTGCGGGGGTGGCTCCTGTGAGAAGCTGCTCGAAGCTTCCCCGGCTCCAAGTCGGACCGACTCTGGCCCAGGCCGAGCCCGTCAGCGACGGTGGTAGCGCCTCTGGGAGAACAGATTTAGGAAGGGGAACCTGCAGTGAGTGGGGGGAGTGGGATGTGAGAGGAACCCCTCTGCAGACACCGAGGTCAGTGAGGAGGAAGGAGGGGAGGAGGGGCGCCTGAGGCGGTGGATGCCCCTGCAGCCCGCGGTGAGACAAGACGGCAGGCTGTCCCCCCCAGCCCATGGAGGGGAGCGGGGGAGCGGAGGCCCACCTGCAGCCCAGGGAGGAGCCCACGCCAGAGCAGGGGGATGCCCCCGAAGGTGGCCGTGACTCCATGGGAAAGCCCGCAATGGGGCAGTCTGTGACTGGAGGACTGCAGCCCATGGGAAGGACCCATGCCGGAGAAGTTCATGAAGGACTGTCTCCCATGGGAGGGGCCCCCCCGGTGGAGCAGGGGCCGAGTGCGGAGTCCTCCTCCCCCTGAGGAGGAAGGAGCGGCAGAGACCAGGTGTGGCGAGCTGACCCCAACCCCCATCCCCTGTTCCCCTGCGCCGCCGGGGGGAGGAGGTGGAGAGAACCGGGAGTGGGGTTGAGGTGGGAAGGAGGGAGGGCTGGGGGGAAGGTGTTCTAAGGTTGGGTTTTACTTCTCAGTGTCCATGTTTTGTTTTGATTGGTAGTCAATGAAATTGATTTTGTTTCTTCCCCCAGTTGAGCCCGTCTTTTGCCCGTGACCATCAGTGGTGAGTGATCCCTCCCAGTCCTTATCTCGACCCAGGAGCCTGCCTTTATATTTTCTCCTCATCCCACTGTGGCTGGGGGGGAGTGAGCGAGCGGCTGCGTGGTGCTTTGTTACCAGCTGGGCTGAAACCACGACAGTCAGCCATATGTATCACCCAACTCATCATCTCACTGGGACTTGAAGTAGATGATTTTTGCTAAGCTATTCTGAAAGAGCAGCAATGGGATGGTGAGCGAGGTGATTGCATGCAGGTATTCTGTATCTTTTTAACAGCAATGCTCCGGACAGCTTCCTGGGCTTCTTATCAGCAAAATGAGTGTCACCAGCAGGATAGCTTCACAGAGTACTCACCCAAAGCTTAAGGACTACATGTAGTAAGATTAAAAAAATAAGCATAGAAAAAACTTCCTACCCAGCTGTATACAGTGTGGCTCAAAAGGGTCCCTGTGCCACAAAGACTTGATCTGAAGCTACGGAGCATCAAGACCACCTTCATTTTGGATTTCTTCTTCAGCTGGTTAGGGCTCATCTTTAATATCTCTGAAATGTTTGCTTCTTGTTTCACTGTATGTGGGTGTTCTCCCAAGTCTAACTGCTTAGTAAAGGAAAGTAAGTAATTTGAAAGTTTATGAGGTTCTACAGCCTCATTAGTTTTCTGATTCAAAGGTAGTTTGGTTGCTCTGCCTCCCAGAGTAGCTTCTCCATGTAGTTGTGCATTTGCCTTCAGAAACAGTGAGGTATATAGGCAGATCACTGTAACAGAATGATTCGTCTTATCATTTTACATTTATTGTTGGTTTTACACTTATTTTATCCACTTGGAGCCTTGAACTACAAAATCTCATGCAGCCCATATCTGATGCCAGACACTCGGCTTTATTAAAAGAAAAATTAAATTAGGAATAGAAGAAAAATATACAGCTTAATTCTGTTGTTTGATGCTTGTTAAGGAAGCCAATGACCACTGTCATTTTTGGGGCAGAGTACCAGTAAAACCCAACAGACCATGTGAAAAATAAGGCTGTTTCTATTGCAGTTCATTTGTTTGTTTGTTTTTCATAGCCTAGACCTTGTCTATATGGTGAAATTGTAAGCTGATTGGGTGCATTTGCATTGCCTCAGCCATTCACATGGTCTACCTGTGGGAGCTTTCCATATGCCACTGACATGAGGCACTCACCTTCAGCATCCTAGCCCACTTTAATAAAGGAACCTTTCCAAAACCTCGTCAACCCTTTGCAAACTGCAATAAACAGTAACAGCAAAATGCCTTCCTCACCCCTGCTGGGTATTTCCAAGCAGACTTTTCTGTGGAACGCTGAAAAGGCAGCTCCTGTGCTGGTTATTTCCCCAGACTTGCCTGATCTGCTCTAAGCCTGAAAGCCAACCCCTGCCACCCCCACCTCCTTCAGTCCATCTCTCCAGCTCCTCACCCACTCCAAGGGCAAGGCTGTCCCATTTCCCTGGTCCAACCTGACCGGGCAGAGCAGGAGAGCTGCAGTGCTACACTGCTTTCAGGTCTGTATCTTCCATCAGAGCCTCCAAGGGCCCTCCTGGAAGATGTATTGCCTCTGGTACCACAGTTCTGCCTCTCATATCAGGATCATGTATAACCCACCCCATGAGCCTCCATCCAGCTTCCCTCCCAGTCCTGTCACTGCAGCACATGATGCTCTTTCCAGGTAATATGACTTGAAATAGGTGGAAAGGAGATGTGAGGCTGGAGGAGGTTGGGGTCTGTAAACACCCTGGCATGATTTTGTTTAATATTTTTGATAGTACCCAATGCACAAAAGCACGGAAAAGGTGGGCTTTTACAATGAAGAGTGAGAGCAATGTTTGCTGTAGCTTGTCTAAGGGAATGTGTCAGGGGAGATTATTATCTCATGTTCACTGACAGTCTTTCCAAGCAGTGGTATTTTACTTCTGAAACTCTTCTATTGATGTGTTTTCGGTAGCAGACTTTTAATTGTATCTCTACAGTCGTGATATTTCTGGTAATTGGGTTGTTTGTGAAGATGTGCTCAGGGACCACAATTAAAGCATAAGTCTCATTCATGCTAGACATACATTAATACTGCTGCCAGGCCTGAGTAAATGCAATCAGAACTCCTAGTCCTACAAACATTTACATTAATATCCTCTTGTCTAGTCCCACTTGCACAAAAAAAAATCAATCTGATAGTCACACACCTTTTGCATCTGAGCTCATAAGTCCTTGTACATGTCATATCGATGCTGTATTGGGTCTGGCTGGGATGAAGTTAATTTTCTTCATAGCAGCCCATATGGTGCTGTATTTTGGATTTGTGACTAAAAGTGTTGATAGCACACAAACATTTTAGCTATTGCTGATGAGTGTTTGCACAGCATCAAGGCCTTCTCTGTTTCTCACTCTGCTTCCGCCCCAGCGAGGAGGCTGGGGGTGGTCAAGAAGTTGAGAGGGGACACAGCTGGGACAGCTGACCCCAACTGACCAAAGAAGGGATATTCCATACTGTACATCATACTCAGCAACAAAAGCAGGGGGGAGCGGGAGGCAGCAATTTCTAGGATACTGGCTGGGCACTGGTCTGCTTGTGGGAGGTGGTGGGTGAATGCCTTTGCATCAATTGTTTGGGTTTTTTTTTTCCCCCTCTCTTCTTCCTCTTTCCTTCACTTATTAAACTATCTTTATCTCAGCCCATGAGTTTCCATGCTTTTGCTCTTCCTATTCTCTCCCCATCCCACCAGGGGTGGAGGGATTGTGCAAGTGGCTGTGTGCAGACTTAGCTGCTGGCTGAGGTCAGCCCACCACAGATGGCATAGAAGTGTTTGTAGGACTAAGGTCTACAGCTGTCAGTCAATGATATGCTTCAATAAAAAGTTTTAAATATGAGCTAACTTGTCATAAAATGAATAGGATTGCTTAGGTGCTTAAAATTAAGCCCGTGATGTATGTTATTAAAAGCATGTTTTTAAATGAACCTAAGTAGACAGGGGCAGATTGATCCACTCACTTAAGTGATAAAAACATGGAATTGAATTGTGTGTGGCGGAAAATTTGGGGCAGATACTTGGCCTTCTCTGTATATGTACAGTATTCCATCCATTTTAAGTGTTGTCTATAACCAGCAGTTACTACCACAAAAAAACTCTGCTAGTGTTTTTGCTATGCCATGAATGAACGTTACAGGTGCAGCAGAGTCCTGCCTGAGAATTTCCAGACCTGCATGACTGTAGGTGGCATTTGACCCTGATGAGTTGCTCCCACAGAAACTATTAACTTCAGATAACTCAGAATGCAGAGCACCATGCTGGATCACATACTTAATACTCATATTACACATCGGGTTAGTTATTACAGCCTCTGAAGAGGCATTGGGATGTATCCGGACTTGTGCCTCTCTGTATTTGTAACCTTTAGAAGTTGAGCTGAATGCATAGAGAACTAGCCTGCTGTTATGTCCCCTTGAAATTCTGATTTACACGGTATGTAACTATCAGCCTATAATATAAAGCCTTTTGAGGATGAAAAGTCTTGGGAGTGAAGTATAGTTACTGCCTTGCCACATGAGAAATGGGATGAAATTTGATGTTGGTCCTTGAAGACTTCATTATCTGCTCATCTCCATGTTCTCCAGTCTGCGTAGTTTGGTGGGAATGCCTGTGAAACTCTTGCACAGCCGGGTATAAGGAGAGTGACCTTTGATGGCCATGTACAGGAATTTAATCAATATTACACACCACATAAAACAAAATGTAGCTTTGCCGTTACAGGGGATCAGCACAGATTCAGCCATGCTGGTGGATTGCAGCCTTGTATTTTGGAATGATTACAGTCTCCATCTGAAAATGACCAGCTTTTTAGCAAATCCACAGAGACAGCACAGCTAAACCGTCTGCCAATGGCTTGCAACTCTTTTGCTTCATGATATTCAGTTTGTGAATACATTTGCTTTCTCATAGTAGGATATGAACAAAATACAAGCCATCCCCCAAACTAGATACTCTTCACATCCCGGTACTTCTAGGCTGGCTGTACCAATCTCTGTCGAGATCTAGCGAGAAGATAGGACACGCATAAATCTGTATCTCTTTCAATGACAATAAGTGAATGAACTGCTATCAGTCTGCCTTCTTCAGGCTGCCTAGTGTGGAGCTATGCCTCAGTCTGGCAGCCAAAAGTGTCAGTAAGTGAGTGCTGTTGTAATTGATTTGAATAAAAGCTTTTGATATATTAAACTGTACTGTCTTTCTATCAGATGACAAAGCCTGCTGGTCAAGTTGAGCTTTCCTCTCCTGTTGGCACTCGTCCCTTCCTTCCTCCCTCCCCACTGCCAACATCTCCTCTTGCCAAATCACTCTGACCCACATTCTGAATATCTGACTACACTTCAAGGATCAGTCTGTGGTCATTCTGTGTCTGTTTTGATAGGTGGCTTTGCCAAACACGTGTTCTCCAGCGAAGGCTCTCATTCATGCTAACAGTATTGCTCTCCCGTCTGCCATCCCACCACATCTGTCAGCAGCGCAGCCAGGGCAGAGCATCATCTGCTGAAGGTGGGCAGTTTTATTGGTTTGGGTGGTTTTTACCTTCCATGTTTTTAAATAGAGCATTCTCTCCCCTCCCAAAACCTCTGCTGAGAATGCTCTTTTTCAACACATGGACTCGTTGCATGAGGTTTCCATTTCGCTGAGACTCTTAGGAAGAATTAGACACCCTCCCCTAACCAGTACTGCTGATACAACTGCGATTTCATTTGTTACACTTCATCTGGACTATAAAGATATAACTTAGTCCAACCTTGCACATAAAGCTACTAAATACTTTTTGTAACCAAGCAGTCAGAACAATATTACAATGCAATTTTCCACAATCAGCTGTGTCAAATGTACTGAGGTTAGGGTGGTTACCTTCTAGAGGCGGTAGGGCAAGAGCTGTGTCTTCCCATTACAACTGATAAATGGCTACAAGATTTGGCACCAGGTTATTCAAGCAGACAAATTAACTTCAAATATTAATACATTCAGCAGCCAGTCAGACAAATTGCTTGTTCTACAAGTGCCAGAGTGGTCACAGGGGGATTTTCCTTCTGCTTTCAGGAAACCTAACCTTCAGAGCACTGCTCGGCCAGGCCAGCAAGCCCATCAATCAGCTAATGAAGTTGGCAGCAGTTAAATGGATCTTCATTTCTCTCTGGAAAGGGGCGGGGGGGGGGGGGAGAAAAAAGGACTTGGCCAACTTGGCCAATGTCTACCAGAATTGTCAGAAAGCTGTATTTCAAATGAAACACATGTGCCAAGGCTCTGACTCAGTCATTAAATCATGGCCACTTGACCAAGGACCTTGCTAGGAGTCTGCCTACCCCAAGACTTTTTCTGTGGAGACAGTGATGGCCACAGGGTGAGTCATCCTCAAAGGGGTCCATCTGCCTCCACAGGCTGATGTAGATGGTGTATAGGTAACAAGGGCCACCATCACATCTCCTCTCCTCTTGCATATTTTACACCTAAATCCTCTCAGGAAGGATAAACCTATTGGTTGGTTAGATTTAAAGTAACTTGCTATATGATAATATAACTTAAACAATTGGGGAAATGGAGTTATATATATATGTAATTACAGCAGGAGGGTTTAAATTTAAATGCCCTTATCAGTTAATGACAATGAAAAATCCTTGGATCACTTCTTTAACTCTTTCCAGTTTTCAAGCTTCTGCATATTTACGTATTTTTTGAACAGCAATGTTCTCTTAAAACTGATGGTAACTGAGTTGAATATGGACTTGGAAGCCAGTCTATCAGTGTAGCATACCACTAGATCAAATAAACTAAAAGGAAGAAATGCATTACCACACATGATACGATACTGGCTGTGTGAAGTAATTATTGTGCTCTTTGTACTCACTTAATTGTCTGGTTGTAGAGCTTCAAAAAACACTTCTGGTAAGGGACTATTTGAAGAAAGCCTTTAGGGGCGAAAACAGAAGACAAGATGACTGTTGCAACACAACCAAGATAAGATTACAAATATAAATTCTGTGTTCAATAGGCGGAAAATGTGTTTATAATTTTATCATTGTACTCAAGGCTTCCCTACAATTTATATCTTCGTTGAGTATGAATACATTTTCTATATAACATATGGCAATGAACTAAGCCAATCAGGAGGCACAACTTGTGCTCTGAGCACTAGAGCAATTTCATAAATTATGCAATATATTTTGTCAGTAAATGTATAGATGGGAAAGTCATTAACATCACAAATGACACCTTATTGCTGTATATGTTAGCATATTTTTTATTATAAGTCACAGGTGTGAAGCTCTAAATACACTTCACATGGTGATGAGATATGTGCATCCAACTTACTTGATCTGGCTTCCAGAAGACATTTAACTCTATTAACCCATGGGGATGGGTTTGCTCCACCACTGGACTTGGAATTAGTTGCATTGCTGCTCCAGGGCTAGCAGTAACCTGAAGCAAGCCATGCTCTGCTACCCATGCGGTGCATTCACATTACTGACTGAGAGGGGCTTGGTGGTGCCAGCACATCCAAGGCACAAATATGCTTACAGACCTTGACTGTCCTGCGTCCATCCCTATGCTGAATAAATATGGCTAAGTCCTTTGGGATAAGAGGTGTGTAACTACTCCAGACTTGGTCTCCACACTTTAATTTAGATGTGAAAGTCAATAATGTAGTCTTAATTTAAACAAAGGATTTTTATATCCCTAACAGCAGGGATATAGTGTAGAAGATCCTTTACAATATCACATGGGCAATATGCATATTTAGCTTGATTAAGAGATTGTCTTCCCTCAGAAGAGACCATAACAAGATAAAACCTCTGTGAATTGTCCCGATTGCTTGAGATTGAAGAGCAGTTTTGGTGCCTCGAGTAAGTGCATGCATCTCTGAGCCTTCATGGCTCCTTTGCTCTCCCCCTGACAAGCCCAGGATCCCACTGGGAGAAGGCTGTCCAGAAGAACGCACAGAGGCAAGCCAGTGCAAACAGCAACTGGCACACACCAGCCTTGCTGAAGTTTACGCCCAGACTATTAGGAACTGTAGCCTTTTTAGGATATTTGTCCAGACAGATCTGGCTGTGAGTTAGTTTATTACAGGACAGACTTTGCATTCAGCCAGCACTGCACCGCAGGCTCAGATGCAGCATGCACAGGACATGGCATGCTGCTCCATGGGCATCTCCTCTGAGCACCAGGGCTGTGGCCCTGCCATAGGCCCCTGCAAGAACAGCAGTGCTATAAAATGAGCAGAAAAAAGGTCAAGAAAAGCTGCAGGTCCTCTGAAGGATGTTAGTAATTAATGGGAGGAGGGTCCCAGCAGCCAGGCCAGCACATGAAACTCACCTTCTGACCACTGACCCTGGGCTGTGCTTCTGGCCCAAGGAAAGCAGACTGCAGAGAGGGAAAGCCGAGCTGTTGCTGCACGTGGTAGGCGGACTTTGTTTTCCCTTTGCAGGGTTCATGCCATTCACTGCTGTTCTTCTTGGCGCCTTCCCAACTTATTTTCCCAGCAGCTATGCGGATGCTTTACAGAAAGAAGGGGTAGCATCTAAATTAAACTCTCTCTCTGCAAGGTACCACAAATCACCCTCATCTTACTGTTTACGTTAGACTGTGTGGTGCTACCATTTTTGGGTTAAGTTCTTTAAATGCACTTATTTTACCCTAAGCACATACACATATATCTATATCTGGTTTGATATGGATTTTTTACTTATGGAAAAGGGCAACTGCCTATGAGTAGTTTAAAAGTCATTTATATTAACTTGCTGCCTAGACAACTCTTCATAGATTTGTTCAAAAAACAAATTGATATGACTTCAAATATTTCTTCAAAAGGAAATTATGTTTTCACTATTGTGTTTCCACTCCACACTCCCCACCCCAAACTATTCTCGTCCATAAGCAAGTTTTTATTTCTCATTTAGAAGGAGAAACCACTACCACTCTCCAAACAATGATGACAAGGGTTCAGCATTTAGCCTGAAAGGAAAGGCAGTGGGGGAAAACCCAGTAAAAATTTTCAGAGGAAAAGCCACTGCAGGCACCCCATTTTGTCTGCAACTACCAGACGTGGGACAAGCATACATTTCTGATTTCACTTCCAGGAAGCTTGTGCTAAGCAGCAGCACCACCTTGCTCTTGTATGTAAAACCCAGTCTCATCAATATTTTTTCAACAGATATTCACTGTATTAAAGAGTTTTCAAGAGACATCAATCTTCAAAGCCCAGCTTTCATCAGTGAAATTAATTTAACGGAAGTAGCCTTTCTCTAATTCCCTGTCTCATGGGTTAAGCCCTGAGCCTTGAGTTGAGGGAGAGGCAGAGGGAAGTCAAAACTACCCAACTTCATAAGGACACTTTCCCTCCCCATATGGCAGTGTTTGTAGTTGATGTCAGCCTACTCAGCTGGAACAGCATCACTAATGTGAGCATCATGCTCCCATTTGTAAGAACTTCTCAGAGTATCTGACAGCAGCAAAGCAGCTGGGTCTTCAGTGCCACCCCACTGCCCAAAGGTGCTTGCGCCGCAGAGGGCTTCGATTCGTGGCGTGGGGACCCAAACAGCAGGACCTCACCAGTCACTCAGCCTAAAGCAGCTGTGGTGGGTACACAGTGCAAAACACAGCACTGCCACACAAGTGTCCTGGGGTTAATGACATCACTAATGATACATCCTTCTGGAGAGCTTCTGGTGCTGGCACCCACTGCCCACTGTCATCCGTGCTTCATCCTGCACTGCGGGGTGTCGTGGTTTAACCCCAGCCAGCAACTAAGCACCATGCAGCCGCTCACTCACTCCCCCCCCACCCAGTGGGATGGGGGAGAAAATCGGGAAAAGTAAAACTCGTGGGTTGAGATAAGAATGGTTTAATAGAACAGAAAAGAAGAAACTAATAATGATAACACTAATAAAATGACAACAGCAATAATAATAGGATTGGAATGTACAAATGGTGTGCAGTGCAATTGCTCACCACCTGCCAATCGACCCCCAGTTAGTCCCCCGAGCGGCGATCCCCCCGCCCCCACTCCCCCCAGTTCCTATACTAGATGTGACTTCACATGGTATGGAATACCCTGTCGGCCAGTTTGGGTCAGCTGCCCTGGCTGTGTCCTGTGCCAACTTCTTGTGTCCCTCCAGCTTTCTGGCTGGCTGGGCATGAGAAGCTGAAAAGTCCTTGACTTTAGTCTAAACACTACTTAGCAACAACTGAAAACATCAGTGTGTTATCAACATTCTTCTCATACTGAACTCAAAACATAGCACCGTACCAGCTACCAGGAAGACAGTTAACTCTATCCCAGCTGAAACCAGAACACGGGGCAAGGGGAAAAGATTCCCTTCTCGTACGGAGCTGTGCAGGAATTACTTCTGCCTCTCTGAAGGATGGCTCTGAATGATAAACAGTATCATTTGCCAGGAATTTTGGCAAATTAAAAAGTTTAATTTATGATGCTGCATAATTTTAGCTGCTTAGCAGGTGTGCCATTACTTGCTTATTTGAAAGCCAAAAGAGGTAAATTAGATGAAAATGTGTTTTGTAGGAGACTGTTAATCAGAAAGAACCACTGGCTCCTTCAAACCCCAGGTGTTTTGACCCAGTGGACTGTGCCACCATCAGGGACCTCCCAACCCCATGGATTCATGGCTGCCCATGAGAGCTGTTCATCTTCGTGGTTCGGGCAGCAGCTGACAGGTCTTTAACACGGCAGCTTTCCCTTAGAAGGGCTCAGCTCTTACCGCCTTTTTTCCCCAACAGAAGAGCTGATCACTGATTCTCAGCAGGAACTGGCACGGCTCCTTGGCTTCTTCAGTATCCTACAAATAGCTGCTGAGCAAAGCGATTCTAGAGAAAGAGAGAGGATAACAGTCTAGAGCCATTCCTGCCCAGTGTCATAGCAAAGTTCATCAGTCAGGAGTTTTCTTTTGTATCCAAAAAGAGTAACATTAATCTCTGTAACAGCAAAAAATTAGTCTCTCTGTGTGGCAAGGTTATACTATCACTCATGGCTGCTACTACACTTGCTCAAAAATCTAAAAACACCTGAAAAAATGAGTCACAGAAGGTCCAAGACCTTCAGAATAGAAATTGCTACAACACATATAAAGGAATAAAAGGCACTTTCCAGGTCTACAAGTGGTTTCAGCCAAGCACATTTGGGAGTAAATGTTAATACTATGGGGGAGGGAGGGAATTAAGTGTCTATAAGAAGTTAGAATGGCACTCATTTGTAAGGCATCAAGGGCTCAGGGATCTGTGCTGGGCTACACCACAGACCCACGCTGGTCCTTTAGCTTGGTTGCGTCACCTCTCATTTCTCCAGGTGTAGGACACAAAGAAAAAAAAGATCATACCTACCCTATTATTTAGTAATACCTTGGAACCTGGTAGTACAGATGTCATGTGGACAGCCATGAGATATCTTTAATTCAGCAGCAGTGAATGCAGGAGAGGGCAAGCGAAGTGACCTTTTATGCAATGTGGCATAGAAACTGTTCCCTGCTCCCTTCCCCTGGCACTGAGCAGGGCAGGGCACTGCCACCCCATCTGGCTTACCTGAGGATGTGGGTTACCTGTCTGCTTATTTTCAAGAAGTAATCTTTTCAAAAGGTGCAGATTACCTGAGAGGTGGGAAGAAGATGCTATTTATTATTGAAGGGACATAGAAATGGGAGTAAAAATCAGTACAGCAAAGCTGTATTTGAAGCCTAGTTTCATCAGCACTCTGCAGACAGGACTTTCCTGTGACATGATATGAAACATTCCTGCCTACTACTTAAAATATCCTTTTTCTGTGCTATGTGAGTCGGATTGCTAATTTTTCTTCTCTTCGATTCCCATCTGTACAGGTCTCTTCTGGCTTCTCAGCCTTCCAAGCAGACCACAGCTGTCAGACAAAGCAAGCTGTGAGAGAGAACCAAAACCCACAGTCCAGAAGGTTCCCCCAGCTGGACAACAAGATGGGCTGAACCAGCAGTCAGCTGGTCAAGAGGTCTCCTCCCATTTTCTCCACCAAGGTTTGTGTTGACCTCACCGTGTCACTCCTTCCAGGCACACATTTCAGTCCTGCTCTGTTTCCTTCCCCTTTTCCCAGTGTATTAGGTTTGGTTTGGGTTTTTACAGGGTGACCGGGGTGGGGGTGGTGTTGTTGCTGAGTGAATCTGAGGCTAAGGGGAAATTCATCTTCCTACTAATTCCTGCTCATATTTCTAACTCAGTTGAATCTCCTAATTTACTGTCACCTCCACCTCTGATAACAGCTCCCTAATAGGGCATGAAATACCAGTGAAATGAACACTGGATTTTGGAGACCCCAGACAAAATACCTCCTTTTGGTTTGTCATTGTCATTTATTTTTTGAACTTTCCCTCCCCTTGATTCAATCTGCAGCTCCCATGACAGTTTCTTTGCAGCTCAGATGGCTACTCATTCTTCACACCAGATTTTGTGACACACTATATCAAATACCTTACTGAAAGCTCAGAATTGTTTAATTGATTTCATTCCCATCATCCATTAATTTAGTAATTCTATCAAAAAATAATCTAGCTTGGGTGGTACAATTTGTTCTTTGTAAATCTGCACAGATTTTTTTCTGGGGGTTTTCTATCTCCCAGACATGGATGGTGCTCTTTTCCCCTTAGTATTCCATTATTGAACAACAGACTGATATTAGACTCACCAGAAGGCACACTCTGAGAGCTGTGGCAGGTAGGAAGAGGTTTCAGGATCCTTCCAGTCATTTTACTGCAGTATGGTGGGAATCAGTAAACTAGATTTCAAGACAGGTGATGTCCTACAGCACATGGGGAATCTGGTGGTTTCAGTCCTATCATTGCAAGAATCCCGATTACTGCTTTCCCTCCCAACAGTTTTATATCTAAGTCCCCTGAATGTTTTTACCATATCCTGAAATCCCAGAATCCATTTCACAATGCACTACATAGCCTTTGTTTTTAATCCCATAGGGTAACACTCAATATTCCCAAACAGCAAAGCCTTTTTGTATCTCAATCAAACTATCAGCAGACAGCAGTTTTTAAAAGAAACATTTTTAAGGGGAATTATTTCTCATTTCCTTCCACTGAGACCTGGAGTGTAACAGGACAGGATAAACATAGTCAACTTGCAAACAAATTAGATATTCTTACACATTTTGGTCAAGCAACTTCTTCAGCTTTATCTTCTAGGTGAGTAAAGCACTGTAAAGCCTGATGGTGCAACTAAACAATTAACTGCTCACAGGCTGTCATTTTCAGTTCATCAGACGGGAATCTTTTCTGATCCTGGGCCCTTCATTTCTCAGCCAGGGCATTAAGCAGCTGGGATGTTTCACACTCAAGCTTTAACTGGTGTTCACCTGTTGTGATTGCAAGTACTGTCCCTCAGTGCTGACCACTGGCCAACTTAACCTGCAGTGGATGGTTGCTGACCATGGACAAAGATTTCTTTTCTTCTGGGAGCCCACAGAGAAGCCACATTGGAATTAATAATTTTCAGGCACAGTTACTCAAGTGGCAGATTTGAAATGCAATTGTTGAAGGGTAAGGGTTGTGTTTTACGTTGGCATTAAAGAACAGGAGTTGATCACAGCCTTTGCTTGTGTGGAAAAAAATCAGTCTAGGGCTTGGATCTTGCTCTGAACTTTTCTGGGTAAGGGATGAGAAAACTGAGGGACTCTGTGCAGTTTTCTTTAGTTTTGTCAATAAGACGACTAGAACAACGTGGTACCACGTTAATCCACCACTAGAGAAGGAGGACATGACTATTAAGGGCTCTTTACTGAACTCAGTCTTAGGACAGGACAGACTTTAGGGGACTGTGTTCACTGTTCCTCTTGAAATGCAGAAAGAAAGGAGGTCCTACATCTTTGGAGTCACTACCTTTGGATTATTTTTCAGCAGACTGTTTGAGGTGTAGATAAGTAACCCACTCTTAGAGAGAGATTCCTACAGCTCTTCCTGATCTTGTACGTGTCTGGAAGCAGGTGCCACAGGGCAGTGTGGACTTGCCAGCTTAAATCAGTGTTGGCTTGGGGACCGCCATGCTCCAGTCTCAGGAGTTTTATTGGCCTTATTTCCCTCCCCATTACATTTTTTACTGAATGTTCCAATAGCCTAATTGCCATATGGTTTGCATTAGCTCCATTTTTGCTTTAGACGAGCCATCTTAAAGTCTCTGTTAATGTGGATAATCAAGAACTGATTGCATGATGCCATGGGGGACAGAAAAGGTTGAAAACAAATGAGCTGTAACACATACCTTATCCCCTCCTTTCCATTTGCTGTTTTCTGGTCCCAGTCCAGAAATTTTTTCCTAGATGTTGTTGGGAACCACTCAGCTCCAAGAGCACCTCAGGCACAGCAGCTAGAGCCTGGCAGAGCTTGAGGAGCAGGGAGAAAGGAGAGCTGAAAGAGGAAGGGAGGGGGAGAAGCAAATACATGTATTTCTCAACTCTTACAATAACTGAAAGAAGTTGGGCAAAAGGGTAGAAACTTCACTTGAAAAGCTCTGTTAACATTTTTTTTTCCAAAGGAAATTTTCCTCTACATCTTATTATGACAAGATCAGAGATGGTTCATATGTACTGCAGTCTGTGGTCACAAATCACATTCATGCTGAACAACCATTTTGATTTCTATATGCTGTCTCTTTGCCATACAGAGACACTATCAACACCTGCATGCAGACCATGGACCTCAGCCCAGCAGG
The DNA here is from genome assembly GCF_900496995.4 of Aquila chrysaetos chrysaetos. Classification (NCBI taxonomy): domain Eukaryota; kingdom Metazoa; phylum Chordata; class Aves; order Accipitriformes; family Accipitridae; genus Aquila; species Aquila chrysaetos. The sequence continues at coordinate 56,469,724 of NC_044007.1, forward strand.
AATTCCAGAGATGTTAACAAATCTCATTTAACCTCCCCAGTCTCTGCTAGGAAGCTGTGATTTTCAGTGTAAATAACAAAATGGCCTATACACACTATTTCTGAAATCTGAGGACAGCGAGACCACAGAACTGGCTGATGCCTGGCCTAATGTTTGCTATGACTTTCTGTAAAAGATCCCCATCGGGAAAGAGACTGAGAGCCCTCTTCCTGGGAGCGAGCCATCACAAACACCACACTCACTTCTTCCTGTCAGCCAGCTTCTCAAAACTTGCTTTCTGAAGCTCCTGAATAGCACCGCTCTACTTAATTGCACAGCCCATCACACACCACGACAGGAGGCACTACCTATCCTTCATCCATCCAGTTCCCCTGCACTTCCCCAGTTAGGTTAAAGCATGTCTGAAGGGCAACAGAAACATTGTGAGGGTCCCCACAGGGACAAAGAACATTTCCAGGATGGGCTGAACTTATTTTATGATTCCCTCTGGCCCCTCTTTCCCAGGCCCTGGCCTCTACTGGGCTTTGCGCCCAAAGACAGATTTTTCTCTCAGGAAGGTGCAGGCAGCAATGCCTAGATTTTCCCTGTTTATGTCGGATTGGCTCAGGGCTTGAAATGATTAAAGGTGATTAGTCTGACCACTAAGGCATTTATTGCAAGCTTGCCAACTGGATCCCATCTGATTTTCGTCAAGAAAAACAAAGCAAACCACCATTTCGATGACTTAGAATGAGGTACTGATTTATATTTATTTCAGTAGAAAATTTAAGCCTTTATGAAGAGGATAAAGTTCCACTGAGACTGAGTGACAGATCCTAACATAAGAAGCTTTAGCATTTTATTCATTTATAAGAGTGTATTTGTAGTCACTGTAATGCGTGACAATTCCAAATAACTATCTTTCTTTTAATGTGCTTTTATTGAAATAGAAGAAATATGTTAACAGAAGCCTGTGTTCATAAATCCAGTATTTGCAATGTATTTTATGCAAATAGCTATCCTTCAAGGTTACTGTCTGGTCTCCAAAGGTGGGGAGAGAGCTCTTACAGTCTTGCTAGAGTGAGACACTGAACTTGCAACCAGCAGAAAAAGGAGGGTTCAATCCTGATTTCACTTTGTTCTACCTGATACAATGCATTGACCTCAGTGCTGACAGCCTAACTCAAGTTTAACTAGGTCTGCTGGTGTTAAAAATTGTTTCCCTCACAGCTGTACTAACATTACCCCTCTTCAAGCTTGCACTGTGCCTCCCGCTCCATCCCTGCTCTACGTTTCCTCCTGCTTTTCTGGTAGCTGTGCTGTGGTTTATGACTGAGTAAATATAAGGGACAAGTGTGAAAGGCTAAAATCTTTCATCCAGCTCTTCAGAGGTGAAAGAGCTAATGTACTAACCAGCATTGCCATGGAGTAGAGGCATCTTGAGAAAAATGAACAGAAGACAGTATGAAACCAACATTTTGAAAAATGACCTATAACTTCAAAAGAGCATTAATCTCCCTACAGATAAATGTACTGAGGTTAGAGAACACTGGGGATGTTTAATGATTCAGCGGGAGAACTTTTCAAAGGCAAAAATAGGAGTAATTGCCTCCCTGGCATTCGTATTTATTGTTATTGTTGGTTTTATTATTATTATTATTATTATTATTGAACATTTGTGTTTCAAAATTTCCTCTGCAGTGCGTAAAGAGGATGATGACAGACACTACAGGAAAGCTTAAAACAGATATTTTAACTATAAGGATGTGAAAAAAAATAGAAGCAAATTGCAGAAAAACAGCTACATCATCTTTTTTTTTTTTTTTTTTTTTTTTTTTTTTTTGTCTTAGATGCCAAGTTAGATTTCCAAACTAAATGTCTCCAAAAGTTGACCGGAGGATGACATTTCTGTTTTGTGGCAGCTCTTCAGGTTGTGACATTTATTGTTGCTGCTGTATTTTTTACTCTGTACAAGGATAAAAACAACCTGTTTCCATTGTTTGCACAAAACAGAGCTGTGTCGAAGTGCCGGTTTTCAGTATCCGACACCTGCGCCTGTGAGTCCTGGCAATGGTGGGGCTGCCCTGGGACACAGGGCTTTTCTCTCTCGCTTTTCAAGCCTTCAGAAAAGCCTTGCTGAAACAGATACCTTCCTGTAAATCATTTGACCAGTGAAGCAGCCTATTTCCTGTATGATAAATGAACAGCACGTACTAACCAGCTCTAACAGGCAGGATATGGGTGAGTGGCTTGAAATTGGTATAAGAATTGGAACAAATGGAATGAACTGAAGGATAGGAAAAATTCCCATTTGCAGTGTATTTCTTGTCACATGAATAGAGATAGGTTTCTCTAAGCACAGTGATAGCCCCTCTTGCCCTAGTGGTAGCATTTTTTAAGAGGGTGCTGCCACTGCAATCTCTGATTCAATGGGAACAGAATGAAAATGACACCAAGGGTATTTAAAATTCGCATCTCAAATATTTTTTTCTTTGCATATTTACACTCTTGATTGGCATTAGCATGCAGTCTAGTACCAGATGAAAGCACAGGCTAAGTTCATCAAAGATAACAAGTAATTCTGAGTAACGACTAAATGGCATTCCCAGGTATCTACATTTAAAAAAGGAAATGAATAGTTCTGGTTGTAATTACCAACTCAGGTTCCATATACAAAGCTAGCATTTATGAATATCGAACTAGGCTCTATTTGACTATGTTTGGTATGTGCCAGTTTACTTTCCTAATGCAAAAAAAAATCAGTCATTATCACTAGAACTGTTTGTTAAAGTTGAAAGGAGATAAATCATTAATAGGGATGTCATTTATTCATTACGGTTAAAATATATATATCCACTTGTCACTTGGATGAATCTAGTTTCTTGTCTCATCTCAGCTTATTGACATCACAGATGAAAAGAGCTTCCTTACTGCATTCCTGTTGGATCTGAAAGCCTTTACAATGGTTTATTGATGAACTAGTATTTTGAAAATCAAGACTGCTGAGGCTTAAGATTGTAGTGACAATTACATGGTGTTTTGTTGCAAAGCTAACAATTTGCATGGGACTGATGACAGCTTGACATTAAGCAAATAAAGGATTATTATTATAATTTAGTACAGAATTTTGTAGAAAACACTGCCTTGGACCAATGCACAGCCATCTACTATAGTGCTATGGTATCTCTTTCATGCAAAAAATTAACCACTTATATACCATTCAACTTTGCATTTGTAACTGCACGATGCAAATACAGAACTGCCAAGTCCTGTACGCACTAAGGCATGTGAGTAACTTCTTCCAGGGGATTAGTTCTGCTGCAGATTATTTATCTGTATGAAGGAACTCGTGCACCCCAATGCTTAGAGGACTGAACCTGGAAGACCTGCTATGAGTGTAAGTGGTAGCGTACAAGCCTGAAAGATATTGTTGCTAGATGAAGAGATCTTTTTAACCTATTTATTGCTGCCTCTGCTAATAGCTACATCCTCACTAGAAAACACCTAAAGACATTAACTGTACTAAATATATTTTGATAGAGCACTGATTTTAAAAGAACATCTGAAAATCATGGCACAACAACAGAGAACCAGGCAAGAGGCTCTTCCTGACATACCGAGTACCAGGTGTCAGGAACAGCTTTAAGACATTCAAGGTAGGTCTAAAATACTACATATGCCTGTCCTTATATTTACTGATAGGAAAACAATTGTATTCAACACAAAAAATATTGTGTGGCAAAGCAGGATAAAGCCTGGGAATTCTGAACCTCAGCTCTTACCCCTGCAGCTCTTTCACCAATAAGGAATTTATGGTGTACAGTGGAAAACATTTGTTCTTTCTCGGGAGATGCACTTTGGGATTTGGTGCTACAGCCTCTTGGCTTTTGATATATATTCTTCAAAGTGATATTAGTAGTCTCACTCAGGGTTAATCTTTTATTTCTCCTAGCTGGATGAGTGCAAGAGAAAACCAGGAGGGCACTGCCCACTCCAGTGCTACTCACTCAAGAGCAGCCTGATGCTGATGTGCATCTTCATGGAACGTGTGATTTGATGGCTCGACGGTGTGTCGGAAGCCCAACCTTCAGTATTTCAACTCCTAACTGAAAATTAATGGTCTTGATGTCTGATTAGACTTGATCATGTGAGGACATCGAGGGACCCTCGGTTCCAATACAGGTCCAGCTGCACAAGCACTGGGAAGCCAAATTGTCCATTTGGTATATCCCTTGAGCGAACACCTTCATCAACATTAGCTTCACATTACACCTTTCAGTTAAAATTGGGCATGTGCTGGTGGCACTCCTCAGCTTTAATAATGAGAAAAGAAAGGTCTCTGGTGCCCTGTCAGCTGTCTAGGAACATAAACTCCCCACATGGAGGGGGGGAAAAATGTTGCCTCTTCTAATGCTGATTAGCGGTGTGACATCTTCACAGAGACTGAGAGATCTAAGAAAATATTATACACTTTGATAAACCACATGCACCTACATAACCTAGTATCACACTGGGGGCATGTATAGATTAATGATACAGATCTCACAAGATGAAATACATTGGCTGATGCTTTAATATCCTGAGAATATTATTCACTGCTGACTAAGTCAATTGAGGGTTTTTTTAAGAGGCGAGCATTTTTCTCAAACAAGTATCTGCTCCTCCTATCCCCACATTGTCTCTGAAAGCAATGAGGACATCTCCATAATTTTCCTTCCTGTTGTTCCCTATTGTGGCTTTACTTGTTGAGTCCATGTTGATGCAATTTCTGTGTTCTGTATGAGCCACTGTTTTGTGCTTTATCACTTAGGACTTTCAAGTATCATTACTTGAGTCACAGACTGTAAATTTCACAATATAGCAGTGATACATTTGAACACCACAGATTAAATTTATTGTGTTTTATTTTCACGTATACTGAATTCACTCACATTGCTAACTTTTGAACATGCACTGAGTATACTGTTACACTTCTATTTACAAGGCATTGCTATTGTTTTCATTTTTAATATTCTATAGTTTAATCATAAAACAGTTTTTAAAAGACATTTTTCTTCCACTTAATTCTGTAAAGATTTGTGATTTTTAACCTAGAACAAGATCATAAGATTTCTACTGTGTTGTATTTTTTTCCAGTTGTCTCCATGATACACCAACTGTAATGATAATTTGTCCTGTGCATCCCAAAACATCACTTGCCAAAGAGCAATACAGAAGATTGCATGTTCCAGCTGGCCAAGCCATTTTTGTCATTTTAAGTTTTAATAACAAATTGTTAAACAGAAATAAGTGTAACAACATATGTAACATACTTGTCATGTTCTTTATCCTTATCCTTTATATATTAAAAAATCCATTGTTCTTGTAAATATATAGCAGTAGACAAAAATGTCCATGTTATGATTTACCAAAGATAAACATGGGAGAGGGCTGTAATCTCTCAAAGGCACTGCCCAGTGCAACAAGTCTGCTCCAGATCACGAGACGCTCCTGCAGGACTGTGCTTACTGCTGTTCCCACTGCAGCAACACCAGAGTCTAGAAGCCCTTGTGCAACCTGTGCTGCACACTGTTGTCATGGCTTAACCTCAGCCAGCAACTAAGCACCATGCAGCCACTCTATCACTCCTCCTCCTCAACTGGACAGGGGAGAGAAAATATAACAAAAGGCTCGTGGGTCAAGATAAGGACTGGGAGAGATCACTCAACCAATTACCGTCATGGGCAAAACAGGCTCAACTTGGGGAAAATTAACTTAATTTATTGCCAATCAAACCAGAGTAGGTAATGAGAAATAAAACCAAATCTTAAAACACCTTCCCCCCCACCCCTCCCTTCTTCCCGGGCTTAACTTTACTCCCAGTTTTCTCTATCTCCTCCTTGCCAGCGGTGCCAGGGGACAGGGCATGAGCGTTGCGGTCAGTTCATCACACACTGTCTCTGCCACTCCATCCTCTTCAGGGGCAGGACTCCTCACACTCTTCCCCTGCTCCAGTGTTGGGTCCCTCCCATGGGAGACAGTCCTCCATGAACTTCTCCAGCATGGGTCCTTCCCACAGGCTGCAGTTCTTCATGAACTGCTCCAGCACGGGTCACTTCCACGGGCTTCAGTCCTTCAGGAACAGATTGCTCCATTGTGAGTCCCCCACAGGGTCAGAAGTCCTGCCAGAAAACATGCTCCAACACGGGCTCCTCTCTCCACAGGTCCACAGGTCCTGCCAGGACCCTGATCCAGTGTGGGCTTCCCACAGGGTCACAGCCTCCTTCGGACATCCACCTGCTCTGGCGTGGGGTCCTCCATGGGCTGCAGATAGATATCTGCTCCACTGCGGACCTCCATGGGCTGCAGAGGGACAGCCTGCCTCACCATGGTCTTCCCCAGGGGCTGCAGGGGAATCTCTGCTCCGGCGCCTGGAGCATCTCCTCCCCCTCCTTCTTCACTGACCTTGGTGTCTGCAGGGTTGTTTCTCTCACATGTTCTCACTCCTCTCTCCGGCTGCAGTTTCTGTCCTGCAGCAACTTTTTTCCCTTCTTAAATGTGTTATCCCAGAAGCACTACCACTGTCACTGATTGGCTTGGCCTTGGCCAGCAGCTGGTCCGTCTTGGAGCTGGCTGCCATTGGCTCTGTCGGACGTAGGGGAAGCTTCTAGCAGCTTCTCACAGAAGCCACCCCTGTAGTCCCCCCGCCACCAAAACCTTGCCACGCAAACACAATACAATTGGGTAGAAGACCCAGCTAGTTCCAAACTGCTCTGTTGGGTTTTCTGCAGAAGCAAGTGTACATTTTCTTTTGCCTTATACCCACAGAGACACCAATTTCTTGTTTTTATTCACACTCTGACAGCACTCTTCCTGGTGCTGCTGAGAAGGCTGGCATTGCTGGACCGGCAGTATTTTCATTGCTGTGCCACCTAGTTCAGTTCTGAGCCAGGTAAGTAAGAATAGAGCCCGATTCCTCAGTGTTTCCCACGGATGCACTGGTGATGCTCCATCCTCTGGGGCAGAAGCTGCTGACAGTGGCTAGGTGCGAAAACCACGCTACATCCATAGGTGCAAATGAAAGACACTGACAAAGTCAGCAGAGACAGTCTTGCAAAGGGCTGGTGGAGAATGAAGAATCTTATTGCTCTTCTCCATGTTCGCTGAAGTATTTCAGCAGGTACATGGCTAGGACAGGTAAGTGTGCAAAGGGTAGAAGCAGAGTCAAGCATCCCAGGAAGAGTATAGAGTCTGTCTGATTGTGCAGAGATAGGGTTGGAAAAGCCAAGGCTGACTTGGAGTTGAGTCTGGCAAGGAGTGTGAAGGACAGCAAGAAAGGATTCTACAAGTTCATAAACAGCAAAAGGAAGACCACGGAAAATGTGGGCCTGCTGCTGAATGCAGCAAGGGAACTGATGACAAATGATTTGGAGAAGGCTGAGGTACTCAGTGCCTTCTTTGCCTCAATCTTTACCAGGAAAACGGTCCTTTGGAAATCCCAGGCACCTGAGACCAGAGGGAAAGTCTGGGACAAGGAAGACTTACCTTGGTGGAGGAGGAACAGTTACTGAGCACTTCTTAAACAAACTGGATGTACGTAACTGCATGGGGCCTGACAGGCTGCACTCATGAGTGATGAGGGAGCTGACTGATATTGCAAGGACATTCTTGATTATCTTTGAATGGTCATAGCAACTGGGAGAGGTTCCTGAAGACTAGAAGAGAGCAAATATCACTCCTATCTTCAAGAAGGCAAGAACGATCCAGGGAACTACAGGCCAGTCAGCCTCACCTCAGTCTCTGGGAAGGTGATGGAGAAAATCGTGGAAAGCATTTTGAAATACATGAAGGACAAGAAGGTGATGGGGAGTAGTCAGCAAGGATTTACAAAGGGGAGGACATCCTTGACCAACCTGATAGCCTTCTACAATGATATGACTAGCTTAGTGGACAAGGGGAGAGCAGTGGACACTGTTTACCTTGACTTTAGTAAAGCCTTTGACATCAACTCCTGTAACATCATCATAGACAAGCTGACAAAATACGGATTAGAAAAGTGGATAGTGAGGTGGATTAAAAGTTAGCTGAATGACGAGATCCAGAGTGTTGTGATCTGTGGCCCAAAGTCCAGTTGGAGACAAGTCACTAGTGGCACAAGTCACAGGACTCAATACTGGTCAACATCTTCATTAATGACCTCAACAATGGAACAGAGTGCACCCTCAGCAAGTTTGCAGATAATACAAAGCAGGGAGGAGTGGCTGATACACCACTGTTGAAGGACTTCGACGGGAGAACTGGGCAGAGAGGAATCTCATGAAGTTCAACAAGGGGAAATGCAGAGTTCCACATATGGGGAGGAATAATCCCAGGCACCAGCACACACTGGGGGCAACTGGCTGGAAAGCAGGTTTGCCAAGAAAGATCTAGGGTTCCTGGTGGATAACAAGCTGACCATGAGTCAGCAATGCACCCCTGTGGCAAAAAAGGCCAACAGTATCCTGGGCTGCATTAGGACAAGTATTGCCAGCAGGTAAGGTGATCCATCCTATGTGTTCAGCACTGGTGAGACCACACCTGGAGTGCTGAGTCCACTTCTGGACTCCCCAGTACAAGACAAATATGGACTTACTGGAGCAAGTCCAGCTAAGGGCCATTAAGATGATGAAGGGACTGCAGCATCTCTCATATAAGGAAAGGCTGAAAGAGCTGGGACTGCTGAGCCTGGAGAAGAGAAGGCTCAGGGGGATCTTATCAATTTATGTAAATAATTTATGGGAAGGAGTGAAGAAGACAGAGCCAAGTTCCTGTCAGTGGTGCCCAGTGACAGGACAAGAGGCAAAGGACACAAATTAAAACACCTGAAATTCCATCTGAACACAAGAAAACACTTTTTTACTGTGAGGGTGGTCAAACACTGGAGCAGGTTACCCAGAGAGGCTGCAGAGTCTCCACTTGTGAAGCTAATCAAAGCCTGACCGGACATGGTACTAGGCAACCTGCTCTAGGTGGCCCTGCTTGAGCAGTGGGGTTGGAACAGATGGTCCCTTCTAACCTCAACTGTTCTGTTGTTCTGTAACAATGGATATAATCTGGCTGGTCCACCCCACAGATCTAGGGATCCTTTTTTGTTCCAGTACCACCTAAAATGGGCCATTTTCATCAGATTAAATTTTGCAACAGATTGTAACTGGAGGTTACCCTTCCAATGAAGACCGCAATTAGGGTGTTATAAGAGTAGTAGGGAAGGAATCAGCCGTGACCTCAAGTTTAAAACAGCCATTTCAGTGTCTAGTACATCATCTCACTTGGTGTCAGTCAACAGTCACAGTCTATCCCATGATTTCACATGGGCAATCAAACAATGGTCACATTACAACAAGTTAGGAGAACTCCACTAGCATTGTCTGTAACCTTAGCTCACCACTGTGAAAGACGGTTTACCTGAAGGGCAGTAACAAAAGAGGCCAGCTTGGCAACAAGAGCCCTTTATGAGAAACCTGGACAGGGTTAGGGCTGAGGAACTGCAAGGCACAACTTTTATCACAGTAATTTTGCTGTACTGCTCCTCAGGGAGCTGTAGAGAGAGCTAGGGAGTCTCAGAGTAGACACTTCAGGATCTGTAAGTTTATAAATACTTTCCCTGAACCAAAGTCGCCATTCAGAACACCACTAAACTTTAGGAAAGTCTAGATTCCATTTTATACAGCTTAGGATCATTTCTTATTAGAGCTGGGAAGACTAGATATAAATCTCTGTTCAAAACAGTAATCCCCTTATATTTCATTACTAGCACCACAAACCTCTGAAGTGGTTTCTATCAGAACCATAATAACAATGGGTTGTGGCTAAGCTCTCTATCCCAAGTTCAGTCACAGCAAACCCACTAACACATTAAATCTGTGCCTGCCTTTGATTTATTAGTACTCCCTAAGCCTTTCCACAGTCAGGTACTGGGTCTGAGGCAGCAGCTAGCAGCTGAGAGGGAAGGAAAAATATTCTAGCATCACATATCTGCTATCCCTGACTATGGGAGCACTTCATTTCAGGACATGTTATCTTAACAAGCTGCTGAAGATAGCTGAAACTAATCTGTTATTTTGCCTTGCTAGGAATTGGATAGTGTGTAACTCTTAGCTGAGAGCTGGTAACTGACTACAAGGGCTCTTCTGCTCCATCTAGGGGAAAATTCAAAGAGGTGAATTTAAACTAATCTGTTCAATTTTTCTCCTCACACAGAACAGAAGGGCTCACGCAGGCAATTACTGAAGTGCAGCTAGCAGCCATGACTAACAGATGAGGAGCAGCTAAGGATAGTTTCTGACTTTCTCCTCTCGCTTCCATGTGTCCCGGTCTGCACAGCAATAATGGGGGACAGTCTTAGATGCTGACCCAGTTTCTTACACCGCACTGTTAAATTTTCACTTAAGCTCCTAGGGGAGTTCAACCGGACTAGACTAGTCAAGTTAGACTAGTGTCTCTGCCTTTTGAGTGTCCAGGGCATGAATTGTCCTGTGCTGGGACTGTGTAGACCTACTGAATGTCTCCCCCAAAATGGATGCTGCCTTTAAAAGAACTGAAGTTTCTTCTAGCCTTTGCTACAGGCAGGGAAGTTCTACTTTTTACAGTCATCTATGAGATGAAGGACGAAAAATACAAAAGTTTGGTGCTTCATCTCTAGCAAAGTCAGTGCATACTTCTTGGGAGATGGCCTTTCCTAGAAGTCACTTCTGACTGTACCTGTTTAAGACTATTACTGCACACAGTTGTGGTTGATACTTCTATTGAGTATGTATTTTCCACATACATATTCTCTCCCCACACTTCTGAACACATGCAAATCTTTGTTTCCAACAAGCAAACCTGTACATTGGTCAAATAATAGCTATGTACATATTTTTTTGCAAATAAATGGAATTTTGGAACATGCTTATCTTCCTTTTAAAAGGCCAGCAGAAAACAAAATAGTACAAAGTAAGAACAAATGCTTCACTTTTTTCACTCAAATTTGGATATAAATTATTTTGAAATTGTTCTTCAGCTAAAAATGCCATTCAGTTCTTGAGCTGTCACACTTAGCATCTACATCACAAATACACTGTTAACTTGTCACAGGTAGGCATGGCTATTTACTGTTGAACCTTCAAGCAAGTACTGTTATATCCTAGTTGCTTCCTGTAAGCAAATAATACCAGAACATCCGCCCCCACCCCCCACCCCATGTGATTCATTTGGTATTGTCAGGGTGGTTAAACTGTTTCTCCTCAGCTCCAAGGGCACCATGCACAGGTCTGTGCCAGTGAACTTGCTCCCAGTCAGAGCTGAACAACTATTTCTAGAACAAGCTTTGGATTTTTTTACTATTTTTGTTGTTAGAGAGCCATCTTGTGGTGCATCTTATTAACAATAAATAATTAAAAAAAAGTCTACTACCGTTCAGAAATTGTGGTCCACAAAGACTCTGGTGGTTTTGCATCTTCCATGTATCCACTCTTCTCAAAGCTCCTTTTGAAATGGTAATAACCTAATCTCAAATTGCACTTCTGAATCATAGCAATATTTGTTAGGGACTGGGGAAGAGGACATATTTCTCTTTGCTTTTTTAAAAAAATGAATTGAAAGGGTTTGGAGTGCAAACAAATAGCTACGATTTACAGCACAGAGTTATCCCTTCCCTAACAACTGATGCATTGATCAAGGCAGGAGGCAGGTGGTCTAGCTTTGTTAATGTGATATATATAGGTTTTTGCAGCCACAAACTTATTAAATATTCTGAAAACCATTTAAATTCAAATAATGCCTGTCATTACTGGAGTTATATAAAAAAAAGATATTTAAAAATAGCAAAAGCACATATTGAAATGTAATTTCAGATGCTTGCAGATTGCAAGAGTTTTCCAGTGACAGGGATGTTTTACATTGTAATTAAAATTCCTGTTTTCAAACTTGTAGTTAACTGAAAAAGATAGACCCACTTGAACTAAAGTCAATAAAACAATTCAGAAACTGCTTTGAATTTTGGTAGATTTCCCCTTTCATAAGATGCAAATCCTTACACAATGCTAAATAACAAAATAATGCAGTGCGCAAAATGTTACTGAGCCTCTGAAGAACCAGTGTTTAAAGGAAAACCAAAAAACCAAGTCTTTGCATAAAACTAAATGTCTCTATGTATTGAAAGTTTTCCCTCTGCAGCTTTGAATAAGACCCTAACATTCTTCCTGTATGTATATAACTGTTCTCTTGTCCATTAGTAAGCTATAATTATCTATTGTCCTTTCATTGAAAGGAAAAAAGCACTGTGTAGCCAAAGATCATTACTGGTCCACCCTCTGCTATCAGTGAAGTCCATGAAAATTAAAAGGTAATTATAGAGTGTCTTTAGAATAGTATACAATGATTAACAATTGTTCTAAAACATTCAGGTTTAAATTTTAAAAAGCACAGCATTATGCAATTGCCCCTGCAGCACTTATTTAGTTAATCTCTTTTACTCGTCTAATATTTGTTCTAGGTGGGCAATAGGCTCTCATAAAAAGAAGGTCACAAGATAAGGACCATTAAGAATCAAATGGGGAAGGGAAAGCACAAGGAAGAGGAGCAACAGTGGGGTGAACCCTGAAGAGAAACTCTGCTTCAGGACATGAACTGGAGAGCAGACAGATGTGATTCTCAGAACAATGCTGAATACTTTTATCTCAGACTTCTTCTAACCAAGTAATGAACAGTCCACTCAAGTGAAGTTAAGAACATGGGCCACTGCTGAAAAGGCATTCTGCTTTCTTTCAAACTGTCTGAAAGTTAGAAGCCAATAATACAAGCAGAGATAGCCACAGACCTCATCATGACATTGCTCTGTATCCTTCCGTATCCTTCAACCATACCCCCACATCCTTCTAGAAGTGTAGCTATGAAAAATGAAGACAGTACTCTAGTAATGCTGTTACTATTGATATGTGTACTGGCAAAGTCACTTCACCATTTCCCTTTGCTCCTTCTTCTTAAAACCTAGCATTAATGTTTGATTTTGACATGATCACCTACAGTGAACTTTCAACTCTTCTTTGAGTCACTCATCTACCAAGACACAGTAAGCAACAGAATGCAATATACATACCTGAGGTGGCCCTGAAAGAGTTACTTTGAATAGGAAGGACAGAATAGCCAAAACCACAGCCAAGCAAAGTAGCCCTGCTGAAGAGTACTCAGCGCTGGCTCAGATTTTGCTGTGCCCTCTAATGACCCCTAGTTACAAATGGGGCTCTGCTGAATCACAGTTCTTTGGACTGGGTAATTGTATTTAATTAGGTAACTCAGTCCTCTCTGTAAAGCAACTTGTTTTCATTATCTACTTCCTGGTCGATCTTTATGTCATCTTTAAACCATCCAGGCGAAGATTCTGTATCATCATCTACACAACTGATCTTAAAAAGATCTGCTGGAGACACCTAGCTCTGTCAGCCTGGTATCAGTTGCATTTCAAGGCCTCTCAGTAATCCAGTTTTAAACCTATATGCTGTGGGCACTGGTTGTCCCACATGAATCACATCTTTTATTCAGAATGTGCAGTATTATATCAAACTGTCATTGTTTAACCCCAGCCAGCAACTAAGCACCATGCAGCCGCTCGCTCACTTCCCCTCCACTCAGTGGGATGGGGGAGAGAATTGGGGGAAAAAAAAGCTAAAACTCGTGGCTTGAGATAAGAACAGTTTAACAGGACAGAAAGGAAGAAATTATGATAATAGTAACAATAATAAAATGACAATAATAATAAAAGGGTTGGAATATACAAAACAAGTGATGCACAATGCAATTGCTCACCACCAGCTGACCGATGCCCAGTCAGTTCCTGAGCAGTGATCCACCCCTCCCTGGCCAACTGCCCCCAGTTTATATACTGGGCATGACATCACATGGTATGGAATATTCCTTTGGCCAGTTTGGGTCAGCTGCCCTGGCTGTTACCCATCCCAACTTCTTGTGCCCCTCCAGCCTTCTTGCTGGCTGGACAGGAGAAGCTGAAGAATCCTTGACTTAGTCTAAGCACTACTTAGCAACAACTGAAAACATCAGTGTGTTATCAACATTCTTGCATACTGAATCCAAAACATAACACTGTACCAGCTACTAGAAAGAAAATTAACTCTATCCCAGACAAAAGCAGGACACAAACCCACTGGAGAAATCCAACACTACTGTTTCAATACAACTGCCTTGTTCTAACAGATCCACAGTTCACTATAAAATGAACATGATGAGTTTGTTTGGAAAGAAAGATCTACCTTCCATGAAATGATGTTGATTGACAATTTAAGTTTATAATTTTATTTTTAACAAAATTAACGGGTTTGTTACTTTGCAGGAGATTTAAGCGAATAAGTAGATCACTCTGCTTCCTTCACTTTAGAACAATGCTGGAAATCCTCACTGGGATTTCTTCAGGTTTCCAAGATAATTTGAAAATTAGTGTTATTTAATATAATTTCAAGACCTTGAACAGCACATGAATTATCCATATAAATATATTTAATTTCAGAAGATGCTACCAGATAGTCTCCTTTCTGTTGTCCTTAGGTAGAATAAATGTTCTGCTCTATCCAGAAAATGAGATGTTTATTACAGTGATCTTGTCATCACTGTCATACAGAAGACAGCTTCACTACAAATAAAGGTCTACACCTTGTAAGTTGGGCAAATGTGTGATCAGACACAAGCCTGGCATTTACACACTAATCTCTGAACAGTGACATTCACTAAGCAGGTTCTTTGCTCAAGCTTGCCATGTGTAACTGAAAATAACACCATTAAATAGCTGATGGGTTTTCAGGAATTTGGAATTTAAAGCTTTGACACCACACAGCTGGTCACTGTTCACTGTGGCAGGCTCTGCCACCAGTAACTCTTCAGTATCCCAGACATGATTTAAAGCTGTTTTCTGGCAGATCTCCTGGAGAAAGGAATGATGCAAACAATGAGAATCTTCCCCAAATCATGCTCATTTTTACTGCTGGAAAACAAAATGCGCACTATAATAAAGTAGTGACATGGACCAGATGAACTTAACTGTTCCCACCTCCAGTACATACCATTTTTCTTTTGACCACATTTGTATAAATGTCATACAATGCTGCCAGTATGAATAGTTGATGCCAAGTCTCTTGCTCTGCAAAAGGAGAGAACATCTGCAGCAGAGAACACTGTGACTGTATGGCCCCAAACCTGGCAGTGGCTGTAAAAAACAAGGGGTTTGGAAACATGGATGGCAATGTCGTGCCTGTTCCACACAGCTGGTAGCAGCCTGTACTTCCTAGCCAGCGCTTAACGTGAAAGAACAGCCACAGCACTTATGGATGAAGCCTCACCATACTGAAATTAGAGGTGAAAAAAATAACCTCCCATTAGCTTAAATGGATTTGGGATTTCCCGCTGACATTGAGTGTGTTTTGATTCACGTTACATTTTCGGGATCATAACATCATTCTGGGATATATAATTTGCACCTTGCAATTAAAGAGAGGGGAGAGCAAAAGCTGAACATGCACAGGTTTATGGTTTCTAAACTCTGCTTCAGAATCTGACCCATGCTCTTACCATTAGTCTGCTCCCTTGGGCATTCTGTCACCTGACTACATATTCCCTTAAGACAATCTTTACGTGAGTTACTAATAGACAGATATGTTACAGAAGTGATTAATCTCTTCACCTAGACTACTAATTTTCTATATTTTATTGTTTACTCAAGCATTATTTTCTTTTTCCAGACCTTGAAAACAATGTGGGTACAGCTTCATTCTTACAGTCATTTTGCTGACATGGAGAGAACAATTTTCTCTTGCAATTTTTAATCTAAATCTTTGCAAAAACTTTTGATAATGCTTGGTCTGCCTTTCAACATTAGTTTCACATCTCTGTTATTCTTCCTACTGAAAAAAATGGTCTACCTTAGTCAAAGGAAGAATGAAATATCATCTGCTCTTCGTTAGAAAAGAGAACTGTGGTATTAAACAGATGTTGCAGCAATAAACCTGCTTTCTGCATACTGCACATCTTATTTCAGTGTTTCATTTATCATAATATGCTAATATAGACACACTATCCATGCCCTTTACTTCTAATTCTTGTCCCATAGTCATTTTCAGACCAGTCCATCTTCTAGGAGATCGGAATACAGGTTTGTTAAGCACAACAAAACCACAAAGGTTTCCAAGACATTTCATGCAGCCGTGAGCTTCCATTTGTCTGTGGATAGGTGACTCACATGTTGTGATTGCTGTTGGGATTTCACCCTTAAGCATATTTACAACTATCACAGATAGGTTTGTTTAAAGCTAGAGATTTGTATTAGTTCTTTCTATTATAACCATACAGAAAACCTTTCTTCTTCTATTCCTGTCTGTCTTTAATCTACAGTTGCACGTACAGAATGAGCAGGTAATGAAATACATCAGGAAGGATTGAGTGTCAACTCTAAGAACCCAGGTCTTCACATGTTATTTAAAAAACAATAGATGTCACATTTAAGATGATAATGTGCATCAGAGCTAAAGTAAGATTAGAAACTTTTAAGTGAACCTTCATTACATTTTTCAATTTTCAGTAATCGCCTGACAGTAAATCCCTCCTATGCCAGTCAGACCAGAATACGAGAGGGCTTTTTGTGTTTTCCTTTCTTAAAACATTGGAAAGACTTTTTGCAGGACTTTCTTGATACCTTTTATTCACCATGTCAGTAATTGAGGGCTCAAAACTAAGTGGCTGAAGAAATGCTTCTCCTAATTACACAACATAAGCCCTCTACTATATTTTTAGCTTTGTTCTCAGTTGTTCAGATTACTTGGGGAAGCAAAAGGCCTCAAATTCATTTTGATACTATGAATAATTCACATATTTCCTCTCACTCACTCTAAGAGACTGTAAGGTTTGCTGCAGTGAATAGGCAGCACCCAGTGGTCTTGAAATGCATAAACAGTTCAACTTCTTTGCAGTTCCAAATTCTTGAAATAAACATTTCATGAACTAAAAGCAAGTATTAATTTTCATATGTGTATGTGTGTGCATGTGCAAGCATATGTGTACATGTGTTTGCACAGGAGAGAAAACATTCAATTTCTGACTTGCTCTGAGATCTAGATCTTCATCTGGAGGGAATTTATCCCTTAGTATTTCACAGACAAATACAAGGAAGAAAACAAACCCTTGAGTTTTTAAAAGCCATTGGTTACAATGGAGCCAACCCATATAAAGACTCCACATTTTACAAAAATTCTGCTATTCTTTACAGTGAGTAAAGTACTTTAATGCCTTCATCTAATTGTAAACCTTCAATTTTAAATTCAAGGCCTCCAAGTTAATCATAGTAATTAGCAATACTGATTATCAAACCTTGGAGTTTATTTCTGTTTAAATGAATCAAAAATTTGAAAGCTCTCCAACAAATAGCTCCCTGGAATTGCTAGGAAAAGCATAGAATTAAAAGTAAGGAGGAAACTTGGTCAGTTAAGCTTATTATAACAACCTGAGCTCCATAAGATTGTACACCTTGAAGGTATGTTTCATGTTTTATCATATTACAGTAGTCAGAGATTATTGGATCATTAGCTTTAATTTTATTCTAAGAATTTGTTTGCAGACCAATTTATCTGCAGGATTTATTTTTTGCTCTCTGCTGACTTTCTCACTTCAAGAGCAAATATATCTAAGACACTTTGAAGCATTGCTAGAAACAGGATTGAGGTGAACATGCTTACATCAGCAAAACCACTCTGTACGTTTTTTCGTGTTCTTCTGAACTTTATTGGAAACTTTGATTAAAAAAAAAGTATGCACCAGTTTGATTCCATAGAAGCCAATGAACACAGTCTCTATTTCCATTTTTGAGTGTCACGAAAGGCCATGGCACAGGTGGACCAAGAGAAGAGTGGGAATTGCTTTGAACACTGGTAACCAGAAGCTGCAGCAGCCACCCAAGCCACTTACTTCCCATGGATGGACTTCTCTGTTCTCCCTTACTACATCCCACAGTTCATCTAGAGTAAGCCAGCTTTACCTGGATGGATGGATGGATGGATGGATGGATGGATGGATGGATGGAGTAAGTGAGTGAATTTCATATCTATACATGTACTGAAGCTTTCAAAACTGTCATCTTCTTTTACAATGAATCTCCTGTTACATTTAAAACAAATACAGAACTGGAAAGCTGAATGTAAAGCATGACTACAGAACTAAGGCCAAATCTGAAGCCACTGTGTAGCTATGAAGCCATTCCACTGAAGTCAATGATGAGAAAGATGTTGCTCCTTTGTGATAATAATTTTCTGTGAACCAAGGAATTCAGCAAAATATAATTTTAAGAGAGCTTTTCATCAGGGATGGGGAGCTGCTTGCCTTCATAGAACAGACCAGAGTTCCTGTGGCAGACCACACAAATCCACGGCAATAGCTAAAGGGTTTTAGGTGTTCTGTATCTCCAAACTTGTTAAAAAATTAAGGCTAAGTGAGTGCCTGTTTCTCCTGCTTATTTCCTTCCAGTTTTCCCAAGTATCTCTGCATACGTAGAAGTCAATCCTGAACCCAGGAAGATGTGGAAAGCTGTTCACTCCTGCATGAAGAAAGGTATGAATTACATGCATACAGCCTGTTGTCTACGTGCATGATCTGCATGATGTGTCAAAGGACAACTTATCCAGAAGTGACAGTGATCAGAATACAGCCCATTAACTCTCACACGAATGGTACTAGTAAAAATCCCTCCCTCACATAAAATCCTTTTATTGTCTTTGTACAAATTTTAACATACAATCAGGAGGCCATCACATACTATTGATTTTAACCAAACTCCACACTGAAATCAATGAGGAGACCTGATTAAAATTGATAGTACAATAAAGAATCTGCAGAGCTGTTTACAGTAGGAATTTTTCTAATTTTTGTTTGTTTTCTTTTTTGATTTAATCATACTCAATCTGTCGTGTTGATACTGGATGACAAATACCCATACATGTATGGAATTTGTCAAACATGAGAACAATATGGATGCATGAATTTTCAGGGGGAAAAAAGATATTAAGGAACTAAAAGAGGGTGTGATATCACTAATAATTGCTATCCTTTCAAATCTCAGAATGGGTTCTGATGGCCTAGGAAAAAGGTTCTTTCAGTTCACTCACACAGTAAATAAAGTATTAAAGTCTGGAAAGGAACAAACATATTAAAAAGGCAGTTTATTGCTCAGAATAAAAACAGTTCAGAAAGTATATCTAAAATTCACATGTGAATCACAGTTGATCACCTTGAAAAAAGAAGTAAAAATATTCAGAGTTATGAAGTTTCTGAAAACAGGGGGAAAAAGGTGATTGTTTATTTCCACCAAAGAAAAAAGTTGCATATAGATCCTGAGTGTTGATATCTTTTCATAAATTTATAGAGTAGAGAAAGGATAAATGAAGATAACAGAAGCCACTGAGTTAATTTATATTTGAGAAGAGATTGTCTTAGGATATTAATCTAGGAGGGAGAATCTGCATCCTGCTATGTACCTTGAAGAAGCTGTATAAAACTTTGAACTCTGTGGGGAAGAGAGATGGTAGCTATACCCCTGTGCTTAGCATTTCTTGCAGAGTAGCTCAAGACTACTATTTCTTGATTACTCTTCTGAGATGCTATAACTTTTCCAATGTACTATAGCACTAGCCTTGAAATCCTGCTTTTAGACTACTCTGGCAGCGTGAGCATGTAAGCTTGCAGTCCCTATCTTGTATTCATTTTGACTGGCATGGCCTTAAAAGTTATTTTGCCACCCTTTCCAAAACAGCAAATTCCAATCAGTTTATGAAGGAAATACTCAAGATTTAACACATTAATAACCATCTAAATAAATAACCATCTAAAATTTTTCAAATCAGTCTAAAATAGTACACAGCCAAAAACATAAGGGCCTCAGTTTCCCATCTGTAATAGGTGCATAATGGTATCCCTTTACAAGTGTACTGAAAAGAGAAATTAATTATAATGGTAACATAGTTCAGATGTTATGGTATAAGTATCACATAACAGACTGTAAGAAAGACTGATTAAAGAGATATTTAAATTAACAATACTGCTGACTCAGTTGAGCAGCAAGAGTTCCTTCCACTGGGACGATGACCAGACTGTCAATATTCTAACAATATCCTTTAAGCTTAGAGAGACTGCGTTTGACAGCCATGGAGGCTGATCTAGCCAATCAACACTGCTCTTCCCCCTCCCTCCAAAAGAATACTTCATGTACTTTCTTTTAAATATTTCTCTTGAAATAAATTCAACCTGGATCAAACCTAGAAGAGTACAAGACATAGTGGAAGGCAAAAGAAACTGCATGAAAATAAAAGAGTTTAGGCCTAGGGCACAAGAGATGACATATAGGGGAGATATACTAA
The DNA here is from genome assembly GCF_900496995.4 of Aquila chrysaetos chrysaetos. Lineage (NCBI taxonomy): Eukaryota > Metazoa > Chordata > Aves > Accipitriformes > Accipitridae > Aquila > Aquila chrysaetos. The sequence continues at coordinate 56,490,102 of NC_044007.1, forward strand.
AAGCTGTACAGTGCAAATTAACTGTACAGACACAAAGTGACATCTCCAAACAGCTCATCACATTGAAGCAAGTCTCCTTTCACATTTCTAAACATAAACACATACACTAGCTGCCCTAAATGTGTCTGGGATGTAGAGGAGGGATGGAAATATTAACTACAATTTGCCCTAAGAACACAGCATGAAAATGTATTAAAATAGCCCTTTTTTCCATACATCTGCTTATTAATAAAATGAGAGGTTTGGGGGCTGTTTTTTTTTTTTTTTTCCTTTTGTTTCTTTGCTTTTTAAGTGTTCAGAAGCTCTTTTTCTATTTCAACCATGCTGCTGTACCGATCCTGTGGGCTTTGCCCCAAGCTTTTTTCTGCTGGCCAATACCAATTTAATTTATAATGAAAACATTGCAACTCAGACTATACTACCTACTAGCATATTGATTACTTTTCACCAAACAATTACAACAAAATCAAAATCCCATCTCTTTCTCTGCTTTTCGAGCTAGTTTTTGATTGTTATTTTTTTCCATGTTGATCTTTTATTTGTGTACATAAGTTGAAGTGTAAGCCAGGGTATCTGTAACAGTTGCACAGCTTTACCAACACTTTTTTATACAGTAATATCAGTACATCTTTCTCATGTAGGTATGATTCTACTTGTGAAATGTGTTCATCTGATTCGTGTCAATATAAACAATGCTAGGGCTGCATAATAAAATGTGACCCTCACTGTATATGTAATCTTTAACCATTTTGTTGGTCCTCGTATAACCACAGGCCAGGAGGAAACAGATGATATGTATATAGTTCTTTTTTGCCAGCCCAAAACCAGTTTTGTTGTTAACTGCGCAGTGTTAAACAAGAGATCCTAGGGGAGAACTGAGACATTTATCATAGTATTAAGCGAGGTTACGAACGGGGTGATCTTTAGTATGTATGAATAGAGGGTGTATTGAAGTGGCAGCGTGTAAGCAATTTGTTATATGCATTTGTTGGGGGGGGGGGAGGTGTCTGTTGCGAACTTGCTTGGGTTTTGATGGCCACAGCTGGTGCTGTGCAGGGTGTCGCCTGTTGCACAGGCTGTCTGCTGTCATGCCCGAGCAGTGAGGAGCTTGGTAGGAGACACATTGTATAGAAGACCCCTCAGCCAATGAGGAGAGTGTGAGAAGTTTCTAGGAGAACTACTGCACCTGCACAACCAGGAGGAGGAGAGTCTTTTGGAAGGACACGCCTAGTATGAATATGTAACTAATGTTAGACTATAAAAGAAGCTGTGTTGTTTTTCACAGTTTGCGTCTTGGTAGAGCAGAGACTCCCGATGCGCACAGCGCTGTTTGCTTGCCTTTATTCATTTAATAAATTATAAACTTTGATTGGAATCCTGTTTGGGACTAAATTCATTTATCACATACTGATGCACATACACTTAATACATCATACATACAGGCTCTCATTTAGGGAAAAGTGTATGAACCATACCAATGCAAATCTCTTTATAACAGTAAAAGAGTAATCACATTATGAAAGGTAACAGTATTTTGGTTTAAAAAAATCCTGCCCTCAGTCAAATTGATCCATGTTATAACCGTGCAGCTCAGATCCCAGCCCCTTCTATCCCTGAAATCAAATACATTTTAAAAACTTATAAAAAGTTAAACAAACTCATCTGAGATGATTGCAACTAATTAAAATTGTATTTAATCTTAATGCAGAATAATTTGTTTATGCCACAGATCATACTTTACAGTTCCTAAATGTCATCTCCAGTTCCTAAATATCATCACTTTCAGCTCAGCCAAATAACCCATTTTTCATGTTTTTGATAATGACTCTTCCTCTAATGATCACTTGGTGGCATGGGTAGGAGAGAAAGCAATCTAGATGAAGGCAGCAGTCCCTCCCAACTCTCACAGCCAGAGAGATTAAAGTGCTGATCAGGTTACCCAGAGATGGCAAGTAACACCAACAAACCAATGCTGTGGCATATCCAATTCCTTGGAAAAGGAATTATTTTCCAAGCAATGAATGATGCTGTCTGATATAAAGCAGCAAAATTCAGAAGACCATTTTGAAAGTCTATTTGAAAAACTTTCCATCAGCAGCTACTGGCAGTATTGTCCATTTTCTAAAGAAAATCCAAGCCCAGCTACTGGGGGGCGGGGGGGGGGGGGGGGGAACACGGAAAGCTGCAATAAAAATACTTGTTCTGTTTGCAGTGAAATAGTTGAGGGTACGACAAACTCATTTCGGCACTACTGCAGGTTGTCCAGATGCTTCTTACACCACCAAGCCTGTCAGAGTTCAAGGAGCATCTGGATGATGCTCCTAATCATATGTTTTAGTTTTAGGTAGTCATGCGAGAAGCAGGGGGTTGCCCTTGACAATCCTTATGGCTCCCTTCCAACTTGAGATATTCTGTGATTCTATGATTCTTGGTACCTGGCTATGCATGTCAGTGTGGGAAAGCTGAAAACAGATGCTGAAGGAAAAGTTTGGATGCCACAAACTAGCCAATGTGAAAAATCTACGCATGCTTGCTGAGAGGGCCCCACTGAATAGCCAGAGAGGAATAAAAACAAGCTAGAACACACATGACAGACTGGAGGCACAAAGGAATTCACTTCATGTATGTGGGTCCTCTGCAGCTGCTGACTCATCAGGAAAAAGCTCTCCTGCTGCACAGAAGATACAAACCACTCAAGGCTATGCAACTGAAGCCTGGTATTCACAGTTCAGTTCATTCAACGAGAGACTGAAAATGAATGTGAGTTGGTAGCACATAAAATAGTATGTGGAACTGGGGCTACTCTAATAGCATGTGGGGAAACAGACTACACCATACCTAGTGGTCTGCATGATTTAGGAAGAGCTGAGCAATCTTGAGGATCTATCAGAGTTACAGAGGGGTCACAGCAAGTGCCTGATTTTGGAGAACATCATAATTCTTAGAGGAAGGACCTAGGGGGAAAAAAAACCCCTCACACTAAAAAGGTTATCTTCTTGTGATGCTCTACTTGCTAGATTATTTCACCCCCAGTGATGGATTGCCCCTTCAAATACCTAATTATAGCATTACAGATAATCAATAAGAAGTGGGTGGGAGGAGAGTTACACACAAGGAGTGTTAAGCTTTTTTTTTAAGGTTTAGACCATTTTACTTGTTTGAAGAACTGCCAATATTTCTGGTAATGAAAATTAGTGACAATTAAGAAAAATGTTGAACTCGTTCTAGTTCTTTTTTTTTTCTTTTTTGTTCTTGACAACATAGCCATACTGTCAAACTGTCTCTTGTTTCTTCAAGAAAATTAACTCTTGACAAAATCATTCCTGTCCAGCAATGGCTTCCTAAGTGTAAAGCCCAATTTGATACTCCCTCGTAGAATTTTCTTAGCTTACAAATGGTAGCGAGAATCTAGAAAGTGGGACCAAATTTTCTCAAATATCCACTAGCGTCGGCTGCCCTCACCTCTGACATTCACAGGAACACTGCATCTACCTGTAGATCTCAGTTAAAATGGTGAATCCTTCCTATCTCTGGAAGTCTTTGCCGCTGGCTGTTGCTGAAAGATCTGGATTCCGTGAACTCTAGGTCCTCAGTGCTTGGAGAGGTAGAAATTTCCTCAGAAGTTACAGCGAGCAACGCTAATGCTGACCATTTTCCTTCACATGATTTATTACACTACTTCCTCTAATGTCATTTTTTTCCTTTGCTTGGAATTTTAACAACTGAGCTAGCATAGCCCATTGTTATGAAACGGTCCATGCCCAGGAGCAAGCACATCCCCCTGATACACAGGTATTAGATTTGGCTTTGATGGTGAAATGCACCCCCAGCCGACGCCAGAACGGCGTGTGCTGCTGTACGCAGGGGTTCCATCTGGGGTTGTGGCCTGTTTGACTACTTGAAGGTAAATTTAGGGGAGACCCCACCGTCCCGGCAGTGACAGGCTGCACCGGGCTTTGAAGCAAGACCCAACTGCGCAGGCTCCGGGCGCGCCAGGCCGAAGTCCGCCACGATCACCTCATTAAAGGGGCTGAGGCAACGCGGGGGTAGCCCCGCTCCGGGCGGACTCCGGGCCCTGAGGCGCGGAGCCGCTCTCCTCGTCCCGCTTCCGGGGGGCGCCCAGGCCGGGGCCGGGTAGGCAGCGCCGGCAGGGACCCTCGGCCGGCCCGAGCCCGGGGCAAAGGCGGCGCGGGCGGCCGTTCCCCGCCCCCGGCACTGCGGCGCGGGGCTGCGGCTCCGGCGCTGCAGAGGGCGCTGCGCGGCCGGGCGCGGGGTTGGGCGCGCCGCTCCCGGTGGTGGCGGCGGCGGCGCAGTTCCCGTTCCTGTTGCTGTTCCCGTTCCCCTCGGGCCGAGCCGGGCGCAGGGCCGGGCGGCGGTCGCGTCTCGTCTCGTCCTCGCTGCCCCCTCCTCCCCCTGCCTCGTAGTCGTCTGCGCCGGTGGCGGCGGGGGCGGGGAGGGAGCGCGGCGCCAGCGCGGCGCCGCCGCATGCGTCGCTGATGGAGCCGGGCTCGGGGCTGCCGCAGCGCAGGGTGGGGGGCGGCGGGCTGGACCTCGGGGCGGGCTCGGCGGGAGGGTCGCCGGCGCTCTCCGGGGGGCAGTCCCGTCGCAGGAAGCAGCCGCCGCGCCCGGCCGACTTCAAGCTGCAGGTGATCATCATCGGGTCGCGGGGGGTGGGCAAGACCAGCCTCATGGAGCGCTTCACCGACGACACCTTCTGCGAGGCTTGCAAGTCCACCGTGGGTAAGGGAGCCCGCCGGGCCGCGCACGCCCCGTCCCGGGGGAGGGGGATGTCCTCGCCCCGGTGCTCGCCGTGCCCACCCTGCCGCAGGGCCCGGCCGTGGAAACGCGGGGCTTGGTGCGGCGGCTGCCCTCCCTGGCCCCTTTCCCGCCTTTCCCCAAGCGTGGGCCCCTTCCCCACGTGCCGGCCCGAGGCTTTCCCCTCAGGGGCCCCCCAGGCCTCGTCCCCTTAAGGGTGCGTGGTGGTCCCCTTCCCGCCCAGCCTCCCGTGTGGCGGAGTGGGGTTGTGTCGCCTCGGGTGGGTTCCTCGACCGTGTGCCATGTCACAGGGGGAAGCTCACGGGGTTTCTGGCGAGGGAGCCCTTGGTGACAAACTTCCCGGCTCTTGGCGGAAAGATCGTGGAGGTCCTAGTTATCTTTGCAAGTTTTGAGAAGGTGTTCGGTGTCCTGTTTCAGCCTTACTAATGCCAAACCAAAAACACACTTCAAAAAAAATTAGGGATGGTTGGTAAAACGTTCTACTGTGCTCAAGTCTTAGATGTTGCATGTAGGGAAACCGAAGCATTTTTGGGAGTTGAAAGGTGCACAGTGTGTATTTGGCGTAGTCAGTGGGACTTCAAATGTTCTTCCAGACCATCGTCTGATTAACTCCAGATTGGTGTTACGCCTTCATCAAGAACACACACACACCCCACCCCCCCCCCCCGCGGTGATGTTAGATCTGAGGAAGTCAATGTTTTGTTTTATAGTACCTCTTGAGCACACTGCGTGTTTTGCTCCTCGCACAACTAACTGGAGAGCAACATCCTAGTTCTGTAGGAACTAGTTCTTATTCATGGTTTAGTCATCTGTACGCGTATTGGAGGTAATTTAATGCCTGTTGTCTTTTAATACACAATATGTGTAAAGGGAGGAAAACAAGCTAGTTAGTCTGCATTTTTATTAGAGTCCTGTGCTTGAACTCCTGAGTATTGCAGCAAGGCAGTTGTTAAGTCTGTGTCATTGGAAAATATGTGTGCTTAGCTTAATTGTAGCTTGGAACGCGAGGAAACTTATCACATCTGATGGAAAGTGATTGTATTGCCTTTTAAAAGCTGAATTATTACTATCCAAAACTATCTTCCTGTGACAAAATAATTCACAGTTACTCTTGCTTTAGTTTTAATGTGTATTTTTCCAGTTGTTTCATTCTTTCCTAGGTCCTCTAAAAATCCAAAACTGGTAGGGCAGATTAGCACTGTTAGTGTTGATATATTTCTGTTTTGAAGCTGGTAACTTAACCTCGAAGTTAGAAAGACAGTGTAGCATATCAGAGGCATTAATCCTCAAGTGATATGTTGTAATGAAGAAATGCTGATGGCTTCTGTAGACAGAGAGATTTAATTAAACATATGGTACAGCTGAGGAAGTAGGACTAGTAGTGGAATGTATTCTTTATAAATTCTCCAGGTCTATGTATTGTTTTGAACTCGCATGCATCTTCTTTGGGTTGACCTACATTAACGGTTCCTTCAAGGCTGGGCTGCTCTCTGTAACTAGGGTTAATTTCCTGATGCAAATCTTGAGAAGTGAGAGGAGGTACTCTAGACCTGGGTCCAGACTTCCAGTCTGGTGCCTTGTAAGCAAAACTGATTTGTTAGATAACTGAGACAGTGATTGAAGCAGAGAAGCCTACTTATTTTAGAAAAGAAACAGGAAACGAATGGTGGTATGCTGCTATATGAAAGATTACATAATCTTGGATGTACAAAGTGTGCCGACATAAAGCAGCATAGGAAAATCAACTTGTGCCAAAATACATGTAGAAAGACTTGAGAGTAATGGCATTCTTTCAAGGTTCTCTTGAACAACTTGAGAGCTGTTGAGATTCCCCAAGATCCTTTGATTGCTAAATGAAAGAGCTTTTCACAGTTGGCCTGCACCCTGCTTTTTTGCACTGTAGAGTAAGAAGAAATAACCTCTGCTATTTACCATTCATGTAGATTGAAAATAACACACCCTCCAAAATGACCTGAGGTCAGACTTTGATACATGGTTGAAATCATAAAGCTCTTTCTTTGTCACCACTTACTGCAGTGGTTTTCAAGAATTACAAGTGGAGGATGTGTTTTGAAACATTTTTGAAAACCCTGTGACTGATCCAGTTTCAGAGGAAGTTATGTAAACTGAATATACCTTGAGATTAAATTTAAAAAGGCTATGTAACCAAACAAATGACTAAAATCTGCTGTATCTACCTTTTATTAGTGAAGCTGTATTTTAAATGGAATGCTAGAATACGTATTTACTCCTTTACCTTGATATTAATGGTCTCAACCTTACTACTTTGATTTTATATTAAACCTGTGGAAATTGTGGAACAGGACAACATTTAACACCTTAACCTTTTGTATGAAAGTGTACAGGCTACTCAGAGGTCTTCTCCAACAGTGGAAGAATTGCAAATGTCCGAAAACTTTGGCTGTCTCCAGTCCCTAAGTGCTGTTTAGGATAATAACACTGTGTCATTGAGAAGTGGAGTGTTTCTGTTGAAGAGGGGAGGTGTGGATTCAATTAAGAAAGATACAGTATTTTGATGCTAATTTAAGAAGACTACATTGCCAGAATGGTAAAGTAAATTCTATAATAAAAACACATCAACATGTCTTCAGTCTTATCTCAAATACTGAAGTTCTTTGAAAGTGTTCAAAAATAGCTTGGCAGATTTCAGCACATTATTTGTAACGGCACACGATGTGCTGTTGATCTGAAATTCTTTTGATGTATTTATTTTGGGCATTAAATTAGTTGCATAGAATATTGTGTCTACTTAATCTGCTATTTACATAGTAGTAAGAATGCTCAATATGCTCAAATATTTACTGATTTTTTGCATGAGGTTGTCAGATTAGAAATAAATGTCGCTGTTCCCAATTTTATGTGCTAGGTCTGAATGTTTGTTCTTACTATGAGGTTATAACTTATTTTTATTACTTGTTTGGGCAAAGAAATTGTTTTTAGAAATGTTCTTCTGTATCTGCAATGATGTAAAATTACTCTTTTCATGCCAGTGTTAAATCCAGAGTAGCTAAGGTAACTTCTTTTCTATAATGGAGTAATGCTTGTGCGAGGGTAACGTTGGCATGATATTACTTTGTCAACAAACATAAATATACACTTGTTCTTTTAAAATTTGATCTCCATTTATGATTTGTTACCTGACCTCATGCACCTGCATTATTCACACAGGAGCAGAACTGTCCAATCCAAAACTATCACTTGGAGGTTTTTCAGACTCTTGACGATTAAAAACAAGTATGCCAAATTCAGCATGAAAAAGGACCATCTTTCCAAAGGTAGTGGATAAATACTCATTGCCACATTTGTGAGGAGATTCAAAGATGGGTGGTGAAGGAAGGGTGCTTGCCTTTGCTTCTTTCCCCCCTCCTTACCCCACCCCAAGTAGTTCCTATCCCAAAGGAAATACATCTTAATTCAGATCTCTCTCCATAGTGGTCATGTTATAATTTATATATTAATTTTTAAAAATGGTGCTATCTCACCCTCTTTTTCATCAGAGTCCCTTTATTTTAATAGTCAAAGGCCTCTCTTCTCTTCCCAGCATCTGTCCAACTGCTGCTCAAGTGTCACAGTTGTCTGTCCTACCTGCATCCACCAAATCTTAGCTCATTCCCAAGCTCTCTGCTGTTTTTCTTCCATGACAGATCTACAGAATTCCTGTAATCAGCAGTATTTCCTGTCCATCTAATTTTGCTGCAGGCATTACACTTCTCTCTGGGTTTTAATCTCTGAACCTGAGGTTCCTGCTCACCCAAACCTGAGGCCCTGCACTGACTCACGTCTCGGGCGGCTGACTCTCCTACTCCCTCAAATCAAGTTGAGCTCCTTGGCTTTTCTTTTACATGCTGGCTTAGTATGTAAAGTTTCTGAGGCCTAGTCTTATTCTTCAGCTCTTTTCCACCAGGTCTGACAGCATCCCAGGAAAGAGGCCTTGCCCTTGATAATACCAGAGCAGTTTGGGTGCGTCATGCATTGTTGGCTCCTTTTAGCAGCTATTCACAGGAAACTACAGTACTGCTTGTAGTAAACACTAAAGCTTCCTTCAGTCCTGATTTACAAGCAAAATCATAAGTAGAGCTACTCAGCTAAGTTTGTAATGGGAAGAAGGTTTGTTGTGGATCAGGATGGGAATGTTGTGACCTGTGTTCTGTTTTGGACTAATTGTAGCCTGTGGGATCCAGATCAGTGGCATGCAAATGCGCTGTGGTATAAGACACCTTTGACTTCACAAAAATGCTCTTTGACCTTGTTTCACCTTACTTTGATGTTAGTGCAAAATGATACGTAAGTTGGGAACTTGTTAGATTTACAGAGCTCCATAGCTTTTTCTTCCAAGCAGTCCTCTCCCTATCAGTTCTTTTTAAAATACCCATGTCCATGCAAAAATGCCTAACATCCATCAAATAAACAATAGTAATAGTGAAAAGTTTAGGTTTATCTTTTATCAGAGCAATCTTAAGTAAGGCAGCTTCTGGTTTTGATATATATACACACATGTATATGATATATAAATATATACATCTATATAATTACATAGATGTATACGTGTTTGGGGTTTCTGTCACAGTTCAAACCCTTTCTTAATTCTCTTTATCCTTAAAAAATGTGGATTAACAGCATAAACGTTAATTTTCATTCCCATAAGCTTGTCATATTATTATATTCACTTAAAAGTATCAGTCTAGTCATTTTAAAAGTATCAGTTGGTCATTTTTCAGAACTGCCCTTTAAGTTGCTCCTCAGTTTTTTAGTTACCTAGTCAGTATTTGTTCTCACAAGCACTGTAAACATGGTATGTGGCTTACTAACCATTTGAAAAATAATTTTTCAGAATATAATAATAAAAATCACGTTTTAAAAACAAGTTTAGTAATTTGATGTAATCTGAGATGAAGAACAACCTACATAAATTTTTCAGGAAAACATCCTGCATCAACTAGAAGAACATTTATCTTTTTGCTACACTTGTATGTGCCTGTGGGCTCTTTCTGACAAATATAATTAATTTTCATTTTTCTTTAAATATTTGTTTTTTCTTTCCAAAGATGGCACTGAAAACTTAGTTGGGGTGGGGAGAGGGAAGAAAGGGTGGAAATAGATGTCTCTTGCTTTACTGCAATGTAAAGAAGTAGCGGTAAGATGTCCTTGCTTCATACACAAAATCAGCTCTGTATTCATACTGAGAAATTTCTGCTGTTGTACAAAAAAGGAAGAAAGTTCTGATGAATGATAAGTATTTCTTTGAAAATTGAGCAGCCTTAGCTTCACATGTCCAGGGTGTTAATACCTATCTGTTCGTACATACTGGCTTTTTGGCTAGTGCACAATAGTGTAAACAAACATCTGATTAATGGTGTGCTGCAATTACTTGACAAACTACAAATAGAGGAGAGCAGGAGGCTGGAAACTTGCACAGAAAACAGTTTTGTCTTACATAAAACCTTAAGATAATTAGGATGCTTGTATGAACCTGCCTTGTTTGTCTTCAGTTCTGCAACCGTAAGTTTAGGAAATGCAACTTGCAACAGAAGCCTGTGTTCCCTGGAAGCTGCCTCTTACCTTCAGGAGTAGGTTTGTCGCTTGTAATTGACACCAAAGACTACAGCAACTGAAAGCACCTGGCAAGTAATGGTTTGCCTCGGATGTGTCAACTAAGCATATTTTACAGCATTTGGTGTAGTCAGCAATTGTTGTCTATGCGTAATCATTTGAAACCTCACAAGGTAACAAAACTATATTCTACAATAGGAAAATATAGTAGGTGGATGATATAAATTATCAGGGTTCAGGAATAGAGTTTTGGAGAGGTATGGCATTTTTAATTATCAAGAGGTTGCGAAGAAGAGTAAATTTGAAATTGACTTTGTTTTCTTCATTTGTAAACTAGATGTTAACTTCAGCTGATAGAAATATTCACGTACTGGGTTATATCAACACTAGAGAACTGTCAGAGTACCTTGTAGTCCCTAGTCAGTACATACATGAGAATACACAAGTAAAACAGCAGGCAAAATGAAGAGGCCACTTGAATGGTGTCGAATGCAGAGTTTAGTTTGCAAGGACAGTAGAATGCAGCTGTCAAACTCAGTCTCTGCTGTGAACAGCTGAGCATGTCAGTAGCAAAGAAGGAAAAAAAGAAAGTAGGGCCATATAATTCTTGGTTATGGACTTCCTTATTTTTTTCTGGGAGTTGTAAGCTTAAACATTCACTTAATGAAAATAGTGCATGCACTATGCAGAATAATTATGGATTTATCTAAACCGTAAAATGGAAGAGAGTTTTTTAGAGTGCCTTTCATCACAAAAATCCTGAAGTCTTTGTAAACTATCTTCACTAGGGTGTCCTTAAACAAGAAAAATTATTAATATTCTCAGTTGTTAAGATTGCTATATGCTGTTAAATAGTTGCAACACTTTTACAATTTATTTCTGATATCCCAAGGAGCGGGAAAATTGATACCCAAACCAAAATGCTAACTTCAGTCTCATTTTGAAATAGATTCTGCCTTTTTAAAAATCTGGATAGTGTTGCTCATGAAATAAGCTTAATTTTTCTTCACATTCAATTTTTCTTTCAGGTCAGGTAGTTGTAGACCAGTAGCTCACTATGTTTTCCTGTTCTGTAATCAGAAGTTTTGAAAATAAGTCTTGTTCAGGAAGGTACAGAGTCTTAGTCCTTCTGAGTTCCCCTTCTACCTCATTCTGTTTATCAAAGTTTTGGTGCATGCTTTGAACTTAATACCATAAGTAGTGTCAAAAGCCTACATCTTGTGAAAGGCTTTATAATTTTACTGTCCACAAGAATGTAAAGAAATGATAACTTCCTCCATTCTCACTGAGTTTGGAAGTACCAAGCATCTGAGATGTTTAGAAGCTGTATATTGGACATTCAAAAATTACTGACAGTTTCTGAAAAACTCATTATAATTACACCTTCAAAATTTAGTCACCGCATGTATATTACTAAATCTTTTTTTTTTTTTTTTTTTCTGTTGTTGGCGTATCTGTTTCATTCTGTTCTGTAGCACAGTTGCCAGTTGAGTTCCGGGTATGCTTTTATTTTAGGCGAGCAGTCTCAAATATCTGCATGTTAATCGTTCTAGAATTACGCGCCGAAGCTTTATGGACAACGTACTTTACCTGCCTCTAAAATAATCCCCAAACTGGCTTATATCTGACTCACACTTAATGCTTCCAAATATCTTTAAAATCTTTAAATTTATAATATGCAGTTTGAAAGAAGTATTTCTGCTTTAGTGTGTTTTAAAATTAACTGCATGTCCTACAGCTTCAATTAAAATAAGATACAATGGTTTTGTTGGTTTTTTTTCTTGAAACAGTTTTTGTAACCTTGCCCTCTGCCCCCCATGTACCTTTTATTGTTGCTTGCTTCCCCCCCACCCAAGAGAGATGGTAGAAATCAGTATCAAAGCTATTGAGCATCTTTTCATTGGCTTCAGAAGTTTCTTGATAGGTGTAAGTATTGTATTGCATTTAGTTACAGACCAGGACTAGCAAAGGTGGTTCTTACCTCAAGAAGCATGTGACCTCAGTCATCAATTGTAGGGGATGTAAGAAAGTTTCTCTGTATAATTCTCTCAGATGTCCAAATTAAATAAACTGTCATAGTCTTTGAACTGTGTGTCTGTTCTAATGGTTAATTAGTATATATGTAACCTCTGAATTTTTAAACTGATTGTGTTTCTTTAAACATAGTCTGATTATTTTTCACTGATTGAATTGCTTTGATGTGAATCATTAATAGGCCTCTGAAAATTTAATCTATTGGAATTGATTTTAGTTGGAGGGGTTTTTTGTGCTCTACTTGTGTCTGTTTTCCTAGTTCCTCCTTTAACTTTGTTATCAGGAAATCTTGGCCTCTGAAAGGTCACTCTGTGTGCATTAAGCAAAACAGTTTCCACTTCCATTTCCTGCCACTTAGGCCAAAAAAAAAAAAGAAAATTGAAAATGTAAATGCAAAATGCATAGTAAGAAGTTTCTTCACTATTTGTTTTATTTCTAAACAAATTCTTTTACTATTAAAAGGGGAGGCTAGACCCAGTTGTGTGTGTTTCAGTTTGTGCTTTAGTAGGTAACTTTTAGTTTCTGTTTGGGGCGAGAAATTAATACATTATAAAACTGTTCTGGGCTAAACTTCACTTCTATTGGATTTCAGTCTCAAGTTTGGAACAGTCTCAAGTTTGGTTCAGTGACAAGATACGTCATCCTCACCAACTTGCCCTTATCTAAAACTTCATTAGTGCACTTCTATTTTGAGTGTCTGTTCTCTTTCTTTTAAGGCTGTTTATTTTGTAAAGGAGTGCAGACAGTTTGCTTAGCTGTGTGTTTAATATACTTTTAAAAACCCCTTCTGTTCTACTAGCCCTTTATTTTCCCCGGAAAAAGCATAGTTTCAGTTTAGTGCATGTCGTAATAGATGTTCTCATTTGCGTGAAGCATATTTTTAATCTAAAGTTCATGTGCTATTAACAAAAACAATGTGCTTTGTATAAAATTTTGAAAATCCTGAACTAATAATCTTACCTTACACACACCCCAAAGTGCTGCTGTACTTAATATCTTATTTGACATATATCTAGCCTGTGGGGAGAGGGCAGCAGCATATTTGCAGTTTTAAGTGGTAGGGCAAGCTGAATCGGTATACTTTGAAATGCTTAACAGATACAAAATCAGAAACCCAAACCAGAGCTGAGATCTGTATTTTTGTGCCTTTTTTATTAGTTCTTATATGTGTATGGGATGTGTGTTTGGATTCCTGAAAAAGGCCTTTCCAGAGAAAGATGGGGGTCAAAATCTGACATCAAAATGCACACCTTTTAATTCATAAAAAGAGAGGTGGTTGTCTAGATTTACTCACAGTGTGAGTGTAATAATTTTAGAAAAACTGAACGCATTGATTGCTTGTGGTCCACGCAAGCCTGATATATGGAGAGGAGGCTGAGTTTTTAGTGGAAGGGGAGACTGTGATAAACCTTTTGGTTCCCCTCACATCACTATGACCTGGCAAAGGACATGCTTCAGTATGGTCATAAGCACATGCACTTGTTGGCTCCATGGCATGTGTACGTTTGGTTATTCGTTGACAACAAATTAGCCAGCAGGCATTTAAAATACGAACTAGGTAGCATGCAAACCAGCAATAGTTTCCCAGTGTTGTAGCAGCTAAAGAGAGCCTTTTAAAATCCTGTTGTTTTGCAAGATGTGTTGTTCAGATTTAATGCAGTTGTCAACAGTAATTATTGATTCCTCTATTATATTGAACTATATATAAACCCATGCCCTCAGTTCTATTTGCATAATTAAGGACACAAGGTGCTTAAGTGGCTTGTATTAGCTGTTATTGACATCCTTTTAGGGGATACCCGCCATAACTGGAGGTGCATGGTGGGGAATGTGTTGGTGTAGCTGTGCTAGTAGAGCGTTATCCCAGGGCTAGTAAGTCCTGTCCTGACTGTCAGTGCACGCATTCAGGCACACCGCTCTGCAGCTATATAGCTTCAAGACTGGAGCAGCCTCTGGCAGGATTGAACAGAACAAATGCACAAGTTTATTAAATTTGGGCATTAGTTGTGTTTTGGTATCTGGCTTATGGGAGTAGCAACTGTGCAAGGACTACCAGTATCATCAAACAGCGTGAAACTTGAAAAAATTCTGACAATTTGTGTGTACTTAACAGGTCTTAGAATTAGGATTAGCAAGACTAAGAAACACATGTCTTGCTTAGAGCAACTGTAAATTAAGTGTTTGTTGAAGCAAGGGGTTTAAAGAATTTATCAAATATTGCTGGCATCAACACTATAGTATTAACAGAGCACTTCTTCAAAAAAATCCACCATTTTCTAAGAGCAGGCTTAATACCTTCTCTATCCTGTGCTGAATGGAGAGGCTTAAAAGAACTGTTTGCAGTTATTTTGCTGAAGAATGGGAGTTTTTAGCAGTTGGTCCAAATCTTCTGTTCTGCAACTGCAAATATAAAGAACATATAAGACTGGCTTAGCATATGTGAATGGAAAGGTGCAGTTGTCTAACTCTGAACGTCATGTGTGACTAATAAGTTTTTGTTATCTGTAATAGTGGAAAGTGTTAGTTTCCTGATTGACTTTTAGAGAATATTAACAGTTTTTCCTCTTGTTTTTAATAGTTGGAGTAATTGTATGGATAGCAAAACTTTTCATTTGGGTATTGTCATTGACATTAATCAAGCTAAATAATTTGTTTCATTTAACTTCTTAACTCTAGATGATATTTGAAATTGAAGTGGAAAACAAATTATTGTGGCGGTGTTTTAATTAAATTACTGATTTGCATGTAAACTCAAAGCACTACCTTTGGCAGGTCTGTGGAGAAACATGGTAATGAAACCTGACAGGCTTAGGAATTTGTTTCTTCATGTGCAAAAGGAAAGTTGCCAGATTTTTTTCCTTCAGTATTGGCAGACATGAAGCTTTTGGTATTGTGTTGATGCTTGCGGAGCATTACTAATTATAAAAAGCAGTTGAGCAACCTTTGCTTAGTTCTGGCAAGCTATTTGACTTGTGTTAAATGATTCAAACAGTTCTGTGGAAGAATCTGCTTTTCCAAAACTGTTACTCGTTTGCATCATTCATTGCAAAATTTAACAGTAGGGAAACGTTTCATGGTATGACTTTAAGGTTATTAGTAAAAAGATCTGCCTTTGAAATAAGAATGCTGTTGACATATTATTTATTTTGAAACCATCTCTTTAATATGTAGGCTTTTTTCTACTTCATTCATATGTTGTGCCTGCGAGTCCCAGGAAGTGCCCAGTTGAAGATTTACTTTATTAGAAGAGTTGGATTTTCTCCCCATAGTTCATTATTTATTTTTCCTTTTAAAAAATACAACAGAACCTTTTTGTTCCTTGGTTTGTGTAAGACAGCAGTGTATAAGCCACATCTGTAAAAATAAAAATATTTTGTTGGAGTTGGTGAAACTTATGTGAAATTCCTGTGATGGTTTTTAATACACAATTTTGGATCGGAGATGGTTTAGACTTTTTTTTTGTGTGTGACAATAGGACTTTTTCTTTACACAGTAGAGCTGTATTCTCTCTGTGCTCAGATCAAGTTGCTCTACAAGTATAATTGCTAGCCTAAGACTAGTACACCCACCTGTATGAGCATCATAGATTCTTTTTTCTATTTATGTTTCTGTGGGAGAGAAAAGCAAAAATTTTTTAACCTGAGTTCTCAGATGAATGACAAATCATACAGTATATTGTGAATGAGATAATGGCAGGATTGGGAATTGGGGTTGAGACGTGTGGGCAATTATATTCAGACTTCCTTGAGGAAGAGAGAGGTTTGAAGCAATTTCAGTTAATACTGATTATCTCCTTAGCAAGTAAAGTTGCTGTCTTGTTGTAGACAAAGCTGTGACCATTAAGACAACTGCATTTTATAGTTTAAATGGACTTATGTAGAGAAAAGGCTTTTAACAGTATAAATGGATGTGTTTCTTTAAAAAAAAAAAAATCTTGTTAATAGAAAAGCAGTAACTACAAGAATTCTTATTTCCCACATTTTGGATAGTAGAGCATAGCTGGATCACTTCACTTTCTTCTGCTTTTACACTAACACAGATGGTGGTGTTTTGAAAGTGTAGAAAAATATTTCTTAAAGTTAGGATTAATAAATGCTCTGAAATTTTTAGTCATTTTAGTAATTTTTCTCAATTTGCATATGCGTACTTGAAAATTGCCATTAAAATTGTAGACTGTATGGTACAAATCAGTTTAACACTTTAGCTCCTGTATTGCCCAAGAGCCCTGCTGGGGTTTGAATGGGATACATTTTGATAAGTGAAGTATAAGCATCGTATGACTGGAATAGCTCTCCAAGAATTGGTGAATAAGTGTGCTAGATGCTTTTAAGGACATGGAGAAGGAGCACAAATATTGTGGTGATAACCAATACTTTTATCACTATGTAATGTGCAACTGCAAGCTGTTTGAAAGGATTTTTGTTTAGGAGAATGAAGATCAGTGATCATTCCATTTATTTAGTCTAGCTGAACAGTGTCAACCTGCTTTGCAAACTAAAACCAGAATTGAGTGTATCCTTTACAGTTCAATTACTAAACTGTGTCTAGTTTTGTTTTTTTTTTTAAAACAGGGTCCATTTTATTGTCTCATCCAACAACTTTACAGACATAACTATCTTTAAAAGCGCTTTGAAATAAATGCCAAGTCAACAACGTGTAACTATTTTTCAGGGTGTAAAATGCACTTTTTTTTTCCCTACCTAAATTTTCAGGAGTTTTGCAAAGCTTTGCATAAGGGCCAAGTTCAGTCCTTTCTGTCAAAGTTACAATCCAGTTTTGACTTGGTAACAATATCAGCAGGGACGCTTGTCTTTTACCAAGGCTAGACATTAGGAAAACGCATAGCTTTGGTTAGGGAGAATAAAAATCTTTTTTTCCTCTTCACTTCCATCCCTATCCTTGGTATACAATTGTATGTGAAGTAGCAGTGTTTCCAACACACTACGCTCCTACAGTTCTGTGTGAGTTTAAGTGTACCAGTCTGAATCATGTTCTTTTGTCTTTTTATTTGCCCCTTTTTGATTTAGCACTGTTAGGAGGGGTGGTGTTCAGAAGGAAGAACTGAAGCAAAAATCTTCATACAAATGTATACTAAAATGAACAGGTTCACAATCTACAAATGCTATGATATTCTAGGACGTTTATACCCTGAAATATTCTTGTAGTCCAGGTGGTAATCTTTTGTGTCTAGGTATTGTTTCACTATAGTATGTCTTATGTGTTGATTACCAGCATTATTTTTTTTTTATAGAAGTATAATCTTTCTGTATAACAAAGTCTTCATGGTTCTATCTTTGATATTTAGCATGCATTCAAAATGTGGCTGGAGTTTTGGGATGATGGATAAAAGTACCATACAGGTATAAAAGAAATTTTAGAAGTCAAATACCTTCTCTAAATCTAAGCAGTTTGCTAATAAATATTTGCAGGAATTAAGAATGACAGTGCTGATAAACTTTCTCATAAACCAACCACAATTCCAGCACTTCTTCTAAACCACTTTACAGGTGCTAAGCATCTAACCTGGAGATCAGATGTGTATTGTTCCCACTTCAGACAGCACAACTGATGTGGAGGGATTGGTTTTGCTCCATGCCTCCAGGGCATCTGTGCCAGTTGGAAGTAGAGCAGGCTTGTCCTTGATAGTCAAGGTGAACAGGGGAGAAACAAACATACTGTGCCTGTTGTTTTACTGTTATGTTGGGTTTACCTGCTGCTGAAAGTGTTGCACAAAGTGGAAGGTTTATGTTGTGATGCTGCCAAATTGGATGGCTCACAGACTATATAGTGGTTGTCAAATCCCAATGATGTTCCTGAGGTGACCCATAGTGGTGCAAACCCTTCTGCTTGTTCAGACTGTTACAAGTTGATATATATATATATTAAAAAAATAAATAAAAATAGAAATAATTACACCCTCGTTACTTTTGCTTCTTATTCCTCCTTTTCTGTTTACTGTATTTTATTTATAGGTGTTGATTTTAAAATCAAAACAGTAGAGCTAAGAGGAAAGAAAATTAGATTACAAATCTGGTAAGTAAAACAAACGTGCAACCAGCAGTATGTTTTAATTTTTGTGTTCTAGCATGAATTAATATGCCTGTCTAATACTATTAACTGTTACAAGCTGGTTTAGCTCTTACCCTATTCCTCCTGTCCTCCATTCCCACAAGGCTTAGGCAAAACAAAATAGCCCTTAGATTTTTGTGAGGGTAAAGGAGGAGAAGGAGAGATAAAGTTAGAAATAGGACACGAAAGTAATTATTGAAATGTTAATGCATCACAGATGTCTTAAGCCCCTTTTCCTAGAAGGCGGCTATCACCTACACAAGAAATAGGAGTTCTACAAACAACAGAAGGTGGCTGTGTTAAATAGACACTACAGAAAGTACACTTTGGTTGGTTTGGTTTTTTGTTGGTGTTTTTTTTAATTTATTTTCTGGACTGTTTAAAGCTGACCTTCATTGTAACAGCAATTATAAAACAACTGTGAAATATTTTCTAAACTGTTTTTCTAAAAGTTTGTATAGGCAGTGCTGTTTCTTTGACGCTATATTAAATAACTTTAAAGTGAAGGACATTCAAGACTAAGTAAATTATATCCACTCTAAACAGCGCTGAGAAGTAAAATGATCCCATACAAATAAGACTCTATACCTTAACTGGTACCAATATCCTATTACAGAAAGCTCCAAGTGTGAGCTAAGCTTTTCCCTTCTGGAGTAGGTTACGTGTTTCCTGATATTGATTAATACACTTTTTATTGTTTACAAATTATTGAGCTTAAGAGCTCCTTTGTTTTGCAGAATAGTACAATACATAAACATTGTTATGAGAGAATAAACCAGCTATGTTCTAAACATTTATTCTTACATACTACTATGTAGAAGCTTAGCTTTGGTTTATTAACAGTGTGTGATGCATAATTGGCATTGTAGTTAAACTGTTAAAGCTAACAATCCACAGAGGGGGAAAAAAGCTCTAAATATACTCTTTTGGGATATTCTGGTGGGTTTTCATTCTTAACTACATGGATACAGTGAATTCAGCTTACTAACTCCTCTTGGCAGGTCACCATCAACTCTGTTTGTCACACCATGTGTCTGTCTTGCTTTCCTCTGAGTTAACTGCAGCTTCATGTTTGGTATCATCAGTCACCTAACACTTGAATGTTAGTGGCATGTCTTCATCCATCATCAGTCCCTGTTTGGAAACCTATGACCACAAGGCTGGCAGTTGAGCCAGCAATTATTAGCCAGGGTCTGCTGGAGCTGACAGAGGTAACAAAAAAATTCTGATACGGAGATGCTGCTATATGCCTGATAGGAATTCTTGCTGTGAAATGTGCTAAGCTTATCAAACAATTTCTTCATGTTGAATAAATACTTTAAAGGAGAGATGTTTTGTTGGAAAAGAGATGTTTAAACCATTATTTTCCACATATTGAGAATATGCTACTAAGATATAGGAAACTTTTAAAAGTAAAAATTGATAGGTTGCTAAAATATGACCATTACTCCTGTGTGAAGCCCTGCTAAAATGGTGGAGAAAACACAATGTAAAGAGACAATATTTTAAAATATAAAATCCATGAACACAACATCCCGCTCCTAAGTGTCACTTATTCTCCAACAGTGGCTGTTAAAATGCAGTTCTTATACTAAATCTTTACAACTGTCTTGGCATACTTCTAATTTTTTGGAAAAGCAATTAGATAAGCACTCCTTTTGCTAATTTATCCTGAATTATGTTGCATATGTTGTTGGCCCTGTTTATAAACTCTTATCATAGAATCCCAGAATCATAGAATCATTTAGGTTGGAAAAGACCCTTAAGATGATCGAGTCCAACCATAAACCCAACACTGCCAAGTCCACCACTAAACCATGTCCCTAAGTGCCACGTCTGCATGTCTTTTAAATACTTACAGGGATGGTGACTCAACCACTTCCCTGGGAAGCCTGTCCCAGTGCTTGATAACCTGAAGAAATTTTTCCTAATACCCAGTCAAAACCTCCCCTGGTACAACTTGAGGCTGTTTCTGCTTGTCCTGTCACTTGTTCTTTGGGAGAAGAGACTGACACCCACCTTGCTGCAACCTCCTTTCAGGTAGTTGTAGAGAGCGATAAGGTCTCCCCTCAGCCTCCTCTACTCCAGACTAAACAACCCCAGTTCCCTTGGCTCCTTATTGTACCTTCAGTTGTTAGATTAAAAGAGGAGAGCATTTACCAAGTCAAAAACTTGGAAGTTTAGAAATACATACTTAAGTTGCATGGCTGGTCCTAAGTCCGTCTTCTTTCATACCTACACAGAGGCAGAATTAAGGTTGCCTCATACTTCCTGGTAGTCTTGTATACAATGATTACAGTAACTCTACTACAAAAAACTGTTTTATTTAGTGAACAGGTAATTTCTGAAGTTTATGCTTATTTGTTTTCTTAAAATGACTAAGGTTATGTCTTGAAGCATCAAAGTTTGATTATATTTTTCTTACTCATTTGATGATTCTACTTCAAAAATCAAACAAGAACAGTTTTAAAAAAAATTTAACTTTGGTATTTTTATGGTCACTTGACCTGTCTCTCCACTGACCACTCTATCAGCAGAGTGTTCTCCACAGAACTATACCACTTGAATTTATCAAAAAAACAGCAGTACTGTGTTGAATATATCAAGCCATTACATGTGCAAGATGTCCTTTTGAAAGCAGCTTTCACACCTGCTGCTGTTAGTAGAGTAGTATACAAATTGGACTTGTCTCCCCTATTCCTTTCACAATGGGATACTGTGTGCTAAGGATCACAGAGGCATCTGCTCTTGCTTCTAGCTTACCTGTTCATATCTGGTCCCTGCTACCTCACAGTACCTCTTCCTCTCTTTCCCTGACGTTCAGTCAGGAAACAACCTTCTGCTCCTTAGATTATGAAATGGTAGAGCAGCAGTGAGGACACGGAGTAGTGTCTATCTTTTCTGTGCCACCTGGAACAGTGGTAGTGCCCCTTGGGCTGCCAGAAGTAGTAGATACAGTAAATCTGCTTCTGCATTGCAGTTCTTGGCTGAAATAAGTTCATATGTTCTGTGAGAAGTAATGCATGCATGCAGCTCAGCTCATGGAGTAAAGTAACCAGAACTATTGGATAGCATAAGCGTCCAAGTGAATCTGAGCACTGATTAGTGCTTTTTCAAAGCTTGAAAACTAGACCAAATAATAGGAACCCCACTTCCATGCTTTGAAGCATAGGTGTGCCGGGAGTTGCTTGGCAGGACAGTAGGGTGTCTGACTGTGCCCTCTTACTTGAGTAATCTGGGCACTCGACTGACACAAGCAGCAGTAACTTCTGGCTTCCCCTCTGAAAGGACCTGGTTGCTGGAAACCGTGGTGCCCTGCCACTGCACCCAGTTTCCTGCTGGCGAGCCAGAGGGACTCTGGTATCTCCACAGGTTTAATGTCCAGGGAAGCCAGTGATCTGGCAAGAAGTCTTGATTTGCTTCTGAAGGTTGTTTAAATTGGTGCATTCTCATAAAAAGTTCACATTCTGCCAGGTCAGCATTTTCTAATGGACAGTTGTTGTTTTAGAAGATCTCTGGGATGAGGACTAGTCTGAGGAAAAGTTCACCTGTCCTGGAATATAACAGAATATAGTTCCTTCTGTTCAGTACCTCTGAAAGAAATTATTTCATGTAATAAAAGATCTTACATATATTTGTGGTTTATGGGAGGAAAAAGCTCAGCTTGACAAGTAGAATTAACCTCTAAAATGACTTAATATTTTAAAAAAATATTGCCTGTAGGTTCCATAAAAGCACAGAGTGTGTGAAAGTGTTAAGTTAGTGTTAAATTTTTCTTTACGTTTAAAAATATTTTCCTTTCTGTTGCCACTTCACATCACTGCTCATAAAAAATCAATTTAACTTCAGAGCCAAAGACAGTTTGGAGTCTGTCCATGTGTTTGTTTCAAGCAACTGTTTTAGATAGACACAGAGAACATTTATGTAAAACAAAAATTATCCAAACCTATTTTAACTAAGATCAACTGTATTTGTATTGTATTTTATGCAGTCTGAAACAGTGAGAATATGACAAGTCAACACTTGAAAATGGACGTTGTGGGGTTTTTTTTATTTGCTTTTGTTTGGTGTAATGCTTGTATTTTTGGAGTGATGTCTAGTTTCTGTTTTGGAAGCAGAAAAATAGAGTCAAGCAGTGGGATTTTATTGCAGATTATAGATGATCAAGGTGTCATATGCTGTATTTTTCTGATTACAATTTAGAAATACCAGTGTTTTTCCATTAGAACAATTTTTTAAAAAACATCAATGAAAGAAAATGGCTTTTAGCATTAAAAAAGGAGTAATCTGTTGGGGTTTTTTTGGTGATGCCAAATCATTGATCAAGCTGTAGTAATTTATTATTTGGACTTCTGGAGTTTGAATTAAATTGAACTGACTTATTCTATTGAGTCTGACCAGAGCAAATAAAGAACTAGCAGGACTTAATACCACTTAATGAAATTCATGAAGTTGCGTACTGTTAGCCCAGTTAAATAATGCTCATCTCTTCTTCCCAGCTTTCCACTAGTGCCTCAATAGCTATCCTTACTAAAATACTCCAGCTGCAGGAGTATAATACATCAATGCAGATAGTATAACAAACTTAATTGCTCCAGCACTCCACATGAAAGGAAGGCATTTTAAGTTGGATATGCTTTTAATACTTCTGCATTAGGAGTTGTCACTTTTTCTTCAATAGTGGAAGAATTTACTGCACATTTTCATGAAAAATAAGATAGTGCCTGGTAGAAGGTGAGATTTCCATGTGAAAGATGAACTTGATAGTCTCAAACTGCAGCTCATTTAGGTAGCTTGGGGTTGCATTCTAAACTTACTTATTGCAGAAATTGTTTTCTAATTTTCACCTTACTATTTGAAGGCTGGTACAATATTAATATAATGTTACAGACTGCAAATTCAGCTTATTTTCTTCCACTTTTCAAAGGAAACGAGGATTATCATATTTACAGTCAGAAACCTGTTGATTGGTTTCATTTAAACTTCCTGCAGCAGTAGAAGCATTGATTTTGTGAAGTGTGGGGAAGTCAATGACTTAAAGCAAGGCAAAGAAAGTCAGCCATAATCCACTGTAATTAGCACAACTGGCAGGTGACAGTCAGTGGCCATCTGGCCATTTAACGTATGTAGTGGGCAGCCAGGCTCTCCATGGATGTTTTAAACTGGCCACAGCATATGGTGTGTCTCGAATAGCCAGCAAGACAGACTACAAGTTGTGTGATATTTGGGTGAACAGTCTACACAAAGGGGAGTGTAGGACCTGAAGATACAGCAGCTTAGAGGAGCAGCAGCCTGGGAATACTATAAATTTTTAAAGAGCCTAAGGGTTTTGTGGGGTGAGGAGAGGCTGATAGTACCAAGTAGACTTGGAGATAGAGCACTCGGTAGGCTAGGGCAAATGTAGAGTTGGAGATGGCTGGAGTAGCAGAGTATAAAGTTGTGTAGTTGGCTCCATTGCTTACCCCTTAGCTTATCCAGTGTGTTGATGACTGTCTTTAGGGAGGGTAGTTGAACATTAGTGTGTTTGTTTCCCCTCTGTTTTTCTAATGTATGAACTGTGTGAACTGGTAGCCCCTCTGTGATGGAGTTGCTAAAGGTCCTTAGCACTGACCTGAAGGTACAGCCAGGTGACGCTGAAATAGCCCTTTTATTTCTGTGTTCCAGTAGGGGCACAGAGAAGAGTGGGAAGACCAGCCAGCGAAAAAAAAAAAAAAAAAAAAAAAAAAAAAAAAAAAGGCATTTCCATTATTCTGGCCAAAGCTAGAATTGGTGCATTCTTCCACATCAGGTATGCCTTTCCACCTGCCATCTAGTTATGTCTGCTCAGAATAATGGAACTAAAGGGTTCCCATCCTTAATACGCTTGATCAGTAGGCTGGATTAGCAACAGATGGCAGGGGCTGCTCTACAAGGTCATAATTTTGAGAAGTCTGTTCATAAGCACTAAAGCAATGTTATCCATATGTGGAAAATCAACGGTTCATACTAGAACTTCTAAATTTTTCATGGAGTGAACATCCAAAGGACCTTTCAAAAAATAAATCTGACCATATCAAAGAAGTAGTGGAAGAGAAAGTAGAGTTACTTGCTCTGAGTAGTACTTATATATGTAATTTCAGCTGCCACAATGTGTATTGCTTTAATAAAAATGCCTCATTAGTGATAAGAAAGCAACCAATTAACCATCTGAAATATTACTAGAAATACTACTAGAGCTTGACCTTACTGAAACAGGCTACCTGTTTTCACCTTCTGTAGGGTCCCAAAGGTTTGTATGAATGTAATTCTGAAGTTCTGAGTAGAGAATGAGATTTGAATAAAAATAAAAATGGATGCTATAGGAATTTGTTCTCTTCTGCCCCATATTGCAATGCCATTGGCTTGCAGTGAAGTATAAGTCAATATTTTTCCACAGGCTATGAAGCAGAGGTTTCAAATCTTTTTCTAGTGGACTCTGGTTTATGTTGTGAAACCACTAGCAAAGATTTTTGCTGTCAGGTACAGCTGTGGCTATTTCAGGAAAAAGTTAATTACTTCACTTTTAAACCTGCTTAGTTGAAATTTTTAAAGATTTTGTGAAGAGCAAGATAGGTTTGTGGTAGCTTATTCTACTGTTTGTTGTGCATAGACTTTAAAAGAATTAATTCTTCAGGACAATCAATGTGGCATTTTGTGAACATGACTTTTTTTTTTTTTTTTTTTTTTTGGTAACAAGTGTTTTAGGTCTCCATTGTTAATCTCATTCCCAAATTCATCCTCCTCCTCCTCCTTTTGTCTAAAATGTGACTGTTGAAGAGAGTTCCTTTTGAATTTTTGAGTCCCAACACACATGCACGCATTTTCCCCCATCCACTTTTCATTTTGGTCCATCTTTTGATATGCTGTAACAGTGAAATTTCAAAATTATCTGTTGACTCTGGGGGCTGAACTCAACCAGCAAATGTTTGATCACTTTGGAGCACCATGTAACTTAGTTTCCAGTTGTGATACCAGTCACATTTTAAGACTTAGGGTATACACCAGCTATTTTTTTAGTATAACTGCCAAAAATCTTCCATATGCAGGCTTAACGATATGATTAAAAGCAGTTCACAGGTTTTCATGGTTCAGTAAAAAATAACCCTTCTGTCTCATCTACTTTGGAATATAAGCCATAGCTAGTACGGGCAACATGGTGTCATTGTTGGAAAATAGCCTACAGTGTAAATGCACCCTGTCTGAAATACCTACAGTGCTGAAAGTGAGAATGGAAATGTTGTTTGAACACCTCAGATTAGTAGATGTAAATGTGAAAGCCAGGTATCTACTTTCAAAAGCTGTACCATATAGTGGTTGCTCACTCTTTTCATTCACTTCTGCCAGTAGCTTCTGCATTAGTTTTAGAACCATGGCTGAATTGCTGTGGTTGATCCAAAAAGGCTCTGAAAGCTTGAATCATAATGATCAGTGCATTGCTCATTTTATAGTTGGGTGTCCAGCTGTGTTTGATAAGGATGTATCCGTTTCTTTTTTCATTTTTTCAGGGCTATTTAAAAAAAAAAAAAAAAGGAAACAACAAACCCCAACAACACAAAACCAGCTTCATCTGCTGGTATATTTTCATTGGACAGCTTCATTCTCAGACGCATGTAGAACTGTTTGGTGGCCTTTCTTGGTGAAGTTAGTATGGGATAAGTAGTCCTGGTATGGAAACTTCTTAGCACTGAAAATACTGCTCCATTATTTTTTTTTTTTTTGCCTGAGATTCACACATACAGGAGGAAATGTTCAATATAGAGTGTCTAATGAGTGGGAGGGTGTTTTTATTAAAATGTAAACAAAGTTATTCTGTACTTTGCAAACTGGTGAAATGTTTGTGCTAATGTTTGCTGCTGCTTCTTAGGGACACAGCAGGTCAGGAGAGATTCAACAGCATTACCTCAGCTTATTACAGAAGTGCCAAGGGAATTATTTTGGTGTATGATATCACCAAGAAGGAAACATTTGATGATTTACCAAAATGGATGAAAATGATTGATAAGGTAGGCCTTAAGTATTTTCTTTTTACATTTTTTTTTTTAAGAAGCAATTCTTTTTCCTCAAAGGTACTCTAAGACTTTTAACAACATTGATATAGGATTATTAAACTAATGCCAACTAATTTTCACTGGATTCTTTTAGCCAGGATTTAACTTTAATGTGTTTTTGTTGCAAAATGGTTGTCCATTCCTCCTGCTTCCTTGAACTAGAATTGTCCCAGTTAGAAGTGTCAGTGGAAATCTGTAACATTACTCATTTACCTGTCCATGGTGGGGGGCGGGGAAGAAGGGGAAGTTTTATTTCCTGTCTGTGAAATAAGGTCATTATGTTCATTCTTAGATAAACTAGAACAGCTGTTTCTCAAGTCATGTTTTAAAAATGGAATTTGAAAATTGAAGTTGAAAATTTTTGAAATGTTAGGGAAGAACATTTACATGTAAACTGTGTAGGTGTGGTTCCTTATTTAGTAGAAGAATTGCCCTTTTTTAATATCATGTTTGCATTACAAAATCTTACATTCCTAGGTTTAGTTAATTAAAAATGTTTTAATTGCAGTATGCTTCAGAAGATGCAGAGCTTCTATTAGTTGGAAATAAACTGGACTGTGAAGTTGATCGAGAGATAACTCGACAGCAGGGAGAAAAGGTAAGAACATGTCTAACCAAATTCTTAGTTACTGTTAGAAGCAAAACTGCTATGGCATTGCTTCTGATGGTCCATGGCTACTCTTGTTCAGACTGTTAGACCTAAGGAGCCTATCGAGAGTGGTGGTGTTCTGTCAAAATCCATATAGTATTTACTTTTATAGAATGTGCAGTTATATGCATTCCTGCTGGAGCAGTATGTCTTTGATCTAAAGAAAGTATAAACTACAAGTTGGCTTACACTACACAGGGGATACTCCTTTTTGGGCTCTGAAAGAGGATATAGTGAAGACTTGAATCACAAATGGAGATATCTCTGCTCAGGACATCTTTGTGAGCCTTCTTCCAGGTGCTTGCTTTTCAGTAGTATTTTAGGATGGGCAACAGCCCGGCTTGATTACTTAGCTCACCTTTGTTTTCATGTTTCTTTTGTTCTCTTCCAACTCCAAAAGTGGTAAAAAACCTGACAATAGAATACGTTTTAGCATGATACTCAAAGCACCATCTTGATCAGGACACTTTCAGTATGGACATACACATTTTCCATCATGCATTTGGAAGTGAAGCATTTTCTGTTAGAGAGTCAAGGCTAATTCTTACATCTGTACTTCCCTTTTCTGTATTTTAATAATATGGTTGAGATTAACGGTTCTGAAAAGTTCTTACTTTTTGGCAATCTGCAACAATCCATGTCAACTGAATATATCAATTTCTAAGATTTAAGTCTGGAAAAATGCAGCACACTTTTCCAGTAAACCAGTTTTAAGTGAAAATCAGCTATATGTGGCAGTATTTGCTGTACCTTGGAGATTCAGGATTATTAATTAAATTAGACTTAAGTCACAGATTTGGGGAAAGTTATGGGGTTTTTTTTAAAGGTTTTGTGAGGAGTGTGTATTTGCTGTTTGTGCGTATCTTCGTGTAGTTATTTTATTTTCTCTCCCATCAGTTTGCACAGCAAATAACTGGGATGCGGTTCTGTGAAGCAAGTGCCAAGGATAATTTTAATGTGGATGAAATATTTCTAAAGCTTGTGGATGACATTCTGAAAAAGGTAAAATATTCAGGTGGGGGTAGTTCCTCTGACCACATAAATTGTCAATGTTTAAATAATGACTGCAGGTATTTGTTGGGAAGACATAGAGGGTGTGTGCACACCATCAGGTGAAATTTTTGGTTAATATGTAGTGGGCGTGATGTAGTTCACAGGCTCTGCTGAACACTTCAGTTAATAAATACTGCTGTTGAATTTAGTAAACATCTGCTCCTATTTGCTATACTTCCTCTTTCCTGTAACTTCACTATATGTCAGCAGCTGACTGTACGTTTGCCTGCTTTCATTTGCGGGCAGTTCTGTTGTGATTTGTTGTAATTGGTTTAGGAAGTGGCTTTATTTTGAAAATGTCTTGTAACTTTTTTCTTAGAGAAATTCTTAACACAACTTACTTGAATGTAGTTCACTAATAAGAACCAAAAGATCCTTAAATTGAGGCTTTGGCTGACAGTGAACTCTTGAAACAAGCTCTTTGTGCTGAGTTCTATGCAGATGACTGTTTACAGGTGATTTTTCTTTTCTTTAAGATGCCACTGGATGTTATAAGAAATGAGTTGTCCAACAGTATCCTGTCCCTGCAACCAGAGCCAGAAATCCCACCAGAACTGCCTCCTCCAAGGCCACATGTCCGTTGCTGTTGACTTGTTACTCCATACAGAGTGAAAAATAGGAGTGTGAGGGTAAAGAAAGTATCTGTACTACTCTGCACTACAATCCTTTGGCAGTTTCTTGTTGCACTTTGTTATTCGAGTCAGAGCTACACACTAACTTGTAAATATGCAAATATGCAATCCTGTGTAGGATTCAGCTATAACATTTAATTATTACCCCTCTCCCTCACAATGATGTTTCATACATTGCCCCAGTGTTATAAATACTGTACAGTTGGTGGGGGTTTACCACACTTCCAGTCGAGGAGGAGGAGAAGTTAAATCTATACCTATTCTTGACATAAATGTTGTAATAGTTCTTTGTTATTATAAACAGGCAGGCAGAAACTCTTCTGGTATGAAGATAAGTATATGGTGCTTTGCTAACTATTTTAAAGAGAAATTTTTTAAAAACAGAGGACTTCATGTACAAAGCTTCCATAATCAGCATTATGTTTCCTTTTAATGTAGTGAAAACATTTTTGGCTGTAGCATCCTCTGCTGACTGGATTTATTGAAAAGCTAAGTTTAATTTTTGGCAGTCTTTTATTTATTTTGTTTAATGCTGCACCCTTTCTTTGTGTACCAAGACATCACATCTGGTGCAGATCTAAGATTGCACTCTGAAATAGCATATATAATTTTCTGCGTAAGCATAAATTTGGTTGCAAGAATCATTAAGTTTCAATAAAAGAATGGAGATATATTCAAGCTCTAAAAGAAGGTATAAAAAACAATGCTGCTGTCCTAGACAAATTCTTTTAAAAAAATAAATAAATTAAGATGATACATTTTCCTGTGTTAAGGGATATATATGTGTATTTGTCTGGACATCTGTAGAGTTTGGGGGAAGGGAACCTAAGGTAAAATTATTTTCTTTCCTAGTGGTGGAAATTATTCCCATCAAGCAAATACTGTGTTAGGTTTTTGTCTGATAATGAATTTGTGAATTATATCTTTGGTATATCTTTTATTAAAACACACTGTTTAGTTTAGCTATGGTAAATCAGTAGTTACATATTTGAATAACTTGGTGTGTCCTGAATGTTGTGGTATTGAAAAACATTGTGGTCTTTCTAAACTAATGAAGTGCAAATAAAATTTTGTATTTATGAATGACAGTGGAACTGCACCTGTTCTTAGAATGGCAAGTATCAAATGATGGGTAAAAGGTAGACTCTGGAATATGGAACAACACTTGTTTTAATTTTGTTATAATTTAATTTTCAGTTTGACAGTTTCTTTAGGTGTAGTTAGAAGAACAGCAGATGTTAGTTGTTCACCTTGGTCACTGCTCTGTTGGGAGAGCAGCTGATGACCTAGCCCAGCTGATATCTTCAAATAGCATGTGACTACTTGTCATGCTATTTTAGCTGGTGGTCACCAAACTATTAATTACACTGCCAACACAAGTATGAACCAGTCTTTTTCACACTACAGCTTCTCTGCTTCTCACTCTCTGATGCTAGAACCCATTTTGTCACTTTTGCCACTCTTCTAGCCAGAACTCTGGCACTGACCAGTGAGGTATACCACTGACTTAAACAGCTTCTCCTTGTTTTCTGGAAGGAAAAAAGACACAACAAACTTAAAATTAAAAAAAGAAAAAAAAAAGACCCTTTATTTCACTGAGTAAGCTCTGATATTCTGAATACAATACCATGCAGGTCTTTAGCACACCTGGATTTCAACTGACAAATTAAGGAAGCGTGGTTGATATTTGTGCTTATGTCTTCTGCCACCTTGTGCCTGAACGGTTTGCTTTTTTACATAGTAAACTTATGGTTTACTATCATATTTGTTAGATAAAATCAATTTCTAAAGCACTTGTGGGATTTCTGATGGTACTGTGGGCAATAGCAAGGAAGGGAAAATTATGGAAAATTAGTTTTAACTTGACAACCATTTTATTTTAGCTGGTTTGTTTTTATTTGTACTTAGAAACTTGTGATTTTTTTTTTCCTGCAGTTTTTGAATTTAATAAAAATTAAGAAATTTGACTTAGATAAACTTTCTTTTTGTAATTCTGTGCTGTTTGTATGTAGGTAGATTGGGATCCCGGTCTCTTGTACCCAAAATTGAAAATTGATTGCATTTGAGAGACATATTTATGTAAGAGTGCTTGAATGTATTTGATTATTCATTGGAAATCATAAAAAGTTCAGGAAACCTGTTTGCTTTGCATCCATTATACTGTGAGACTGAAGGGGGTTTTGCCTCCTAATTTTATCTCTGCAACTTTTATAAGAGTCAAAAAAAAGTTCATTTATGTCCTTGCTCTACCTAGCAGGCATTTGCAGTGTGGTGCAGAAAGATGGGTGGGGGAGAAAAAGTTATTCTTGCTGCTCCATTGGCTCATGTGGAAGTTCAGCAGTCAGCCCAACCCTTGTTGACATCTAATGATGGACTGTTTGAATGGTCTGCACAACCATTGAGAAATCATAGGATTAAAAAAAAGGGAAGATGAGCACTAGCTGCAGCTTGAAGTCTGTTCTAACTTGTGTTAGCAGATAGCTCCTTTTTAGGAGCCCTGGTTAAGGGTAGCCCATTCCCACTCTCTAGGGTGTGTGTGGGGATTGTTTCCTTCTAATACCAAGCCCAACATGCTTTACCACTAAACTTGTCAGATGCTGCCGAGGTCCTCTAGTCCCTGGCAGTTTCTTCATGCTGGAGAACATACACAGGAGTGTCTTGATAAGCAAGCATGGCAGGCAGAGATCACAGGAGTGTCAGAAATAGGATAGTAACATCTGCAGGTAGCGGTGGTATCTTGACCTTCATGAAAAAATGGTAGATAGATTGTGGCCATTGAATGGTGGTTTGCCACTGATTTCAGTGTAGCTAGGATTTAATCCAGTAAATGCCTGATATTGCACAATTACAGTGGTATGTCCAGTTAGCACTGCATCTTGTACAAAACCCAACGTTCATACCTATCAAAAAACTGATACAATATTTGATTGTGTCCATAAAGTTTTAGATCTGCCTATAATGGACATTCAACCAGTGGGTTGAGTTAACAGATCATTTCTTCAGAGGTGAACAGAAGGAAAGTAGGAAGACTGGAAATTTCTCTTTTGTGTAATCGTGAGTCATGATATGGAAAAAGCTGAAAATGACTGGCTTACCAGGACATCTTGAATTATGCATTGTTGTACTGCATGCGCTAGAGGAATAGTGACAGTCACATCTTCCTTTCACCAGATGTTCTGCTCCTTCAGAGCAGAGATACATGACTAATGTCAACATTTGGTACTTCTGACAAAGGAGGATGAGAAGAAGGTGGAAAAAAGGACTGGAAGTTAAAAGCCAGGAGACAGTGACTTGCTAAAGCAAATTTAGGGCTAGGTGTTTGTGCCCTTGCTGGAGATTTCAGCATTCCCTCATTTGTAGAATCATAGAATCAGAATTCTTTAGGTTGGAAAAGACCTTTTAAGATCATCAAGTCAAACTGTTAACCCAACACTGCCAAGTCCACCTCTAAACCATGTCCCTAAGCACCACATCTACACATCTTTTAAATACCTCCAGGGATGGTGACTCAACCACTTCCCTGGGCAGCCTGTTCCAATGCTTGATAACCCTTTTGTTGAAGAAATTTTTCCTAATATCCAATCTAAAACTCCCCTGGTGCAACTTGAGGCCATTTCCTCTTGTCCTATCGCTTGTTACTTGAGAAAAGAGACTGACACCCACCCCGCTACAACCTCCTTTCGGGTGGTTGTAGAGACCGATAAGGTCTCCTCTCAGCCTCCTTTTCTCCAGACTAAACAACCCCAGTTCCCTCAGCTGCTCCTCATAGGACTTTTTCTCTAGACCCTTCACCAGCTTCATTGCCCTTCTTTGGACATGGTCCAGCACCTCAATGTCTTTCTTGTAGTGAGGAGCCCAAAACAGAACACAGTATTTGAGGTGCGGCCTCACCAGTGCCGAGTACAGGGGACGATCACTTCCCTGCTCCTGCTGGATACACTATTTCTGATGCAGGTCAGGATGCTGTTGGACTTCTTGGCCACCTGAGCACACTGCTGGCTCGTATTCAGCTGACTGTTGACCAGGTCCTTTTCCACTGGCTAGCTTTCCAGCCACTCTTCCCCAAGCCTGTAGTGCTGCACGGGGTTGTTGTGACCCAAGTGCAGGACCCACCACTTGGCCTTGTTGAACCTCATACAATTGGCCTCGGCCCGTCGATCCAGCCTGTCCAGATCCCTCTGTAGACCCTTCCTACCCTCAAGCAGATCAACCCTCCCTCCCATCTTGGTGTTGTCTGCAAATGTACCGAGGGTGCACTCGATCGCCTCGTCCACATCATTGATAAAGATACTAAATAGAACTGACCCCAATACTGAGCCCTGGGGAACACCACTTGTGACCGGCCACCAACTGCATTTAACAGCATTCACCACAGCTCTTTGGGACCACCCATCCAGCCAGTTTTTAACCCAGCAAAGAGGCCAGCCATCTCGGCCGTGAGCAGCTAGTTTCTCCAGGAGAATGCTGTGGGAAATGGTGTCAAAGGCTTTACTACACTCTAGGTAGACAACATGCACAGCTTTTCCCTCATCCACTAAGCGAGTCATCTTGTCATAGAAGGAGATCAGGTTAGTCAAGCAGGACCTGCCTTTCATAAACCCATGCTGACTGGGCCTGATCACCTGGTTGTCCTGTACATGCCGTGTGATGGCACTCAAGTTGATCCGCTCCATAACCTCCCCTGGCACCAAAGTCAGACTGACAGGCCTGTAATTCCCAGGATCCTCCTTCCGGCCCTTCTTGTAGATGGGCATCACATTTGCTAACTTCCAGTCAACTGGGACCTCCGGGGCTAGGCAGGATTGCTGATAAATGATTGAAAGTGGCTTGGTGAGCACTTCTGCCAGCTCCCTCAGTACCCTTGGGTGGATCCCATCCAGCCCCATAGACTTGTGTGTGTCTAAGTGATGTAGCAGGTCACTAACCGTTTCCCCTTGGATTATGGGGGCTTCATTCTGCTCCTTGTCCCTGTCTTCCAGCTCAGGGGGCTGGGTACCTGGAGAACAATTGGTCTTACTATTAAAGACTGAGGCAAAGGCGGCATTAAGTACCTCACCCTTTTCCTCACCCTTTGTTACTATGTTTCCCCCCCCGCATCCAATAAAGGATGGCCCTTCTTTTGTTGTTAATGTATTTATAGCAACATTTTAATTGTCTTTTATGGCAGTAGCCAGATTACGTTCTAGCTGGGCTTTGGCACTTCTAATTTTCTCCCTGCATAGCCTCACAACATCCTTGTAGTCCTCCTGAGTTGCTTGCCCCTTCTTCCAAAGATCATAAACTCTCTTGTTTTTTCCTGAGTTCCAGCCAAAGCTTTCCATTCAGCCAGGCTGGTTTTCTTCCCCTCCGGCTTGTCTTTCGGCACATGGGAATGGCTTGCTCCTGTGCCTTTAAGATTTCCTTCTTGAATAATGTCCAGCCTTCCTGGACTCCTTTGCCCTTCAGGACTGCCTCACAAGGGACTCTGTCAACCAGAGATTATTTTAATTTAATTTGGTCTGTTATTTACGTCACTGCACTGAAGGGGCAGGAAATTCTGGCAGTGAAGGGTTTGCCTTAATTGGTTTGCCTTTTTATCATCATTATTTGTGAAAGTGATATCATAAACTGATCATTACTTAGAGTGCTAGATTTAAGCAGGATTGGGAATTTGGTAAGTCTTTCTGACTTGGGCAAGGATTTCTAGTGAATCCAGTTAGCCTTGGAAGCCAATCGTTGTCTTACAGACTAGTGCTATTGGTTGTCTAAATAGGGCTGTTCTGCTAGCTGTCAGTGCTAGCATCAGTTCTGTGATCCTTTTGTTCCACACCTTTACTTTTCTGTGTGTCAAAATCTCACTGAGATAGGAAGTTTTATAGCAGGTACATTTCTGAGGTGGGAAGGAAAGCAAGGTATGTAGGAAAAGGGGAACAAAGCAACTAAGCTAGTAAAGAAAGAACATGAACAAAAGCCTTTCTAGAAGGGGAATGGGGAATATAGCCCATTTCCAGCTTGGTCACTTTCCTGTATTGGGATTTCATTCACACAAGTTCATCTCTGCAGTTTGTGAAAGACAAAAAGAAACTGCACCAACCAGCATGAATTCATTCTCCCCTCTTGTGTTGGCAGTTTTTCATTCAGTGGAAACGGTAGTAGTTTTGCTGAAGCAAAGAATCCTTTGCCTGTAATGAAAACGGCTCATTATTGTACTAATGGTAGGTGTAGTCTCACTTTGGAGAGAAAAGACAAATACTTGGATGGTGTCTTTCAAATTACTACTGTCATTTACACAGACTCGTGATTGTGCTGATTGCACATAGTTTAAATGGGTCATTTTGAGATGTTAGTCCTTGACATTTTTTTATTTCTCATTGAAAGATGTAAAACCAGTTGGCTCTAGTTTTTAACAAGTTGAATTTGCTTTGTCCTAACTAGCCGTCAAAATGACTGCATTAAACGTAGGGTTTGTTCACCTTTCTCCTCCTTCTGGCTGTGAACATTTCAAATCGTCCAAATAGGAAGGTGGCATCCTAGTAGGTACAGTCATCTTGAGTGTGAGCTATAAATATGTTCACACTAAATAATGAAAAGCCGAAGTGCCAGAGTTCGTATTAGACTGAAACGAGAAGTTGTGAGTACTGCGAGTTTTTACAGCGTGGCTTGCGTTTCCCACGAGGTCAGGCGCACTTGTGGAAGTTGTCCATCGGGGGTCACTGAAGCTCCGCCAGAGAAGGAGTCTGTTCCCTGTCCTCTTGGGTTAGCAATTGCTTCTCGCTGCTTCCCGCTGAGTAAATGCCTCTTTTGTCAAAACGCCTGCTTTTTCCAAAGTAGCAACTTGAAGTATAATAGTGGTGAATAGCTGTGGGCACTGAAAATATAGCCAAAGAAATGCTCGAGTGTGTTGCGTTGTTACAAGGAAGGAAGTATTGAAGGATTAAAAATAGACACTTCTCTTTCTGTGTGGGAAGTTGTGTTTGCTTAAGTATCTTTACTGAGAGAAGGGATATTTTTAGATAGCTTCCAGTCATCTGTATGATAGATGCAATTTGTTTAGTTGTACTTCTTGAGGATCCCTTCTGATGACTTATTCAAAAATCATTAAGTACCCAGATGGGCCTTCTTCATTTCCTAATAAATGAATGAAAATGTAAAAAAACCTCAGTGTGATTTATTACTTGTGTTTCTATCAGGACTCGTAATATCTTTTTTTATTCTTAGAATTGCCCTTAAAATCTGTTCTTTGTACTATTACTTGATTTAGGTGGTCTTGAGTGAAAGTATTTTTCTTTCCAACTCTGGCCAAACTATATATAAACTATCTCTGGTGAAGGGTGTTTTCCTTAAAATTGTTAAGGTCAAATTTTCATTTTAATTCTAAGTACTTCAGAGGTCCAATTCTATACATTATTCTTCAAGGATGCTGTTCTGTCACAGAGGATTGCAGGGTCAGTGCTATTAAAACAAAATTTTATGTCAGTCTGGGTAAGTGCCAGCCCTTGCAAAAGAATCCAGCTTTCTGTAGATCCTAACAGACAGATAGTTAT
Organism: Aquila chrysaetos chrysaetos; assembly: GCF_900496995.4. NCBI lineage: Eukaryota > Metazoa > Chordata > Aves > Accipitriformes > Accipitridae > Aquila > Aquila chrysaetos. The sequence goes on from NC_044007.1 coordinate 56,526,475, forward strand.
GAAACATTTAGTTTTTATTTTATTTATAATTTTAAATTTTTATTTCCTGAAGATGATTTTGGTCTCTTAGGAGGAATCCTGTTTAGTGTTGGCTATGATTTTTGGTGTGATGAGAGATAAGATAATAAGATGCTTTTTTAGGTTAAAATTGTTAGTTTTCCTCTAATCCAGAGTTCCTTATCACATTCTCTAAAGCCCTTTCATGTTGCATTAAAGGGTTATAAAATCTACCATGTGTATCTCAATATGTTAGTACACACAATTCTACAGACACCTTCCCTAGCTGGCATAAAATTATGGGTCCCTAAAAGCTGGCTAGTGCTGAAGAAAGCAGTCAGTTTTCTTTCTCAGGGACAATGATGCAAATTCACAGTAGCTATGTAAACATAGGCTTTATGGAGTTGTCCAAGCTTGCAGGAAAAGCAGGAGGGAAGGCAGTAGGGCAACCAAAATGTGTTACCTGCCAAATTTGAAATTACTTACTTTATACTACAGGTTTCTGACTATAGGCACTTCTCCTTGCAGGAGGCTGCAGCTGCCCCTCATGGGGTTTCTAGTGGCATGTCAGGAGGGGGACAAAATCCAAAGAGTTCTGATGATAAACACGGGGAGAAAGAGGAGACCAAAACATCCATCTGCAGCCAGTGATGACCTCTGCGTAAGGGCATGGCTTTGTTTGCTCTAATGCAGTTTTGATGTTTAAGAACAGAAAATTGGAAGGGGCTGCTCAGGCCTCTTTAACTTAATCCCCCATGATTATTGCTAAACATAAAATAGAGGCTTTTTCCCCACTGCCATCCTATAATAAACAAGGATTAATAGAAAACAAAGATTTTCCCCTGCTAGGTAGGAAATCTTGATGGTAAACTTCTGCTGTCCCTGAGCTGACAAATTGTAATAGTACAATGGATTTTTCTTCCAAGAATTGGTCTGATTGCTTGCATTTTTTTAGACCCATGTGGATTATTGATATCTTCAATATACTGTGGTAGTAAGTTCTACAGCATAATGATACTCTATGGGAAAAAGTGCTTCCCTTTGTTTTGAATCTATCATCTGCTAATTCATTTCATCCCCCAGCATTCTCTTACCAGAAGAAACAGTTGAACAATTGTTTCCTTTTTACCTTTTCTATGTTTCCCATAATTTTAAGATCCTTTATCGAATGTTTCCATCAGTCATATCCTTTGCAGGCTTGCGAAGTCCTAATATCTTCAATTGTTCCTGTTATCGAAGCCATTTTGTACCTTTAAACATCCTTACAGTCCTCTGTACCTTTTTTTTCTATTACCATCTTTTTTCAAGGCAGGCAGCATTGCATTCGAAAATGTGGTTTCAGCATAGGTTTACACAATAGCTTTTTATCATTTAATCAGTAATTTATCCAGAAGACGACTTTTTCTTTTATCCCATAGCATCTTGTATCTCTAAGAGCCTTTGATGAGGGATGTGGTTGAATGGCTTTTATAAATCCAGGAAAATTAGATCAAGTGGATCTCCCTTTTCATGCAGTCTATGATGGCTGGATATCACAGATATTCTTAGATCCCCAATTTAATTTTTATATGTGTCTTCTATTCTTTGATTACAGTATCTACCAACTACCCCATATCCATGTCAGTCTGATGTCCCTTAGAGAACTCTCTTCAGTGGAACGTCCGTGGGAGGACAGACAAGATGGGTGGGTTTTGCACTAGATGAGTATAGTCATCACTAAGGAAAGCACAGGCAGGTGGCACTATTTCTGTCAGCTTAAGAGCAGACTGAAAGCAATTTAAAAGCAGTGAAAATCTCCACGTTGACACATTTAAAAGTTTAAACTTGGTTACATTTGGTGTTTTTCTGGATACAAATCTGTACCAAAATAACTCGCCTTTGCAGGTTCTTGTGAACTGTGTGCAGACAGACAAGGATTACTCAAAATGGCAACAAAATAAATATTAATTGAAATCAGTTTGTTATTCTCAAAATCTTGTTATAGGCAAAAATGGGGACATACCTTATATGCAAAGCCAAGAATTTATTGTTGGTCTAACTGAAATTTTAGTTGACTTAAATAAAATGCAATAAACAGTTACTATGATTAGTCCAGTAGTAAATTTCACAGTCCCAGTTATCTCATTAAATGAATACTTCTTACTGTTTAAAAAAAATCAGTTTAAATTGTTGCAGAGAAACACACACGAGCACACGCACATGCACAGGACGGAGTGTGATTTTGATGATTGGGTTTCCTCTTTTCTTTGTGGGGAGGAATATGATGTTGGTGACTTCCTCGTCACTCTAGGTTCTACTTGGGGCTATTTTCATGTTTGCTGACACTCTCATACACGTTCTTTCTTCACTGGTCTGCAGGTACATTACATCTGCGTTTATGATATACAGTGCATTTTACATGTGTCGGATACTGCTTTTTTTAATCTTTTATTCCTAACACTGGTTTTGCCCAGCTTCAAATTGTGCGTATCTTTAATTGATCATGGGTGAGTACTTGCATCCTTAGTGTTATCCCAAGCCCTCTCTTATCAGCCCAGGCCTGTATTTGTCTAGATTGCATCCAGTGTCCCCACTTTGGAGGCGTTTGCTGTCATACCTTGCCTCTATTCTATGTAATTACACTGGCCACTGTATGTTTGAGTCCTAATAAGTCTTTCTATGTAGAATAAGCAACTGCCATTACTCTCTCTACAAAAATTATTACATCACATGATTAAAATAAGTAAAAGTACAGAGAATGGGTAGTAGCTGTCCGATCATTAGAAAAAAAATGTTATTACAGCTAAGCAAGCTAACCCAATGTTTCCAGTCAGGCTGAGACAAGTTCAGCCAAAGAGGAGAACCAGACAACAACTCTAGTAAGTCAAACATCAGATTAAAGAGACATCACTTACAACAAAAATATTAGCAAAAAACCATATTGTTTTCTATAGATAGCTGTAGATGCTCTGTAGGTTCTTGCAAGGCATCACCAAATTAAAACAGGAGAAAGTTGTGTATACTTATGTATGCTGTGGATGCTATGTCAATCTTAACAAGTAATGTGATCCAAAATGAGTAGATCCACCGAACTGAATTGGTGCTGGGAATCTGTATGGACATTGCTAGGGAAGGGATTGCTTTGGACTTGCTCTGGTCTGGCCTCGGGCACTGGCTGCCAATAGTAGTTGGAATTTGTTACCTGTGCTCCTGAAGAACATCTTCTGGTTTAGACTCCTCTAGAAGAAATCCACTTTATTTTCTCCAACAAAATTCTGCGACATGAACCAAAGTGCAGTAAGAAGGGATGATCCTGATCTGAATGAAAATACTAATGTAGGCATGCCTTGTATGGGATCAGAACCATGGTGATTAAAGCTCTTAAATGGCATTTTTAACTTACTGGAGCATCTTGCAGTACTGAAGGAAGAAAGTAAGAAATTAGGACTGGAACCAGGAAACTAAACAAAACAAGTTAAATGTGAGAGGAATATGAGGTTGCATAATAAATGCATTCAACCAGCCAGTGAGATATTTCTGTAAGGGCCATGATGAGATATGAAATGTAGCTGTAAGACCAGGGTCATCTACACTTAGATCAAGCTGAAAAATGCAAAAGCTCTGTCCACAAGCCTGGAAAAGCATACACTCATGGTTCAATGGGAGGAAAAAAAAAAAGGAAAATAACAATGTTGAAAGACAAGTGCACTTCAAACTGAATCTCATTCTGCTAACTCCCGTCCTTATTTGTAATGTCTTGATCTCTTTTGCTACAGTTGGGGCAAGGGATACTAGGCTGTGTAAAATACTAGCTAACATCCTGAATTACAAAAGGCAGGGAGAAAACCAAGATCTGATTCTGCAGTGAAACCATCTACTCAGAAAATGCTTTTCAGTGCAAAAGTAATAACTGCATGCTATTAACCGTAACCATAAACTTAAGCTAATATAATACTGTGTTTATTCCCACTGAGTGGGTTCCTGTGAGTCTGATCTTTTGCATCTCCTTAATCCCTGCACATGGTACTTTCTGCATTTTCCTTTCTAATACTCTGCTTTGCTACCTGCTGTCTGTGTGCCACATGCAATTTTTGTAAGCATGTGGGATTATTTTTTTAGCAGTAGTTAGCACCGGCTGGCATTTGTGTGCTACCCTTATTCAATTCAATTATTGACTGTCCACAGGGCAGTAATTGCAGTTTCAGAAAACTAAGGTTAATGAGTAAATTGAGGTTTTTTGTCTTCCTGGGTCATAAGATACTGATGGGTAAAATATATTTGGATAGGATATATTTAAATTCTGTCAGTTGTGCTAGGCTGTGGTAGCAGCTCATAAAGAAAGTTTAGGTGTCTGCTGAAATTGGAAATGTCATTGATAATGGAACCCAAGGGAGGATGGAAAAGAGCTATCCTGACCAGTTCAACTTTTCTTCTCCCAGTATATGGACACAGCATGCAATTAAGTCAGTGAGAAAAAGAGAATTTCAGTTTCTCTGCAATAAAATCAACTTTTGCTATGCATTGCACAACTCTAAGTAAGTGCATAAGTAAATATCAATGTTTGAGAGACAAAAGGCTTAAAAGAGAGTTTTTTCTGATGTAAGGATCCAAATGAAAATCAGACATTTGCTTCCAGGTGCCTGCCCATCTCTGGAGAGGTCACAAAGCAGTCCCTGGAGTACATCAGTTACCAGCTTGATCAACAGGCATCAGGGTTGATTAATTGAATCAGCTATGCAATTCTAATCAGCCACCATCTAGAAATTGAATTCCCATCAAATTAATATGGGGCTTTTTCGTATGTTTCAATTTTTCAAAAAAGTTTAGCAAGTCAGTGGTTCCAGAGAAGTCTAATTTGTCTCAGTTCTGCCATGAGAAGAGAAAGAGGAGGAGGTTATGCTGCTGTAATGGCTTTCTGAAAGCAGTATGCCTTTTAATAAAGCGTTGAGGTTCACATTTTCCTATATGGCAAAAGATAAGAGGAACTAAAATGAATAGGAGGGAGAATGCAAATGTGAGTAGGGATGTGGGACAGTCAAACCTCACATCTCAAATGTCACACGCCAAGTAGTAATTCAGCTGAGAGTCAGATCTGCCCTGTGTCGCTTGGGGCATTCGATGCCTTATGCTTTCCATCTTTCTTTACATCCCCTCAGTCTCCTGTGAGGTGCTTCAGCAAAGGCTAACCGCAGGGAGCTGGACGTGTTTCCTTCCTCCTCCGGCACATTGCAACCTTAGCACATCTGGTCAGCCTCATCTCTGATCTCCCTTAAAGCTTTTCCTTAGAAAGTATGTCTCAGCCATGGCTAGCACCTTGACCTCTCTCCTGAGCACATGAACCATCATGTCCCCTCCTTTCTCATTTAACTCTGTACAAGGCTGTGTTAGCAAGGGCTTGAAAGATCATTAACCCCTTATCTGGGCTTTAACTGCTCAGTGAGCTTGGCCACTGTTGCTTTAGGCAAAAGAATCAGAGGAGTGTTTGAGGAGAAAACAAAGAAAATGGAGAATGGATAGGAGTATATCACAAGTTGAATTTAGATGAGAGAGTGGAAGTGGGGGAGCAAAGGAAGAAGACATGAGACTAATCAAGCAAATATTAATGAGGTACTGGAAGAGGAAATTGTGCTCGTTAGTATGAAACCTGTATTGTCAGCCTGTCAGAATTAATGGGGGTGATGCCTACCTTGTCAGCACTAGCTGAGCCAAGCTGAGCTCCTGGTGTGCCCAGATGAACCATCAAAGCAGCCTCTTGCCAGTCAGAAGGGGAGTAGCTGAGCACCATACAAGCTCCACACCAGTGCTCCCCAGGCAGCCCCAGCAAGTGAGCAGGGCTCAGATCCTCGGGCCAGGATCCAAGGGGCCGTAGCATGAAAGTCTCGTGCACATTTCATACCTACAGGACAGGACTGAGAGGAGCCTCCAGAGCACAACTGCAATGGGAGCAGAAGAATGGAGAAGAAGGAAGAAAGAAGCAGACAGACTGAAATGGAAGAGAGAAACTGAAACAAATGTCGATAATATTAAAAGCATAGTCTAGATCTTGCCAACAAAATTGTTAGCATAAGAGTGGAAGCATCTTTCAACTAGAATCCGCCTGTACGTACTTTGGTTGTTTCTAAAATATATATGTAGGGCTACTTTTGTGATGGCATCGGAAACTAGCCCTCTGCTTTTGTTGAAACTCTGCCAATAACAGCAGCAAAACCTCTTTTTCTAGCATTGCAATATTTGGCTTGGCATCTCATATGATGCACAAGACAGCAGAACCAAAAGGGAGATGGATTAATGTAGGTAACTATTTTCTGGATTGGTTAAACCTACTTAATGCCATTACATTATACCTTCTTATTCCTACCCTGTGGATACACAAGCACCTAAGCATATGTCAAATAATTTGAAAATGTTGCTGGCAATCAGAAGGGCAGTGTCCTTGACCATTCACCTCTGTCAAAACCATAATTAAGGAATTCCTCAAATTCTGAATCAGAATAATGAGTGCATTTTGTCCCATTTATTTATATTTCATGGTAATGCAACACAACAAAGGTATATCTTGGCCTTTCTTTGTCTTTACACCCTTTTTAAAAAAACTTCCATATAATATTGCCTATATTCCATGGTTCTTCTCTTAGCATGTGGTCAGATGAGGGTGCTCTCTCCTAATGACTAGTAGTAATTTTATAATACTACTACTACTTCCATAACCAAGATCATGTTTCTAAGGGAATGACTACATGAGTGCTTGCAGCTGCATTCAAAACATAGTACAGCCAAAGACTGTCATGAGTGTATGTTGCACACCCAAAATTGAGTTCCAAACAGTGTTGGGGCTGCATTTTAAGAGCTTATTTTAGTTCCTAGGCCTGTCCATGAAAATAAAAATTTTTGATGTTGCAGGATTAGTCAATGGCAAAACACAATTGGAAGATGATTTTTTCTCCCACAGAAACTGTGGGTAGAGATCTGGGTTCACATCCTTACTCTCTAACTATCTCTGTTCCTGGCCAAAGCAGAATTGATTGGGATTGTGATCCTGAACCTGTTTAAATAACCCTTTAATAAGGGTTCTGTTTTTCTCATTATGGACACAAATTTCAGACCTGAGGTTCTGGTGACTCCATAGCTCTTTCCTAGGCTCTGTGTGATTATAATAGCTCATGGCTCTAGTCCTGAAGAGAGAGTAATTTCATCCTCATATTTCAAAAGGTTAATATCTTCTCATTAGCAATAAGGGATCACATCACGTGGCTAAAAAAAAACAGTAACACACATCTGAATTTGCTACCCATGTGAGCAGTGGAAAAATGAACCTGAGTGGGAAGGAGTCATCACATCATATACTTAACTCATCTAAACCTGGATGCTTAAATTAGGTTCCTCCACCAAATGGAGTCAGGAGGAGTCATCTCTTTCACTGTTAGGAAAGTCAAGAGAGATTAGGCTCCTGATTTATTTATCAAAATACTGGATTGTATTTGATTATGTATCAAATACCTTAAAAAGGTGCTGTGAATATCTCGCCTTTTTCCCAGCCTCTCAACTTCTTAAGCTGCTAATTTACTAATCCTGCTGAACCTTCAGAAGTACACCAGAATGTCTTCTCTTGGGCAACAAGAAACAACAAAGAAGCTTCAAGAAAGCCAAGAAGGAAAAATTTTCAGAAAAAAATCCATAACGCTGCTGCATTTGGAGCTAAACTCTCAGCCCACGTGAACTTGAGAGCTTAATGAGCAAAACTGGCCATGCACTTAATAAATACTTGCGCTGAAGGACTGAAGTCATGTTTTAGAGACCTAACTACAGACAATCCAATCGTGATGGGAGTAATGAGGTATTTCTAGGAGGCAAAGGTGTGACTCCAGCAGAGCCAGGTAGGCAGGAGCTGTCATGGGAAGGGCCACCAAGTCCACGGCCCTTGCAAGCAGATGCCCAGTGTTCCCTGTGGGGCCCCACTGCTATGAGAGCCGGCCTGCCACTGGCTTCAGCAGCCCAAAGGTTGCAGAAGCCTTTAATCTGAATCTAGCTAGATGAAAGCTGCTGCAGGTATACCTAGCCATGCCATAATGGCAACTTTGACTACAGTGTAGGTATCTTTGAAAGTAGAACTTGAGAACCAAGGTCAGGATGTGATTGTAAGAATTACAGGCTTTCCTAAAAGCGCCGAGGAAAACAAAACCACAAACAAACTGAAAAACCCATTGATTCTTCTATTTTAATCCTGATGAACAGCTACACCAAAATGATCTGCCGGGAGCCATCGCAGGCAAATCCACAATAAAGGAAACACCACATGGAACTACAACAGACATCAGAAAGCTTCCCAGAGGAGAGAGGAGGTAAGGAATATAGAACTGGCCTTGTCGCTTCTCCTTTGGCAAAGGATTAGCTCTCAAAAACCCTAATTAACTTTCTGTCTTTAAAATGTGATTTCTGTTTGCTCCCTAAGGTTTAAAAATAGTGAAAGGATTTCAGCAATTGATGATACTCTGAGTTGTACTCAGTTAGAGTGTAGAGGATTTAGAAGTTGGTTTCACATAGTAATGGTCTCTCCTTTTCTTCTCACCCTTGCACTAGGACGCTATTCCCCCCTGCCACTCTCCCAGGCAGCAGCCACATGCCAGAGGGGCAAATCACCTGCCAGTGGTGCTCGATGGTCAGAGTAAGTTTTCTATCACTTTGGATGCACGTAACCTTTGGAGCCCTTTGTTCAGGTTTACCCACAGGCCTGCACCTCCAGTCTTTCCTCTCATACGCAGTCTTGTGAAAGTGGGAACAATTTTGCCTTTACGAGTGTTTTTGACAACATCTTAACTTTACTGGCTGCAATGGAAATCCTCTAGATTTGCACTGCTGTGAACTAAACTGGGCTTAGGGGATTCATGTGTGTTGGTTATAGACTGCTTAATTGCATGTGGGCAATGTTGTCCTCTGACTCAGGGCAAAAATAATATACACACCCCAAATTCTTGTCTTTCTCCATTCACAGACATCATCTCTTTAATGTTGCCCTACATTTGTCTTAACACAATTTATTGGATAAATGGCCAAAAAAGACTATTAGTTTTTCCCACTGAAATCTGTGAATGATAAATACATGTGTTTTACTCCTGTACAGTAACTGGGCATGTCTGTGATTAAATAGTCTCTAATTCAACAGCATCTCACCTGCTCTTGATATGAAGACAATAAAAACATAGCTATGTACTGTGTTTCTGGCATAGTTTCAGCTCTTCCACAGAACTTAAATTGTGACCGTATATTCCAGTTAGCTTAGGCTTCAGGCTTTAAAAGCTCAATGTGAGTAATGAAGAGAAAGCAATATGATTAGCCGGTGGAGCTGACTAAAAGGCACCTTCTTTACAAAGGAGCTTAAAAAAGGAATAAAACTATACAAAATGGATTAAAGGTATAATAATAATAATCGTATCGAACAGCATAACAAAGAAAAATGTCTGCATTCAACTGAAATTAATATTTAATAGGTGGCACAGTGATGTCCATGGCTTTATATTCTTCAATTTTAATGATCTTTACCACAGCGTGAGCTCCTTTGTCTTGTCCCCTTCTACTGACATCAGCTGGAACAGACAAAGATTAAAACCAAGGGTAATTTCCCCGTGGTCGTTGCTTGGCCCTATTTCTGCTTTGCTCAGCCATGAACTGAAGTTCAAAGGATGAAGTACTGTCACTCAGACTGATTCTTCCCTCCACTCCTTCTTACCAGGGTTAACTACTCAGCCAGTCACCAAGGAAACGTGTGGCTCCTTTGCCCATCTTACTGCCACCCTACAGTCTCATATTGAGAACATCACCATAATCTCATTAGGAGGTTGAATTTGCCATTGAAGCTTGAATTCCCATAACAGGAGGGGAGTGGACTAATGCAATTAAGTAAATTAGCGTTTTGAGCCATTGCATGCTATGTGTCTAGTACCATGAGCAATGACTGGGTAGTTTTTTTCCTCTGTTAAAAAAAAATATCAACAAAACCAATACCCCAGTCCTCTCCCCACATTATGTTCAGGGAAATACTGTAGTCCTCTCTCAACTATAAAGGTCTTTACAAATGGGAAGGTAATTGTTCACTTGATCAAAAACCTGAATTGCTTCCCCTTCTTTTTCCCAATACTCCCATCCCAGTGGTTCCGATTATTTTTATCTCTGTAACATTTGTGCTTCTAAAGGTAAACTAGATAAGAACAGAACATTTTGTTTTGCTGCTCTCTTATGGTATGTGACAGTGGTTACCAGATCAGAACAAAACTATTGGTTTCAAATCTATTTTGATGTGAAATGTTTCTTAAGTGCTATGGATAACTATTTTAAAATACTCCAAATTTTCTGGAGATAATTCCAGCATATTCAGTAATTCTCTAGAAATGCAGATTATTAAATGCCCAAGGCAGAGCTTTTCTGCCTTTTGTTGTGGGATTTTGAGGCTGATCCAGTTCCCTCCTCCCTCCCTCACACTGCCAAGTAAACAAAGCCACAACAGCGGACTGTAGCGAGAATCGGGAACCATAAATCTTTGAATAATATCCTAGCATGTGAGTTTCAAAGGCACCGTATTTTCCTGGGAGCCTGGGGGAGGGAGGGAGGGAGGAAAGGAGGGAGAGGAGCAGTGGTACCCGTCTGCAGATAATGCTGCTGTCTCCGTCACAGCATTTCTTCCTGGGGAGGTGGAAGATGGAACAACAGGGAGAGGATCTAGGAGCCTCTTACACATATTGATTACCAGGGAGGTTACGCTGCTGGCTGCTTGCTGTCTTCAACTTTGAACGAGAAAGGCAGGAATAACAAGTGTATTTTAGTAGATGTTATTGTGCTACCACTCATCTTCTCCTGAATAAAACCCAGTCTGCCACCAGGCACTACAGTCAGAAAGAATAAGAACATGGGTTATTACTAAATAAGGGCAGTGGTTATATGCTCCACTTTATGTAATACATGGTCCCTATCCTGTGCTGCTTACAAAATAGATATACATTATGTAGGCAGTATACGTAATCCCAGGATAGTGTAATCTTAGCATTTTTGCCTGAAAACACAAGTAACTTCAAGACTGAGTCAGTACTGGGAATATGTCGCAAACTTGAAAATAGAATGTAGTAACAGATAATGCTGCAGTTATTTGAAAAGTGTCATGAAGCTAAGTATTTCAGTGGTCACAAACTCCCAAAATGTCAGAGCTGAGCTGGTACTGAAGAGAAATCAAAATGTGCTGAAACAGAAAATACAGGACTGAGGCTCACAAACAAAATGAGCTTTACACTGTGATGGCAATAGCCATACAGTTTGGACTAAAGTATTTTAGTATTTATGGTATCAGATTAGATAAGGAAAAAAAAAATTAATGTTTTAAAATATCTTTTTCCCTCCTGATACCATTACAAGATAGAACCAGCAGATGAATTATGTCCCTATGTAAGTTCTTACATAACAGTGCTATAAAGTAGTCATGTTTTGCCTGTTTGTTTTTTCCCTTTTATCATGTTTGGATTTAAATGTAGCCTTAATCCTGCATATCCTGCTTTGAAAAGCTTAGATCTGTAATGTATTGTATAGTATTCTTTAAAAGGCTTTGCTCTGTGGTATGTGGTATCCTTGAGTTAACAATATCGATTTCAATTCTTAACCTTATACTTTATAGTTTTGCTTGGATAATAATCTTCATTTAATACAATGTAACATTTCAAATATGTACACTAATTGAGTCAAAGACAACCCAGCAAAAAGAATACCATTATTTAATATCACTTACTAGATAAAACATGCAGTAGCAACACAGATTTATGGGCAAATTCACCAAAATACCAAATAATAGAAAATAAAGCATACCATCTGCTAATGCTGAGTTTACAGCTTATATTTTCATAGTAATTTTTCCCAACAGCTTATATTTTCCTATGACTTTTTTCCCATATTCAGAAGAACTTTACCAAGCAATTGAGACAGAGCCTGTGAATCTGGCATCTAGTTTTAGAGCTGATCACTGAGGTTGCAGGACTGTTATGGTGAGACCAATATTCTATGAAACAAGAGCAGCAGGGCTTTAGTCCAAGCCTTCATGGTTGTTGGAATTACCTGCACTCTTGTCCTGAACCTGCCCATAGTCTGTATAATCGCAGTTATTAGCCAGAACAGCATTTAATAATTTAGCAGAACTGTAACCTAATTTCTCCCAGTGTATCCCATGCATGATACAAGAATGGATACATATGCCATCATTCCTAGTCTTTAACTAATTTTGCATCAAGCTAATCAGTACATACTCTTGAAAATTCTTGAAGGACAAGCACCATAAATGTGGCATTTTTGGGACAGAAGAAGAGAGCGAAGCCGTATTTTGTATCCACAATGAAACGCAACTTTATTTGGAGGGCTGTGACCGCTGTCCCTGTGGTGGATGGATGTTACTTGGTCTGGAGGAGGTAAGATAGGAGAGCACTGCCAAGCACCCATGGCCAGGTTTTCCTATCTCCTTGTTTCATCCCACGGTGAGGTAATAAGTTCACTGAGCAGCAGTTATCCTTTTCCCCTTCCTTCCCTGTTCTCTTTTTGATAGTATATTTCATGGCACTGTGATTTTCCATCACAAAAGGTTTCAACAGGTAGTTTACACAACTCACCTCTACTACAGATGAGGCATAAAATGTATATCAAAATGCAGCTTTGCAGCTGCATCTCTGCCTTGACCCACTGCCAGACCTAAACATAATGGTTTCAAACTCTGTGGGCCTACGGCATCCTTCTTACCCCTGATCATATTTTATGCTTGGAAAGTGAGAAGCATGGGTAACCCCATGAAGATGGGAGGATAAGACCTTAAAAATTACTCTACAGGCAAGAAGGATTTGAAGAGAGGAGTAATGTGACCCAAAGGGCAAAGGTGATTTTGATACTCTGAATGAGCAGGAGTTGGAAGAGAAAGCAGGAGATTGAGATAAACAAAGGCACAGGCATGCTTCAGGGAAAGCGTAGTAAAGGAAGAGAAACTTAATGCCAGAAGTGAACCTGCCTTTTTATATCCTGGGTGTTGATTTCTTTCATGCAGTCACATCGGCACAATAGGTGTTCGCCTAGACTGCAGGATCCATTCATACATTTTTCATCTCTTTGGGAGTTTGTTAAAATAGTATATGACTTTGCCTCCTGAGGTAGTGAACTCTTTTCTTGAATGGAAAAAGGATGGTGTACAAAATCCAAAATTAAAGCAACTAAAGAGAGCTTTAAAGTTACAAATTATGGTAAGCTTAAAAATAATTAGTGACAAGTGCCAATTTAATAGATCTTAAAGAACTTTCTTGGTCTTCAGTGGAGAACAGAAGTGTTATAAAAATTGATGCACATCTCTGGAGTGTGGCAATGGAGATTTTCAGTACAAAAGTCCAAAAGACATGAGGATGCAACCTGTTGTGTAGCATGCAGAAGCACTGCCAGATCCAAATCCATTACTGTTGACAGACAGCAAAAGGATGAGTCACGTGTGTATTCTTTTTCATTCAAGTGATGACTGTCATACTGTAATGCTTTACATTATTGTTCACTGTTTATTGCTAAAGGGAAATGTCCCAATTTTAATATTGGCACTTTGCCTGAATAAATCCCACATGCCTGTTTTTTGGGGAGAAGCAACGCTGATTGATGTAGAAAAGATGACTAACAGCAAACCAGAATGGGGGGGGGGGGGGAGATAAAAATAATGGATCCTTAGTGTTCCTTTTGCAGGAAAGGCTCTATTTATGATACAAATTATACAAAATTAATGCATCCATGAATTAAAAAGGAGAGGCGGCACAAACATAAACTCAGTGTTGTTAAAATGAAACTGCAGAGCAGTAGCTGGTTTGTGATTTCACCTCTGTGCTGACATTCCCTCTTGGTAGGGGAGATCTTCCTCCTCTTTTTTTTCTCTGGGCTTAATCTAGTCTTACCCAAGCAGTCACAAGCTGTGCCACCATAGTCAATGGATTTAACTTTTTGCACGGACACGAGCAGCAGAGCCGGGGCACGCAGGGCTCCAGCTCACACCCCAGCCCGCACTCCCAAATCATTCATACGGCCCAGCTAGGTGTAGATGAGCAAACCACCCGGCTCACCAGTCCCTCCTTGGGGATGGGTAACACAAAACCACGGCAGTGCGGGTGGGAGAAAGGGTGGAAAATTGAACCATGGTCCTGTCTTCTCCCAGCTCAGGACTGAGGGGCCGGGCTTGGGGCGAGTGCCTCTGTCTGCAGATGCAGGCAGCATTGCCTGCACCCCGCAGCAGTGCTGAACCCCCCTGCAAAGGGGGCTGGTTCTCACTCCTGCCACAGCAAGAACACTCCTGAAATACCCACTACCATGGCATCCCTCCGACAAGTGCCTGTTCTTACCAAGGGTTAGGATAAATTAATTTAGGAAGCTGCAGCGTCAGTGCAAGGAGGACAGCAGCATGAACTTGTAATCATTCCCAGACCAAGAAACATATCCAAGAAACTGAGGGTTTGGTTTATCTTGTCTTTAATGTAAAAAGATCTTCATATGAATAACTAATTATTCACAGGAAAGGCATTCAAATACATTTAACATCTCAAGACCGGTCAGTGCTAGCACCATGCTGTCACCTCACAATTTTAAACAGACAATATTAGAGCTTTAATTCCATTGCCAGGCAAGAAATCGAACAAAAAGATACTTCTTGCTTCAGAAGCTGGAGAACAGACTCCAAGCTTTCTTACAAGATAAGATAAATAGAAAAATCTTCTTCCCATTTTTCCTGCCCTGGCAGGGCACTTCAATATAGTTCTGAGCTCGACCCTACAAACTGAAATTCAGTAAATCAATTAGTTATCAGATTGCATCTTATTCTTTATAAAATGTAGGCATTTCCAGTACTAAATGACATAAAGAACTGCTTCAAACTAGCCTCAAAGAAGAGCTCCAGAGTGTTGTAAAGATATAACAGGTGTCTAATTTTTGAGCCTTTTTTGGAATTATAGTAATTCAGTGCTAAGAACACTTCTTGGATATGCTACAGGCATCTACTGATCTGAAAATATTTTTTAGTGAACATTAACTCCCTGTTTTAGTGAAAATCTTTATTGTTGAACCATTTGTTACAGGTGGAGGGAAACAACACTACTGGTTCTGCTACTGATCAGAAAGAAACTGTAATACACTATGAGACAAGTTCAGAAAGCAAGCAAAGCTTATTCTTTGACTTCTGAATAGGAAGTGCTAACAGTATTTATTTAAATTCACAAATTAAAGTCAATGACTTATTTACTGAAAGAGCATGAAAACCTAAACATACCAGTAATACTATTTTTTGTGACTTATATTGTGCTTAGATTGTACTTAAATTGTGTCTCCATCTTCCCCTGCAATCAATGGTCCATCTTCCAAACATCCCTCTGATGTATGGAAATCAATCTTACTTGCTTATACTTCTCTTTATGTCAGGATAACACATTCCTGCTCATTGGCTTCTGCTTCTTCCAGGCCTTTATTTTTTAGTATTTAAACACTGATGGGCGAGAGTTTGCATGTTCCTTAAAAATCATTGATTTCTCAACTGATTGTGCAGTCTTCTCGGCTGAGTCTAAACTGCAGGAGGTAACTATGGGCTTGCCTCAAAGGTGCTGCAAAATCGAGAGCTTGACTGTCACACGGGGATGCAATGATGTGCCCCAGATTTGGATGGCAGAGTTGGAGAGGAAATTCCATGTGGAAGCACAGGCAGGGAAGCAGACTTCAGTAGTCAGCTTTCCTGAGCCCTAACAGAACAGCAGATGCACTGAGGACAAAGCAACTGCTAAACTGTCACAGGCAGAGTATTTGTAAGGAGCAATTGTTTGGGATTTTCAGAGGCAGAAAAAAACCTAGGGAGCAGCTGTCTCAAAAACCAGACTTAAATCAAAAACAGCTACAGCTTTGAAGGGAACTGGCACTAAAGCCAGAGGTCCTAAAGGTTTAGGATCAATTGGCAGTAGATTAATTGAAATTACTGAAAAGAGACAAAATAAAAAATACAGCATGTCTGCCCACGGCATCTTAGGAGGAATTGAAGTGGGAATGAAAAAAAATTTGGGATTTAGTTTCTGCTGGGAACAGCCTCTTTAATCATGGTCAGAAAAGAAATAGTTGAAGAGGTGCTAGGGGTAGGAGGAAATAATACAGTGGGAATGAGCACTGTGGAAAAATACTGACTCTTTAATTGCTAAATTTGGCACAGATATATCTAGGAAGTTAATCCTATTGAATGTTTGCTATATTGGGATATCGGTTAGTTACCAGAGGTATGTGTCTGTGTGCAAAATATGATATTTTCTGCAGCTTTCTTCAGCCAACTGTACCATTAGAAATGGATAATTTATAATATTCTAAGACTGATGTTTTGCTCAGTGTAAGGTGACACTTCCCTTGCAGAATATCCAAACTAACACTATTGACCAACAGTCATCTTATTAGTCTGCCTCCTTGGCTTTTAAAATATGTTTCATAATTCTGTGAAATATTTCTGGTGTTAAGGTAATATGAAACCGTATCTTACAAACAGTATATCCAGTAATGCATATCAGTTTCAACAACCAGAAACTGTGAAAAGCATCTGTCTTCAGTAAGTAACAAGCATACGACCCATCTTTCTTTTTCCTCACTGAATGCCTCATAAATTAATGCTCCCTTTCTGTGCCAGCTCCCTACTGTCCATGAAGGAAGACCCAAAATACACTGTTAAGACTTTTGGTGCCTCTGTTTAGAGCCAGCCTTTGATTCTCAAAGATTCTTGACTTATTTGGTCTCTCCCTTTTGAATGTCACCAAACGTCCAGAGGTTCAAAACAATCAAATGTTTAATGGCTTTGAAAGTCTTGATTTAGTACAGTTACTCCCTCCTCCCAAAAAAAACAAACTCTAAAACAAATAGTAATGGTCAACTGGTTTGAGCTGCACCTGTAGCATGTAAGGGTTAACCAGAAACAGAAGAAGGTATATCAATTCTACTTTAAAAGAGAGACTTGTTGAAATGCAATAAATGATCCCTTGAACGTTAGGGAGCTGGAAAATGAGTGGTATGCAGTGCTATGCTACAGACAATACCAGATCCTAGGTACTTGTGCCTACAATGGGAAGCAGATGATAAATTTTAAAGTGTGCATGTGGGTGTTTATTGAGGTTGCAGGTGGTTTGTGAGGAGGAAAAGTACAAATGCATTAATATTGGCAACTGCTTGTTTGCCTTGTTTAGTTCTGAAATAGGCAATAACTCTAATAGCATGGTATGTGCTCCTTGGTGTTTGAGGTTCACAGATGTCCCTTGGTATGATAGGATGTTATATTAATTTTGGAGGGTTTTTCCCCATTAGACGTTACAGTTGGCTGTACTATGCAGAGATGGGACAGTGGGTAACAGACGAAGTCAGGCCTCAGCATGAACTTTTGTGAGTCTCAAGCAGACACCAGACTGGAAGAAACCCTGCCTTGTAACGCTGAACGTGTAGGACTTTATATTCTGGCTCTTTGGCATTTCCTTGGACATGGAAAGAGGAACCATGCACACTTGGGAATGCCTGCCTACCTGTAACAGGGTTGCAGATTTCAGCCCGGGCAGTGGTGACTAACCCAGAGCTGGAGGAACTGGGTGAGGGGGGCAGCTCCACACTTGGGAAGGGTAGGAGGGCTTCACCCATGGGAACGACCTGCTGCTTGCACAGGGAGAACCAAGCTTTCTCCCCAGCAAGGGTGCAAGAGCCATGTTTGCTTCCCGACCACGATCCCAGGAGGTTTCACACACACACACAAAGGCTCAGCACCAGCAGGAGTGACTGATAGCAGTCAGTGAGCCCCATCAGTCCCTTGGTATTTGGGGGTTTAATCCCTGCAGGCTGGGGAAGGCTTCGAAGCCAGACCTCCCACTTGCTGCCCTGCCACATGGCCACCAGGCCCTCTGCAAGAGGTGAGGTGCTGCTGTTTTCTCATCAGAACTGATTGCCGCTGTGTTTTGTGTGGACCCCAGTCCCTACCAGAAAGCATTAGTGGTGACCGCATGATGCCCAGAGGCTCCATTGCTGGCTCCAAGTGAGCAGGCATGGACACATACAAGGAAAAACCTCTGGTTGCCCATGGAGCTTTATAGCCAACTATAAGATGGCCAACAGAGCTAGGAGTCTGTGGGGTTGGGTGATGGGCTTTGGGCAATCATAGGCTTGGATGAAGGTGCCTGAAGTCTCCCTAAGCTCTTCTGCTGCTGAAGTCCTTTATAGGAGCTAGTCATGCAATTATTTCCATTCCCTGATTGAATTTTGCCAATCAGTAAGATTGTTACTGTAGGACAGAAGCTCTGGTAAAGAACTGAGACCTTTAATAGTCGGGGTTTGTACAAATAAGGAGCAAGCAATCACAATCTACATGTAACTCCTGGGACCAGGAATAAAGCTCTAAAAAAGGTCTTTGGGGCTTTCAATCCCCCAAGGAGAGATAGCAGTTGAGGGAGAGGTTGTAAAAAAAGTAGGATTTGTGAACTTGAAAATGTCACATATTTTTCTGTTGAAGCTATGCCTCGTTGCTGTTGTTAACGTGTTATTGTAACACCTGCTGGCCCTGATTAGAATTCCTCCGGGATGGTGTAATCACAGAGCACAATGTGGCCACAAAGAAATTACAACTCATGATCTACAACGTATAAAGGGGGAATAATGATAGACTCAACCAGATATATGCTGGTTTATCCATACATATGGCCTGTATGGATGCATTTGTGTCTTCATTTACTATTTTCTTTTAGCTCCATAAACATCAGTGCTCCCTTATAACTCCAAGCCTGGCCATTATGAGTTGGCTGCTCCTTATGGTGTCATTGAAGTGGATCTCAAATAAGGATTTGAAATAGGAGAAAATAACAGCTTAGGCTTAGGTTACTGTAAGCTGGGCTGGCTCATGGACAAATTTACATTTAGATTGAGCCTCTTCACATCTTCTCTAAGTAATTGTAAACTCTCTCGTGCCTCAGCCCTAGAAAAGAATTTAGTCAGCCCTGCACTGCCAAAACCTGTGCCTTATGCTTTGTAAGATGTGCAACAGCTAATCTAAGTAGTCAGGCTTAGCATCTACTTTTCATAATTATTTGTACAAATACAACTCAGTTATCAAATGTCTGCATTAATCAAACAAAGGGTATCAGCATTGCCAAAATAAATTTGTTGTAAAAGTGTTATGTCTGATTATTTGTATTATTCAACCAACACCCAGACGTCCTATTATGTTAAGAGCTACACAAGCATATAAGAAACCGTTCCACCACGAGGGAGTGTATGACTAATTTACGACAGGAGAAAACAATTGGACATTACAAGCAAATAAAAAGAAAGGGAAAGGAGAATTAGCGTGGGTATGATGGTTTGTGACTGCATGTTCCTATGAGAACCATTAGTGAGTTTTAAGTAAAGGAAAAAATGGTTTGATATAAATAAATAAGACATATGATATCAGTAATCCTTACTGGGCATTTGCCTAGCCCAGTGTAGATTTCTGTGGCATGTACTTAGCTTTCATATTAGGGTCTTATTCTCATTCATGCCATGCCTATTTACACCACTCTTGTAGGGTTCTCCAAATGGCATCGCACAAACAGCAGAGGACGGAGGAACGCAGCCAAAATACTACAGCTGGCCTTATACCACACAAATCTGCCATCTGCACCCAGCCAGGCACGTGCCCAGCGAGGGTTATGGAGACTGCATTTCTTTGTTATTAAACGCTTTATACTGCCAGCAGAAACGTAAAGGGATCTTAGTGTGACTGAGCATTCGTCTCAGTCTAACGCGTTTTGCTGCTGCATGTTTTCAGTTCCATAGCTATTTTGCTTGAGCATCAATGTAAATAAATCACTTTATTAAGATGCCTAGTTGAACTGGTGCTGCATGTGAACACAAGGGATAATGAACCTTACTGTATGTTTCAGTGAGAGGAAGATGCACATGATACATGTTTACAGAGGTATTGGCTCTCCAGGCCCCTTTCTGATCTGAGGTCACCCTGGCATGTCATGGGCCTTTAATTATTCTGAGTCTTTATTTATTGAGGTGTGTTATGGGTTTGTGTGGCACGCTTTTTTTTGGTAGCGCGGGAGGGGGCCGCAGGGGTGGCTCCTGTGAGAAGCTGCTCGAAGCTTCCCCGGCTCCGAGTCAGACCCGACTCTGGCCCAGGCCGAGCCCGTCAGCAACGGTGGTAGCGCCTCTGGGAGAACAGATTTAGGAAGGGGAACCTGCAGTGAGTGGGGGGAGTGGGATGTGAGAGGAACCCCTCTGCAGACACCGAGGTCAGTGAGGAGGAAGGAGGGGAGGAGGGGCGCCTGAGGCGGTGGATGCCCCTGCAGCCCGCGGTGAGACAAGACGGCAGGCTGTCCCCCCCAGCCCATGGAGGGGAGCGGGGGAGCGGAGGCCCCCCAAGATGGCCGTGACTCCATGGGAAAGCCGGCGCTGGAGCAGTCTGTGACTGAAGGGCTGCAGCCCGCGGAAAGGACCCACACCAGGGAAGTTTGGGAAGAACTGAAGCCCACAGAAGGGACCCACGCCAGGGAAGTTCGTGAAGGACTGTCTCCCGTGGGAGGGACCCCCCCGGTGGAGCCGGGGCCGAGTGCGGAGTCCTCCTCCCCCTGAGGAGGAAGGAGCGGCAGAGACCAGGTGTGGCGAGCTGACCCCAACCCCCATCCCCTGTTCCCCTGCGCCGCCGGGGGGAGGAGGTGGAGAGAACCGGGAGTGGGGTTGAGGCGGGAAGGAGGGAGGGCTGGGGGGAAGGTGTCTTAAAATTTGGTTTTACTTCTCATTATCCTGTTTTGATTTGATTGGTAGTCAGTGAAATTGATTTTGTTTCTTCCCCAAGTTGAGCCTGTCTTTTGCCCGTGACCATCAGTGGTGAGTGATCCCTCCCAGTCCTTATCTCGACCCAGGAGCCTGCCTTTATATTTTCTCCTCATCCCACTGTGGCCGAGGGCGGGGGCGGGGAGTGAGCGAGCGGCTGCGTGGTGCTTTGTTACCGGCTGGGCTGAAACCACGACAAGGTGTCATGTGGGATGGGGGAGAGAATCAGGGAAAAAAAAAAGAACTCGTGGGTTGTGATAAAGACAGTTTATTAGGAAGAAAAGGAAGGGAAAATTATAATAACAATGACAACAACAGCAACAACAGAATATACAAAACAAGTGATGCACAATACAATTGCTCTCCACCTGCTGACCGATGGCCAGCCAGTCCGCAAGCTGTGGTGCCCCCTGGCCAACTCCCCCCGGTTTATATACTGGGCATGATGTAATATGGTATGGAATACCCCTTTGGCTCATTTGGGTCAGCTGTCCTTGTCCCCTCCCAGTTTCCTGTGCACTCCCAGCCTCCACTGGCAGGGCAGCACGAAAAGCTGAAAAGTCCTTGACTTGATATAAACTCAGCTTAGCAACAACCAAAACATCAGTGTGTTATCAACATTATTCTCATACTAAACCCAAAGCACAACAGTATACCAGCTACTAACAAGAAAATTAACATTCCAGCTGAAACCAAGACACGAGGGCACCTACTCAGAAGTCAGGCTGAGTTGCAGTCCGCTTTGCCTTTAGGAGCTTGTGGTCAGCAACGCGCAGTGATATAACAAGACATCTTAAAGCATTTAGCAGTTGAAAAAAAGCATTTAGTGGCAAAAAACAGCAAAAAATATTTATTCATGTATTTGCAATGTAAAATTTACAAGGTAACCACAGGAAACTGGAATCTGTCAGACACTTTGTCTCATTAATTCTCCAGACAATTCCCAGCCTTTTGTGAATGTGCTCCTTTTTTCGCCTCCCTAATTCTTTTCCCCTCCAGTGCAAAGAAGCCTGGCACTGTCTCTCAGCTATTGTTTGTAGAAAAGTGGCTTATCTTGAGTCATACTTTTTCCTTTCATTTTCCTTTTGAATTGAACAGTTCTGTCCATGGGCCAAAGTCAAAACAGGGTACTCATAAATTGTCACAGAGCAGTTCCCCTTTCATCACAGGCATAAAACACATTGCAAATCTAGTAGGTGAAGTTGGAATTCCCATCTATTCTTGGAAGTTACAGCCAAAAACAAGTGAGAGTGGCAATACAGTAGATCAAAACAACTTTTCTGATATCTCTCATCTAGGGCAACAGCCATAATAGCTAGTATTTCCATATTAATTACTATTTCTCAGGATGAAATACAGCAACTGCCATCTCTTTCACTCTCTAGCATTCTTGAAAAGGAGGATTGCTTGAACTGACCAGCAGCGTATTGCTGAAAGAAACCCCAACTAAGAGCAGAACAGTCCGTAGGAAACACTGATACTGTGTGATGGCCTGACACAAATGCTATGTCATTAAAATGTAACAATAGTTTATATTTCATAAGTCATTCTTCTAGATCAAAGTCTACCTGAGCCACTTCATATTGCTTCTATGGACTGGTTATCTCACCCAATCAAGTAAATTACTAATGTTGTACAGGGAGCGAGAATGAGGGGGCTTACACCTGCGGGCGGGTTTGCTGCGTTTTCCTTTCATCAGAGTATTTTGTATAATTTTTAAAGGACTTGGCCCAACGAAGTCTTCCTGCTAGCTCCACTAAACGTACAGACCAGCAGCAGCAAGTGCAATCTTTGCCACAAAAGGTGCTTTGCCATGTGACCTGAAAGGCACATCTGGATGCAGGAACTGAGCCGCCCGGCAGCGATGCCAACGGGGGGAAACTGTGAGCGGTAACAGAAGCTGAATTTGCCAAGAGATTAAAAAAACCCCACCCAACAACAGCAACAAACCGGCCGGCGGGTGCCCTGGAGCAGGGCTTTCATCTCCCGCCCACTCGCCGAAGGACCGCACTGCCCGGCCGGGGAGGTCTGTCCCACCGGCCGGGGGGGGGGGGACGGGAGGGACCCGGGCCGCCGCCCCCCGCCGCCGGCCCCGAGCCCCGGCTTTCTCCAGGGTGCTGGAGCCGCCCCCCCGCCCGGCCTCGCTGGCAGCCCGCCCATCACCGCGCTCTCCCGGCTGGCGCTACCCACGCCGGCTGCCCGGGGCGGTGCCGAGGAGCTGCTGCCAGTTCCTGGAGACCTGCAAATACAGCTCTGATTTGAATAGTATTTTTTTCACCTCTGCAGCCCTTGCAATGTAAGGACTGCCTGTTGCGTACTCCTGCAGCAGCGTCGGTGTTACTATTCAGCAGGATAAATCGGTTTTCCCCTCGTTTACTGGGACAAGGAGTCCAGGGATGCCAGCGCGGTCCCAGCTCTTCCCCAGGCAGGCCGGCCCGGGCCGTTTCAGGTGCTCCACGGTGTCTGGCACTGGACCCGGGTCGGGACTGTCAGAGCCAGCTGCCTGATCTTACCTTGGCCACGCTGGCTGCTGCAGTGACACTGCCCGGTGCCTTCAGGCTCCAGCAGTCCCTGGGGCTTTTGCCTTTTAGGGTAATACCTTGCACCCGGATGAGCGGAGCGGGGAATCTGGAGTGCCCGAGGGTGCTGCCCCCCCCAAACCCCCGGGATTGCCCTTCCCCGGGACGCACCGGAGGTGCTGCCGTTCAGATGTGGATGACTTGAACCTCCCAAGGACTTCATGAGCTAAGCACGCATTTACCACCTTCGTTTGACAGATAAGGGAGCCACTGCGACTTGTCCAAGGTCCCGCTGTGACCGAGCGGAGGAGTCAGAAACATTCTGGCTGCTGCTGCTCTGCTCTACCCATTAGGCTGTGCCTCTTTCCCACGCTTGAGCTTCTCCTCCCTTTCATTTACTGTCCGGGTGCTCTGCAAATGTAAGGGCTCTAATTTCATATCCCCGTGCTCCAAAAGGATGGGTCCATGCCTTTTGTAGTTTAGCCACAGCCACGAACTTGCCGATTCCCTCGGATACTCAGTCCTTCCTCTGGGTGAACCTGTGTCCGCCTTGAGCGAAGAGATAATGCGGTGGCTGTTGTTCTGTTGCTGCCAATCTCCGGAGAGGGGGTTTTCATGAAGCCTTAGCTCGGAAAAAAAAACCCAAAAAACCGAAACAAACAAAAACCCCCAAAACCAACAACCAACCAACCAACCAAAAAAAAAAAACCCAGGGGCAACGCTATACGGCTCAGGGCTGGGAAATGAAAATTTCTGCCCAAATGAGGCTTTCCGATAGGAAGCGGCTGGCGGAGGCGCCCCTATAATAAAGCATGCGAGGGAAGTAGTTTGCAGTGAGAGCAGCCTGGCTCGCTGACAGAGGGGGCGGATCCTGCGCACAGGCGGGCAGCGCCGCGCCGCGCCAGAGCGGCCCCAGCAGCAGCGGGGCTATTTCGGGAGCCGGGCGGAGGCGGCGGCCGGAGCCGGGGCTGGGGGCAGCGGGGAGCCATGGGGTTAGCGGCGCCGGTGGGCTGAGCGGGGGCTTGCAAGCGGAGGCGAAGGCAGCCGGGAAACACGCCTTTGCCTCAGATTGAGGGGAAAAGGAGGGGGTTTTGGGGCTGCATCGCAACTTGAGCTGCATCAAGCTGAGCCAGGCAGAGAGGGGAGCGGGAGGGGAAGGAGAGGGAGGAGGAGACGGCTGCCACCGAGGGATTTGGGCTCGTTTTACTGAAACACATCAGTGATCGGGAGAGAGCGGCGAGGAGGAGGAGAAGGAGGAGGAGGTGGGGGTGAGGGGCAGGAAGAGGGGGGTCGAGAAAGAAAAGTGTGAGGGCTGTGGCTGGGAGAAGCAGAAGTGATGAGAGAGCGAGCGGGGAGGCTGGAGGAGGCTGCCCGTCCTGCTGCTGCGCCCCGCGGGGACCGCCGCTCCTGCCGCCGCCGGGCGCCCCCGCGGCCGCCGCTGCCGCCCCGCCGCCCCCGGCCCGCGCCATGGAGGCGCTGAACGGCCCCGGCCCCGGCCCCGGCCCGGGGCCAGGCGACGCGCTGCGGCCGCCGCCTTCGCCCGGCCACCACCACCCGCTCGCCGAGAAGAAGAGGCTGCACCGCGCCCCGTCGCCCGCCAGACCCTTCCTCAAGGACCTCCACGCCCGCGCCGCCGCCACCAAGCCGCCGCCCGCCCCCCCCAAGTCCCCCGGCCTCTCCGGCCGGGCGCCCCCGTCGCCGCACCCGGGCGCCCACCCGCCGGCCGCGGGGCTCCTGGCGGCGCCGGGCCGCCTCTCTCGCCGCCCCGCCGCCCCGGGGGGCAAGGCCGCCGCCACCGCCGCCGCCGCCGGCAGGGCGGGCGCCAAGGCCGCCCCCTGCGCCAAGCGGGCGGCCCGCGGTCCGGAGCCGGGCCCCGGCGGCCGGGGAGGGGGGCGGCAGCCCGGCGGCGAGGCGGCCCCGCCGCCTGGCAAGGGCAGGAAGGGGAAGCGGGGCGCCGCGGCAGGCAGCGGCCATGCGGCGGCGGCGGCCGCGCTGGCCCGCGTCGGCCACACGGACAGCAGCTCCGACCTCTCCGACTGCCCCTCCGAGCCGCTCTCCGACGAGCAGCGCCTGGCCCCGGCCGCCAGCAGCGACGCCGAGTCCGGCACCGGCTCCAGCGACCGCGAGCGGGACCCGCCCGCCGCCCAGCCCGCCGCCGAGCCGACCCGAACCGGCACCGGGCCCGGTCGCGGAGCCCCGCCGCCACCGGGCCCCCGCGGGGATCCACTGCCCGCGCCCCCGGGCGCTGGGCGAGCCCCGAGCCGCGGGGAGCCGCCGGCGGCGGCGGCTCCGGAGGAGCTGCAGCGGGAGGTGGAGGAGCTGCGCTCGGAGAACGAGTACCTCAAGGTGAGCATCGGCCGCGGAGCCCGGCCTTAGCGGGTCCCCGCCCGGGGAAGGGAAGGGAAGGGAAGGGAAGGGAAGGAAGGGGGAGGCACTGGTAGCGGCGCGGCCCCTCCTGCCCGGGACTGCGGGGTCCGCGCTGGGGGTGGCGAGTGGATTCGCTCAGTCTGAAGTCACCTCCCGTGGGACCCCCCGCCCCCGCCGGACCAAATGCCCAATTTCACCCGCGGGAGAGAAACAGGGGCAGGGAGGGCCAGCCGGGCGCCTCGGCACTCCCCCGCAAAGCGGGGCCGTGGCACGGTTTAAGGGCAGATAAGGGACTTAAGCGTGTGATCACGGCTCCCTGGAAAAGCCCGAGTCGTGGAGGCTGGATGAAAGCAAGTCCGGTGCAACATGTACTGTGGCAATGTTAACGTCTGGTTGGCGTGGTGGTGGCTCAGCAAACCCCAACTCTTTCTAAAGCGCTGCAAACACTCTACCGGTTGGCAAGACCTTGCTTTCCAGGAACTGTTTTCCTCAGTATCACCCTTTAAAAAAGCCAAAGAAACCGGTTCCTTCATTTGATGTGGAAGGGATGACAGCATTATACTGTCTGTTTATTGTGTTACTTTATCACTGGAAAGTGGAGCCACTCGTTGTGAAGTACTAATAGAATAACAAGAACAGCAGTAAAAAGTGTCATTGCATCCTTGTACAGGTAGAAAAATACACCTATGTGCATTCATCCTCAGAGAAATGGAAGAGCTAAATTCAGGCATGCTCTGAGCTGGGTTGACCTGGGGGAACCTTTAGTTGGACTTGCACTTACAATCTGATCTTTTGGCACAGCAAAGAGGCTACATCCATAAAGATCTATAAATAAGATAAACTGAGATAATCATGTAACCGCAGCTACTGTACCATTTGACTCTGCTGCTGGTGAGAACCATCTTTGTTCCCTGATTTTGGCAACACCGTGTTGTCAAGCAAAATGACCATGGAAATCCATGGGAGTTTTGCTAGGAGAAAGACTGGAGTTGGGTATAACCTTGGGAGAGAAGGGTGGTAAAGATACAGATGGGGCTTGTTAAGGGGTTTTGGCTGAGGGACAAGAAGCAATATTCAGCATAGCAAAAGGTTAACAGCAGGGGTGCTGCAAGGTTCTTTGCTGGGTCTGGTGCTGCTTAATGAACTGGAAAAAGGAACGAGCAATGATACAGCAAAATTTTCAGATGACATTAAGGTTTTTTTATCTTAAGTGGAGCCCAGCAAAGACTAGACAGAACTTAATCGTAGACTTAACCCCCAAGGAATGAGTGAAAAATGAAGGCAGAGGATGGGAAATAAATCTCAGTGTTGAAAATTTGAAGCACTCAGAGAGCAGAAGGACTGAGTATGCACTTTTCTGGATTTTAAATGCATTGTGTTAACTCAGGAGCATCATGAGAGAAGGGGCAATGAAAATCTCTGCTCAATGTGAAACTGCAGGCAAAAATTATGTTAGATTTCAGGGGGAACTGAACAGAGAATAACAAAGAAAATATTATAATGTTTTATAGATCCGTAGCTGTTACACAGATCAGTGGGTGTACCTGAAAATACTGTGGGCACTGCTGGCCATCTAGAAATTGATAATACAGAACTAGACCAATAAAAATTATTGGCGCATAGCAAAGCTTTTATAGCACTCATTGGATGGAAAACTCCAGAGTGCGTTAGGGAAATGTAATAGTCTATAAAATGATGAGCAGCATAGAGAACCTTTATCAGAAGCTTCCGTTCTACTTGACAGCCCAGAAACGAGGAGATGTAATGAAATCAGACTTCGTAATGGGAATTGCTTTAGGAGCAGGTAAACTGGCATTGCCATCAGAAGTCATGGAGGCCAAAAGCCTGGGAGCATCTCTTTGTATTACAAGATTTGCACAGTTATAGTACTTAAACTTTAACCCATTATGAAGAATGTGTTAAGCCTCATGTTTCATATTGAAAGTAATTTTTAACTATGGGAAACTGAAAAAGAGTTTGTCTGAATTGTCTAGGACTGACCACTGTTAGGGTGTCCCACTTTCTGGACTTTCTGATCACGGGACCGGATTGACATTGGCAAGTCCTAGGTAAAGAACTTTATTCTGCATCATTTCAAACTTCTCACCCTGTGCAACAGTGTCTTCAGGTCTTTCACCTTGATGTCTTCATCATCTACAGCAATTGTGTCCCAACCCTTCTTTGATTTGGACTATGACTTTTTCAGGCTACAAGTATTTCTGAGACTAGTACGATAATACAGACTGGTTTCTTGGGGCTCTGTGTCTCGGCTGACTTCCAGTGGGCATGTCATTGTGCCTGGAAAGCCATGAGCTCACTCTGTCACCTCTCCTGAGGGGACTGAGTACATGGTTTGTCTGCTCTCCTTGGCCACCTGGGTGCATGAAGTCTTAGCAGTTCTGCTCCTCTCTCAAAATGGTTGGAAACAGCCCAGTAGTGCGAAAGTTACCAGGAGAATTCCCAAACTTCATTTTCCTTTCCTAGGGAAACCTATAAAAACCTTCTGCAAATTAAAACCACAGCATTGCCTGAGTTGTTTACTTGTGGGTTTGCTCCTCGCGTTTTTTACAATGCAGTTCTCTTGGTAGGTGTTGGAGTGAGATGTGTTTCTCCTTTAACTGGAGGGGACTAAGGGATAACGGGGAAGCTGTCAGCTGTAAATAGACAAGTGATTAGATAAATCCCAGAAGAAACTGTTAATTTCCTGAGCTTGGCCATATGCCGAATTTTGTAGTTTTCACTCCTCCTTATCCTTCCCTGCAGCTGGAGTGCAACAGTAAGTGCGCATAATTTTAAAGCCTGTTTCAGGGAAATTTATCTTTCACACAGGAAGGTCTTTCACATATCTTTCATGTGTCTGGAACATAGATTATAGAACACAGTGTATATATATGCACACATATACATAGACTTAGTGCTAAAGATTACTGGATATTAAAGGGCTACCAGAAAAAACAAAACAAACACAATTGTTTGTTTTTATTTCTACTCAAGAAGTGCTAGAAAGTCTCCCAGAATGCTCCATGGAAGTCTTTGCAGGGCAAACTGTTGGTGCTGCAGACATCTCAGACTTCATACACTGTGAGCCAGATCTCAACCTGATATCAAGTTGCCACCTTATATATTTCCAGGGACTGTGATTTTACCCTAGATGAGACTTTGGCTCCAGCAGTGGCCAACTACCTGTAAAGTTAAGCCTGTAGGTGAAGTAGTTGAGGAGAAGTGTTTACATTGGGCAGTCTCTTTTCTACTACCTCAGTGAAATTTTGTCATCATTGATTTCAGTTTCATATAGTTCTTGCATAACCTTATTTCAGCTACCTGTGGGGGAAGACCGTAATATTACAGCAGCATTTAAAAGGTATCACTTATTTGTTGATGTGTTAAGAGTGAAATTATGTCGTGGTGCCTGACTCTGCGGAGCCAGGAGGTCACAGGTAAGTACTAGTGGAAGGTAAGGTTTTAGTCATTGCTCGCCAGTCCTGTTAGTAATAGCAAAATACTGCCCACACAAGTGGTTGTTCTTCAGGATTACTTTAAAGTGTCCAGCACGTGGAGAAGTGTCATGTGCTATGCAAGTCCTTGGGAAACTTTGAAAGAAGCTCCTTGTGGTGTAGAGCCCTTGAAAGGATGAGGGATCCTGAGGAAGAAGGCCTAAATTTTAGCAATTAAAAATGTTCTTGCTTTATCTTGTCCAAAGTTTAGTTCAGACCGTTTTAATTAAATAAACGTGCTAGCAGAAACAGCAGTGGTATTTTAGTCATGACACATGCCCCCTTTCTCTTTACATCCTTCATGGCCACAGTGTGAAAGCAGCCTCCTACTTGAGGCATAACATGTCGTACAGCCCTTAAAATTAAACTGGTGCTTGCTCTGCTTTGCTTTACTGGGCCTCCTCTTTGTGCATGGGTTGGTACAAGTTCAACACAGCAGAAATGCTGCTACAGTGCAGGCTAGCACAAAAATATATTCTAAACTATGTTGGATTTATTAGATAATCATCTAGTTTATCTTGTTTTGTCTTTTTCTTTCTATATTCCTTTTTATCTGTGACATATGCTGGATACAAATCAAATAAGGGGCCAC
This sequence comes from Aquila chrysaetos chrysaetos, assembly GCF_900496995.4. Lineage (NCBI taxonomy): Eukaryota > Metazoa > Chordata > Aves > Accipitriformes > Accipitridae > Aquila > Aquila chrysaetos. Next base: position 56,556,264 of record NC_044007.1, read on the forward strand.
TGCAGGCTCCTTATTCCACTCTGATACATCTATAGAACGTTCATTTTTGTTTAAAATCACAATGTGTGTCATATGAGGTTACATTGTATTTCTTGGCTCCCTTGAAACTGTAGATCTTTGAGTCCATAGGCTTGAGATGAACTCACGAGGAGTAATATCACTGTTTGCTCTGTTAACCTGATGGGAGTTGTGTATGTCAAAGGGTTTTGCAGAGCAAAAATGATGTGAAGTGATGGGACCAATTTTTCTTCCATTTAGTGAGGGTTACCGGGGTTAGCAAAACAAAGTTCGTCCCCCATCTCTGCTTGACATGCTGCTTTGCCCACCTGGTGACTGGCAGTCCTGAAGAGAATGGAGGCGATAACCCTGCCTGGGGCACAAAACCTGTGTGGCCAGGCTTGGCTGGAGGGGCAGTCAGCTGTCGGAGGGAGATGTCACTCTGGGGAAGAATAGCGAGGCCATGTGCCTTGTTAACTCCAGCTGTGTCCCTGTCAACCCCTGCACTGCCTGGAGGGGATTAGCGGCGTGATGCACCAGGCAATAGTTCCACTTTGTGGCCCTCAATAGATGATATCAATGTTGCCCCAGCCAGATGACTGCTCGAACGGCTTCAGCTGCTCCAATCAAGGAAGCGTGTTGAAACAATACTTGGGCTAATGCTTGAATATAGCAGAAAAGCTGCCAGATGCTGCTCTTGGATCCTGCAAACTTAAACCAGCCCTGAAGTCAACAGGTGCTCAGGGTCCTACGATTTTTCAGCTCTCATCTTGTTTTGTGCACAAGCTTCAAACAACGCTGGATTGGTACACGACTTGTAGTTTGGTTTGAGAGGTAAACAATAATAGTAGGGGCCCAGGAACTTTAGGTTCATTAACATATTTTGCAAGAGGCAAAAATAATGGTTGTTGCTTTCTTCCCAACCAAAGCCTTTTAGAGCATATTTATGCCTACTGCAGTTCTGCTGTAAAGTGATATGGGGGATGTGTTTATTCCTTAGCAGCAGCAGCATCTCCTACATACAGACAGTTTGAGATATTTAAAATACAAAAACAGAGATTACATAAAATCACAGTTCATGAATCTTGGATTTATCAAGGACTTTCTAGAAGTTCTGGATTCGCCAGCGCAATAGCAGCTACCCACTGTAATTTCCGCCCCTGCTCCCTTCCTCAGTCTCCCCTCTTTTGATTTAATGTATATTAAATAACCTTCTATTTAGAAGATAGTACTGGCATAATCTATAAATATGACTTTTGGCTAAATTAATAAATACTTAGATTTTTTACATAGACAATTGAATTTCATCCTTCATTTGCATTTTTTTTAAATACTGGACAGTTTATTGGTTTTGTACGTTTTTGGCTTCCTAGTTTGCAGATGTTTCCAAGTTAGTGTATAATTTCTGGACACTGATGTGTTCTAATGCACTGGAGCCTAAAGACTTCCAGTTTGCTAATACACGTAACTGTAAATGCATAGTAATGAATTCAGTATCCATACATCTTTTATGCTATTTTCTGCATGTAATTTCTCCCTAACAGTAATTTCCAAAATTCCTTTTTTTTTTTTTTTTTTTTTTTTTGACTCGTTGGGTTCCAGTTTTGGTCTCTATTCACACTCTGAGTTAAGAGCTTTTTCTATATTAGCCAGTAATTCAGCTCAGTGAGGGCAGATCAGCAGGCTGCCTCTGTCTTTATATGCAGTTTAGGGGTCTTACTCTGGACTGTATTTAGTCTGGCCCCTCGAACAAAACATCTCCATCATGCATGTGTGTTACAGTTGTCCAGAGGACTCAAGAGTAATGGAGCACATTTGGTGCACCCTTGGAGTGTAGGTCTCTGCTTATTTTATTTCAGAAAGAATCCGTTTCTTGCCTGCTCTGTGGGCTGAATGAGTGCACAGTTGTGGGGATGATTGGAAAATTTACTTTCAAACCTCATTATGGATCTCAACCAGACTGGCCGGGTAGACACAGCCCATCAGTTGTAAAAGTATTCCTGGTCACTTCAGTGGGAATGACTCATATGAGTATGGGTTACTTAGTGTAATAGCTGCATGGTCTGACTCTTCTTCTCTCTCTTTTTTTTTTCCAAAGAATCCTAAACAAGGCATATTCCTATAATTTACCCTTAATTATACTTCATTATAAATTAAATCAGTTATAAACAAGCATGACATCAGTGGAGGTATTAATAAGATAATGGCTTCTCTTCTGACAGGCAAGTCTTCTATTTGCACAGTATAGATGTGAAATGACACCATCAGTACGTATTTGGGCTACGCGGTGATGTAAACTGCACACAGGCTTTCCCCTTTCAGCCAATTCACCTTGGCTTGGGAGACCAACAGGGAAACAGTGAATCCTAATTCTGTTGCTTTTGCACTGAAGTCTAGGGGAACCCTGCAAATAGAGCAGCTATTTAAGCGTGGCCCTGTGTTCATACAGCCACCCTGTGAATCCCAGATGACTGATCCTTATTAGACACCAAATAGCTGGCCTTTAGGAAGTCATTTGGGCCAAGTATCTGAAACCAGAAGCGGTTAGACTCAGGAGCAGGAGCAATTTGGATTTCCACTGCAAATTTGGAAAGAGCTGCCAGTTAGAAAGTTATTTTCTTTCCCATACTTCCATTTGTTCTTTCTGATGACCAGGGTGGAAAAGAAAATCATCTGGAAAGAAAAGCAGTTTAGCTTTTTCCTAAACAATATTCTTTCTTTCAGGACTCTCTGCCTGGTGCTGTTCTAACTGAAAGTAGTAATATAATTACTATTAAATTAAAAGGGATCAAGAGGAGGCTCTCATCCTGTACAGGAACATACAGCAAAGTGAAGCTTCTTATGCTGGCACTTAATTTACCAATTTCAGTTCCCACTTTGAGATGCTGGAGCAGGTCCTCCCTGTTTAAGGAAGGGAGTAGGCTCTCAATTTTTTAAATGCAGAAAGACGGATGGCCATTTTCTTACTTGATTGTTTTAATTACTTTTAAGTGCCTATTCTGATCTCTTTCTTCAGTTTTACAATATTAAAGTCCACGGGATGAAGCTCAATACCTCCTGAGAGAAAGAGCTTTAATTCTTACTCACAATAATAATAGTAATAAGAACAATACATTTTAGTGAAGTTAGGAATTAGTTTTATCTAGTATTTTCAACTGCGTCGCAGCCAAAGCATCTTTTTTTGTGAAGTACTGAGTTTGGGATTTTTAAGGTTCTGGCTTTGGTGCATTTACCTTTGGTTTCACTAATGATTGAAATGTTTTCCTTCAAAGTGGTAGGTTTGCCGGTTTAGTAAGTAGGACCATCATCATTTCAGTTGTAATTTCCACTTCCCTGGGTCTTTAACTTAGCTTCCTCTGTTTTGTGTGCACACATCACTTTAGAAGAGGAGTTTAAACTGCCCTGGTTTTGTAGGTGTAGTCATAACAGCTCCGACTTAGGAGATGCTAACACAAGGTTTCAGCATCTACAGCAGAATCACAACTACCTACCAAGGAGAACAAGCTCTTATGAACTGGAAGCATCTACACCCTTGCCAAGTATTGAGATTATGTCTTTACTGTAACTAGTAAAAGATTATCCCAGCATCCATAATTGTGTGCTGTCATATAAAATCTGAGCCACATATCGTTTTCCTATATTTTGACTTTTCAGAGGTGACATGCTGCTATATATATTTTTTTTAATACATAAAAATAGGACTTCATCTTGCTACTCAAAAAGATTTAATCTGTCCCATTTGGGTTTTTCCTCCCTGGGCTGGACAGACTATGTAGGTCCAAGCCCCAGGCACTGCAGTAATACAGCAGAAAGCGGGCTGGTGCTGCATGCAGCCCGTACAGCAAGGTTTCTGCTCCTTATATGGTCAAAATTGTTTGTGCCCTCATTGTGTTTGCATGTATGTTGCTGTGTTTTAAAGCTCGTCCAAACGATGCTGTGTTCCTAAATACAAGAGGTTGGGACACAGTCTGATTTCTCTATGATGGTTTTGGGAGTAGAAAAAAAAATTGTGTGGAAAGGAAGCTCAATTCAGTCAAAAAAAATCTGAGAGGAGAACTGTGTGAGGTTTTAAAGTACAGCTTTCTTGATTGTATCCTAAATTTTAGTTTATCTGCAAAATTACACTTGAGAAAAGCAAACTGTGTATTTATAACCAAAACCAGAGGTAAGCATAGCAAAACAAATCACAGACTTGCAAAGTCAGAGTTGTGCTGTTAAGGGAGATTGAGAAAACTTCAGTTTTCCTGGAGGTAAAAGGCAGGCCTATCTCCTGAAATACAGCTCATGCCAACGCTTGCAGCTCTTTGGGGAACTTCTTTGGTGGGAGGAAAGATATTGGATTCAAGTCTCCAATGGAGACTGAGTGACTCTTAAGGCTGGGAGAGCTCCCATGCCTACCGAGAGGATTTGGGAATATTAATTTTCAATGGGATGACTGTTTCAGGGATGTTGTTTAAAATTATGTGAGTTTCACTTTCCAAATTTGGTTGTAATAAATGCTTTAAAGTCAAATATTGTGGATTATTTGTCTTTAGAAACTAACCAGATTTACTAATTCCAAAACCTGTTACAGATAACAAGGAAGTTTAAGAGATGAGCAATAACATTACAATTGTTCTTTGCAGGCCACTTTATACATGAAAGCCATTGCTTAGTTCTTAAATACAAACATCAGGTTATAAACCAGATCCCATTAATTTGGTGATGACATGTTTTCCTTTATTGTGGATTTGTGTTTCAAAATTCTCAATTTACAACCAAGTTATTAATCTAACATTAGCATTCTGAAGATGATATTAAAAAGTTAGTTGAACTTGAATCTAGTTGAGGTAGATTCAACTCCTGAGTCTGCAGACAGCCCTAAGCAATAACTCTGGTCCTGTTCATCCCAGAGGGCTATATTAACTCTGACAAGTAAAGACTGTGGTTTTGGTATGAGTACCTTAGCCAGAATACATAGTTAATAAACTGGCAGCACAAAAGTGTACTCCTTTTCTTAGGTTAAAAAGCCACTGCTACTCTCTAACCAGTTTCTAAAACCTTGACATTTTTCTTTTGCATCTTCATCTTTACTGGGTAAACTTTTACTTTACCACTTGAAAGTGTCTATAAATGTGAAGCATAGTGAAAAAGTGTGCACATTAAAAAGAAAAAACAGGTGTCCTCGCCAGTTCACTCAAGCATACATTGCTATGTTTTTCTTTTTAAAAATATCAATCATTTATCAAAACTTCACCAGTGTGTTGTCTGTAAACTGGCCAGAGTATTTGGCTATACCCTGAGGAGGAGTAGATAGGGCCAGGGCCTATCATCGTTTTGAAAGAGTCCTGCTGGGTTTGGTCTGCAGAGCTTGTTTCTTTCCTTGCAGTCTGCTGTTTGTGGTTAATTAATGTATTTGCAACTTCTGAGGATGTCATTGCTGCAAGGGTAACTTCTGTTACTGTGCTTATACTATTCCTTTTCTGACAGCGTATGGTGCAAGCATGATCCAGCTCACTGGGGAGTAACCCTTGAGCTTTTCCATCCACACAAATATCTCACTCCTGCAGCTGTCCCAGGGAGACTGTGGGACAGGATGACCCTACAGCAGAAATCTGAATATATTGAAAATGTATAGCAATATAGTGGGCTTGTGAGAAAACCTGTCTGTCCTTTCTGAGCATCTAGGGAGAACTGTGTAGAGCCCTTGGAGGGCTGTACTGGTGGAGCAAAGCCTCACTGCTGAGCCCAGAGTGGTCATTTTGGAAATAACAAGCCTTGTGCTTGGCCAAAATTTGACTTATGCTGGGTGAACTAACTGAAGATAAAACATAGCTGTGTAAATACAGCTGTATAGATTTTGGTAGGAGTAACACTATAATTCTAACATAACTATGCTAAGGAGGCTAAAGAAGTTCAGCACGTCTTCCTTTGGTCAGGACTGTGCTCAGAGACAAGATGTGTCCCTCATTTGTTACTAAAGCTCCAGTGGAGCAAGGTGAATACAGGGAAAAACACAACCATCCATCCAGTTAGGCCATGGGAAGGGGGAATGGTTGAGAGGACTACCAGGGGATGTAGGCAGACATGTTCATGGAGGGACTGGACAGGGATGGTCCAGGCTGGAGGGGTGCTTTGTCAAGGGAGCTAACGCCGTAGCAGTGTCTTCTCCAATCAATACAAATGTGAAATATTCTCCAGCCATCCTTGGTATTTCAAGTGTCATTTAGAGATCTGAAGTGAGGTGATGGTGCAGCAAGCCCCAGTGCAAGTTCTCCTTGAATCTTATTTAAGCTATGTTTTCCACAGAAAATTTGGTCTTCATAATATCAAATGCAATTTTAAAGAAAATTATTTAAAAATTAATAGTTCATTTCAAATATTCTCCTCCTGGCTGTTTTTTATGATTTTTTCCCCAACGTTGTTCAAAGTTAGTAGAATCATAGTTTTTCTCTCACACAGTAGTTTAATGGCTTGCACCCCTGTGCTTGGAAGACCTTTATCGTAGAATCATAGAATGGTTTGGGTTGGAAGGATCTTAAAGACCACCTAGTTCCAACCCCCCTGCCATGGGCAGGGACACCTTCCACTAGACCAGGTTGCTCAAAGCCCCATCCAACCTGGCCTTGAACACTTCCAGGGAGGGGGCATCCACAGCCTCTCTGGGCAACCTGTTCAAGTGCCTCACCACCCTCACAGTACAGAACTTCTTCCTTACACCTAATCTAAATCTACCATCTTTCAGTTTAAAGTCATTGCGCCTTGTCCTGTCACTACCTGCCCTTGTAAAAAGTCCCTCCCCATGTTTCCTGTAGGCCCCCTTTAGGTACTGGAAGGCTGCTATAATGTCTGCCTGGGGCCTTCTCTTCTCCAGGCTGAACAACCCCAACTCTCTCAGCCTGTCATCATAGGAGAGGTTCTCCAGCCCTCTGATCATCTTTGTGACCCTCCTCTGGACTCACTCCAACAGGTCCATGCCCTTCGTATGTTGGGGTACCCAGAGCTGAACGCAGTACTCCAGGTGGGGCCTTACGAGAGTAGAGTAGAGGGGGAGAATCACTTCCCTTGACCTGCTGGCCACACTTCTTTTAATGCAGCCCAGGATGCGGTTAGCTTTCCAGGCTGCAAATGCACATTGCTGGCTCATGTTGAGCTTCTCGTCAACCAACACCCCCAAGTCCTTCTCTGCAGGGCTGCTCTCAATTCACTCATCGCCCAGCCTGTATTTGTGCTTGGGATTGCCCCGACCCATGTGCAGGACCTTGCACTTGGCCTTGTTGAACTTCATGAAGTTTGCACGGGCCTACTTCTCAAGCCTGTCAAGGTCCCTCTGGATGGCATTCCTTTCCTCCAGCACGTCGACCACACCACACAACTTGGTGTCGTTGGCAAACTTGCTGAGGGTGCACTCGATCCCACTGTCCATGTCGCTACAAAGATGTTAAACAGCACCGGTCCCCATACCGACCAACCGACCAACCCCTGAGGAACGCCACTTGTCACTGCTCTGCCCTTGCCATTGAGCCATTGACTGCAACTCTTTGAGTGTGACCATCCAGCCAATTCCTTATCGACTGAGTGGTCCATCCGTCAAATCCGTGTATCTCCAATTTAGAGACAAGGATGTCGTGCAGGACAGTGTCAAATACTTTGCACAAGTCCAGGTAGATGATGTTGGTTGCTCTTCCCTTATTCATCAACGCTGTAACCCCGTCGTTAAAGGCCACCAAATTTGTCAGGCACGATTTGCCCTTAGTGAACATGAAGCCATGTTTATAAGAGTTTTAGCTCTGGAGCTTCAGTCATGCACAGATTAAACAAATGGGAATGATAGAGCTTATCCTGTTCAGCTGTAAATCTTTAAATCTGACTTTAGAGAGCATGTGCCACTCATGGTATAATGTGGAATTGGGACAGTTCATGATACCTAGAAAAGAATGACCAGGTTATTCCCACGCGCACAGGTTTTATTTCGTCCTTGTGGTTCTGTCACTGAAATGTGTGTACACCCAACAGAAGCCTACTTTCTCCCACACCCAACCCATCTGTCACTAAGCATGTGCATGGTGCTAGGCTCAAATGAGACAGCATTTTCATATGGAGCAGTTCGGTATTTGGTGTAAAGATTCATTAAAGTTTTCAAGGGAAAATTTCATTTTTAGGCAGTGCTGTTGTTAAAAGGCACATCACACAGAGGTGCTGAGTTACTTGGTTAATTAGGTTTACTGTTGTCTAAATAAAGCAAGGAATCAGTTCAGATGGTGGCAAAGTATTATGCACTTTTTATTTTAATTAGAGGTGCCAAAATGAAGGTGTTACACGAGTTTCAGGAGACAGATAAGCATCTGGTCTGTTTTTAATTATTGAAGCAATCGTAAGAAATATAACAAGTATTCATTAATTTAGTTCAGCATAATTAGTCAATGTTGGGATAAAACTTCTGTTCCTATGACTTCTGGAGCTGCATGTTGCAATCTGTATCACTTCATTAATATGGTATCCTAGTGAGCATGTTTCCTATTTTGCTCCCACGGGTGAGATTTAGAGGTATGATGGAGCACTGTTTTGACTTCTCACAGGATGAGCTGGACGAACTTCGGGCTGAAATGGAAGAAATGCGTGACAGCTATTTAGAGGAAGACGTTTACCAGCTGCAGGAGCTCCGGCGAGAGCTGGACCGGGCAAACAAGAATTGCCGCATTCTGCAATATCGTCTCAGGAAAGCGGAACAGAAAAGCTTGAAAGTTGCACAAACAGGCCATGTGGATGGAGAGCTCATTAGGAGCCTGGAACAAGATTTAAAGGTGGGTGAGAGATTCATATTTACAGCAAAAGAGAGTCTAGAACAAGATTTAAAGGTGGGTGAGAAATTCATATTTGCAGCGAAAGAGAGCAGACCAGGATTTGGCTCCCTGCAATGGAAGGGAGGGTGACACATGAAACAGGAAGTAGTTCTCCAAATGTCAGGACCAATTTCCTTCTGTGATGGAGAACAAATATGTGGCTTATCATCATAAAAAGATGTGTTAGTGAGTAAAAAAACATGTGCTTAGATTAAAAATGAAAGAAATGCAGTCAAGTTACATTTGTGCATTTGAAAGATTTAAACAGTTTTGTTTTACTGAAAACCTTAGCTTTGCAAAACTGTGTAAACAAAACCTGATATGTTTTTCCCAATTCATGCCGTTTCCTTCCTTTTCTCTTCTTGCTTATGCCAAATAACTGAAAAAAAACCTAGTCAAAGTTGCATTTCTTAGTGCCTAATGAGTTACTCATAACAGGAACAGACTGTTATAGTTTTTAGCAAGGTGGATAGAGAATCAAAATGCTATTCCCATAAACCAAAAATTCCTGTAAAAATTATGTTCATACTGAAACAGTTTTTATATTTTTCAGAAATGTTTCCATCAAGGCTAAGCTTTGTATAGGCACAATGCTTATCTAGCTTTACTTGTCTTTCTTAATACTGCTATCTTGTAGCTGTTTTGAAAATGTCTTCTGTAGAGGGGGACTGCTTGCCACTAGAATTATTAAGCATTTTGTAATTAAAAATGCAAAACTTAGAACCTTCTGAAACTGGAATGATTGGTTCCCAGCAGTGAAAATGAGAGTGACATATCAAGTCATCAAACTTTTCAAAATGTCAGACCTAATTTTCTCTTTTATGATAGCCTTATCATAATAGAAATGATACATTACTCAGTAAAAATCTTGTACACAGATTCGAGTGAAAGAGATATTGAGGTTTTTTACTTTGTTTGCTTTGGTTTTGCTGACTTATAATTCACTAATTCATCATTTTGCTTGATGAATCACCTTTCCAAATGTTTTTGGAGGAAGTATTTATTCTTGTTAGGCTGGACTCAGAAAACCTAAGCTAGCATATATTTCTGTGCTTTCATATCACTCTTGCCTAGTTGTGATTGCTGCCAGAGTAGCAAATTTGGGTGGATGAGACTGCTTCATGGATGCGGCTTTGATCGATGACCTGTCAACTTTACAGTACAATTCCTCATCTTTTGTTTTATTGATGTGATATCCTGGGACTTTGATGTGTGGGTTTGTTATCTGCTTGTTTCCTCCTGCTGTTCATGACATTGCCTTAGCATAATGTGGAGAGGGAGCTGGAGACGGGTAATCAAATATATGTTCATCTTGGATTTCTTATTAGAAATGAATATTCATTTTGATACTCAGAAGGCTTGGAGTCTTTCATCAACAGTCTCATAATTGAATTAAAAATCTCTCAGCTGTCTAGGGTTGTATTATGCTTTCTACTGTAGGAGACATACTGTAGCTGTTGCTCCTCATAGATCCTCTTCATGCATTTGTGCTCTTCTGACCAGGTAGCCAAAGATGTTTCTGTCAGACTGCACCATGAGCTGGAGAGTGTGGAGGAGAAACGTGTTAAAGCAGAAGATGAAAATGAAATCCTTCGGCAGCAAATTATTGAGGTGGAAGTATCCAAGCAGACACTGCAAAATGAGCTGGACAAGTTAAAAGAGGTAAGCAATAGTCAGGAAAGCCATGAAGAGCAATGTTGCTGGGTTAGATGGGAAATTTGACATGCAAGTGTCTTAGACATCTTTATTACATGAAGTGCCTACTGATATTGCTTGTACAATTGCCCAAAAGGTATCCTTGCCTTTTTTGTATGTCCCAAATGTGTTGGTAATTTAGAAACAATAGAGAGATAGAGGAGTGATGCTCGGGCTTTCGTCTGGGGCTTCTCACAGGGCTTCTGTCCCATTTTAAACTGGCTCCTCAAAGCCTCTCTTCCTACTGGAGCAAAACTATCTTTGATTTGACTCCAGCTAGCTCTGACTCTCCTTTATGCAGACTGGGACTTCCACCTATTTAAGAGTCAAATGAGGTGTGCCTGACTCATCTCTGAGAGTATACTTCAAGTAGGCAAGCCGCTGCTTTGGCTGGTGCTCTTCAGTGGTGACAGTGGAAGCCACCAGCATGAGCTAGGCAGCAGGAATGTGGTCTGTAATGTATAAATAACATTGCACTTCAGGCACAGAAACACTGTCTGTTAAGAAAAGGGATCATTTCAATTGGAGCTGACACATAGTCATACTGGGTGAAGTGATGATCCTTGGAAGCAAATGAGCTGAGGAGCAGGGGACAGTAAAGGAAAGCCAAATACTAAGCGTGGCTCCTTGCTGGAGCCCACATCCTGATCTGTAGCAGTATTTCGGTTTTCTTAGCAGTACAGCAGATTGGCAGCTCACAGCCTCTGCTCTGTTTTAAACCAGATTGAGGTAGAGCATTTAAACATAATGAGGCAAGGCATTTATCCTCTGAGCCCTGGTCAGATTTAGAAAGCTGGTGCAATTATGTTTTATTTTAATCTTTCAAACAATGCTTGAGAGTCAACTGGCACAAAGCCTGACTCAGTTTTATAAGGACAACCCGTATTTAGTTTCTCTGTGCATTTGGGTTATAAGGAGTCCAGCGCTAGAATTTTGGAGCATTGTGTACCTAACAGGACAGATCATCAGCTGGTGTAAATATCAGTGTTGCTCAGATTGCTTAGGAGCGTGACACAAAAGATAAATTCTGCATGATGTTTTAGCTGTTCTTCTCTCTCAGTGTTATTTCTGAATGCTGTACTTAATGGACATGATACCATGTTACAGGGTCTGCAGTCTATATTCTGTACAAAAATACTGTGTCATCCACAGTACCGAGTGTATAGCTTGTTGGTCATTAATGCACAGGTCCACTAGATACTGCTTGATGGTCTTTGGGATTAAGCAGTTTGAGAAACTAAACTGTGGGTGAGCAATGGGAAAGAAACTTGTCCAGCAGTGCTGGAGTCTCAGGCCAGCTCTAATCAGGCTGAATTTTCCCTGCTTCTTGGATTGCTGCAGCCTAGCAGGGCAGGGAAGCCCAACTAACTCAACTGTCTCTCTGCTGCATTGCAAGTTGAAGTGAATGTACCCTTACTCTGGAAGCAGACTTTGTCCCATATGAGTCAAAGGCTGGAGGGGAGCTAGGGAAAGGGAGAGATGGCAGGTAGAATGATGGGATGCGTTCATGCTGGAGGCACAGCAGGGCATAAGATGTAGCAGTAGTAGTAGAGATAGTCTGTTTTTTCATACCATAAGTGGTGGTTTCTCTGGGAGTCAGAATTTCACAAGGTCACAGTAGGTGAGAAGACAGAGGTTTTGGTCCTCAGCAGGTCTCACAAGGACAGATGAGCCAAAAGCTGGAGAAACAGAGTGATATGTGCGCCAGATAAGTATGCGTTTGCAACGTTGTTGACGTTGCTGAAAAATAAAAAAAAAAAAAGAAAATTTTTGCCTCAAGATGTGTTCAAATAACTACCAAAAGCAATACCTCTTTAGGAACATTTAATGCATACAAAGCTCTAAAGGAATGTATTATAGACATGCCAGTGGGAAAACTAGTGCTTTATATATCGGGAGAAAAGCGACCCAAAGGCCATGTAGTTTCTTCCCAATCCACCCTGACTATGCGTCTTGTCTATCTAAAGGCTGACACTTAGAAGGAGCATTTTTCCTATCCAGTCCTGGAGCATTGCCTGAGACCCAGTTAGACAGTATTTGCTCTCTGATGTAGCTCACTGTCACCATATGCTAATTTTCTGTAGTATCCTTGACTATTCTCAGCACTTTTCCTCTATCATCCTCTGATCAACAAAAAGGTTTTCTCACATCCGCGTTCATGTTTATTGCTTAGTTCAGTGCTAACTTATGCTTTGTCCTGCTGTACAATTCCCTTGGGTCCAGTTTCTCGCTGCAGTGGATGGCATATATGTTGATTACCTTTAATGTATTTTGCATGCTGAAATATCTTTAGGAATTGTACACATCTCAAAGCACTCTTTCTTCATTTTTTATCATAATCTTTTGACAAATTCCTAACATTTATGATGTTTAGTGCTGTAGTGCTGTTATGTATTCTTTCACCCCAGTACCTGTTTCAGTCTTCTGTGATACTTTCAACAGGACTTTTTTGGTGTGAAATATATACAGGCTTGCTCTGCCTAAATACAATTCTTACTTCCTTCAAAAAAGCCTTGCAGTTTTAACTGGGAAATTAATTTTTGCCTCCTGCTGGCCACATAATTTCAAGTTGTTGTATTAAGTAGTGTCATGGTTTCAGCCCAGCCAGTAACAAAGCACCACGCAGCCGCTCGCTCGCTCGCTCACCCCCCCCGCCCCGCTCCCTGCCACAGTGGGATGAGGAGAAAATATAAAGGCAGGCTCCTGGGTCAAGATAAGGGCTGGGAGGGATCACTCACCACTGATGGTCACGGGCAAAAGACGGGCTCAACTTGGGGAAGAAACAAAATCAATTTCATTGACTACCAATCAAAACAAAACAAGGACACTGAGAAGTAAAACCCAACCTTAGAACACCTTCCCCCCAGCCCTCCCTCCTTCCCGCCTCAACCCCACTCCCGGTTCTCTCCACCTCCTCCCCCCGGCGGCGCAGGGGAACAGGGGATGGGGGTTGGGGTCAGCTCGCCACACCTGGTCTCTGCCGCTCCTTCCTCCTCAGGGGGAGGAGGACTCCGCACTCGGCCCCTGCTCCACCGGGGGGTCCCTCCCATGGGAGACAGTCCTCCATGAACTTCTCCAGAGTGAGTCCTTTCCGCGGGCTGCAGCTCCTCACAAACTTCCCTGGCGTGGGTCCCTTCTGTGGGCTGCAGCCCTTCAGTCACAGACTGCTCCAGCGCGGGCTTTCCCGTGGAGTCACGGCCATCTTGGGGGGCCTCCGCTCCCCCGCTCTCCTCCATGGGCTGGGGGGGACAGCCTGCCGTCTTGTCTCACCGCGGGCTGCAGGGGCATCCACCGCCTCAGGCGCCCCTCCTCCCCTCCTTCCTCCTCACTGACCTCGGTGTCTGCAGAGGGGTTCCTCTCACATCCCACTCCCCCCACTCGCTGCAGGTTCCCCTTCCTAAATCTGTTCTCCCAGAGGCGCTACCACTGCCACTGACGGGCTCAGCCTGGGCCAGTCGGTCCGACTTGGAGCTGGAGAAGCTTCAAGCAGCTTCTCACAGGAGCCACCCCTGCGGCCCCCTCCCCTGCTACTGAAAAAAAAACCCGCGCCACAGGAACCCATAACAAGTAGATATGAGATAGGCTTTCCTCTTTCGTCACTAAATAACATTTCTCAGTGTGTCTCAGCTTTGCAAATAATAGAAGCAAAGTTACAACAAAGAGGAAGGGTGACAAGAAGTCACCTGCCATGTCCTTCACAGTGCTCTTATCTCCTCTTCTACGCATGCGTTGTAGGTAATGCACTTCCCTCCCAAGTCCCAGATGCTTCTGGATTCCCATTTCATGACATGCTTTCAGAAGCTTTTGCATAATCTTATCAAAACCACATCTAGACTCTTGTTTTGTTCTTATATCTGCTAGGTACTCCCTATCATCAAAATACTCTGATTTTCACTGATTGTTTCAATAAGAAGCTCTTAGATCAACAGTGAGTCACTTAACAGGTTTTTAGGATAATGCCACCTCTTTCCCTTTTCTTTTCTTTTTCCATGAGCATGCTCAACCCCTCCAGCCTTTTGCAGCATTTCCTATAGATGTGTTTTGAGCTAAGATATGGGTTGGTAAGGATTTTTAACCAATACTTGTGGATTTTATTGACTTCTCATGTCTTCCAGTTAGACACCATTCTTCTGTGAATGTCTTAATCAGCATGCTGGCATTCACTTTGCTTAATCATGCCACTCTACTTCCTTTTTTCAGTTCTCTTAGCCAAAAGAAAATATGGAGCTTTCTTTTCCCATAATGCTTCCTAATTTTTTTTCAGATTTTGTTTGTTTATTGCTGTATAGGTTCATCACTCTGCTACTCTTGACTGAAATAATTCCACTGATTCTTTTGAAGCTACTTCTTTCACCAGGTAATAATGTTTTCTCTATGAATATTTTTTAACTTTACTGGCTGTACCAAGTTTTTCTGCTTCAGTCTTTTCTACCTGCTGCAGCACTGTGGTTCATTGAATTTTTTTCCATGATTATATTCACCTACTTTTTCTGTTTCCCTTTTTCAACTCTTCCTTTTGTGTTTTTTTTTTTTTTTTACTGTGAACTTTTCAACTGGTTTTGGGCCTCCCTCTGATGCCTTTTTCGTGGCATTCTCCATCAGAGCTTCAGATTTTTCCTACTGCTGTGAACAATTTTTTGTAGCATCCTTGCAAAACTGGGACGTCTCTAAGAACTGTCCCTTCTAGGAATTTACTAGGATTTTCTGTGATTTACCAAAGTTGCGTCTTCCTTATAACTCTAGAAGCAAAAGGAGCGTACCCTCACAGAGTCAATAAGTATACATATCACTGCCAAGGCTTGCTTGCTTTTCTCTCTTGCTGTCTAGGTTATTAACATCACCATTCAAGTCAATAGGCTGCCAGGAGAGAAATAAATTACTCCATCACTAACAGACTACCTCAGCAGCATCCCTGAAACTATCATTTTCCCCTTCCTAATATCCTAATTCAGCTCATGAGAAATCCTGATGTATATTAAGAATCTAACTTGGTCAACCAGCAAGCATTTAGAAAACTCTTTCCAAAGCCTCCTTTCTTTGCACCAATGCAAAACCATTACCAATTCTCTCCTGAGCATCTACAAACTAGATCTTTTCCCAAAGGCTTGACAACAGCGAGTGGATTTTCTTTGAGAGCTGAACATGCTCCACTCAACATCTAGCCCATCCCAAACATCATTTCCTTGGAGCCACTGAGGCATCTTTAGGGAATGTCTTCCTTATATTTTCTCATCAAAGATATGTCACAACTAGATCATCTATCTTTAGTGTAAGTTTAAACAATTATGAAATCATGCTTGGCAAGTGTCAGGTGCCTTTATGTACAGTGATCATTAATTCCCCTGCAAGTAATACCTCTCAGAGTAATCCTCTTTTCTCTAAAAACTCTGTACCTGGGGAATAATAAAACACCTCTGCTACGTAGTGTAGAAATGTGCTGAGATGGTACAGGACCCACTTCTGTTCACCGTGGGGAGAATGAGTCGGTCACTTATTCGCAGCTGCTAAATGTGTATTTTCTTGCATTCTTTGTCTTGGTTTGGTATCGTGAGCCTGCAAAGAGAAAGAGGCATGGCTGTGGCAGCACTGGCACTGCTGGGGAAGGGTAGCCCTGTTGGACCGGACAAAGAGAGGGGAGGATTAGGGACGAGGGTAGCAGCTGCCAAAAAATTTGACATGAGTGCTATGAAACGGTTTGGCAAGAAATGAATGAGAATTGTGTAACTGGGAAGAAAAGGGCATTTATTGCTTGTGGGATGGCCATACCGAGCAGGTGACAGTCTCCCTTGATTGCTGCTGAAAGCAGAAGGACTGGAGAGGAAGCAACTGGAGGTGTTGCTTTCTCTCTTGCAGGGACCTCTGGCGTAGCAGCAACCTCCCCTGTGACACAGAGGTTTTCTTGGCCAGCTCCTAACTTCTGTTGAAATCATTTGTGCTTCAAGCCCTCCAGGTTGTTGGGACTCTTAGAGGCATGAGTGCCATTCTCTGGGCATGTTCACTTGGGAAATCACTTCAGTTGTTGGAAAGCCATGGCTGCAGCTCATGTTTGCTGGTGTTTTTATGAAGAAAGGCAGAGGCAAAATTGGAAGGCAAGAAATACAGTTTCCATTCCTTTCCACATGAGAGGAGAGAAGTGCAAGCCCACTGGCCGTTAGTAATGTCTCCAACACATCTCTCTAGGACACAGACTGAGATGAAAACCAGTACGTACTGTAAATGGGATTTCCCAGGTTACCTGTGGGCTTTTTAGGGAACTGGCTTCTCTCAAGGCTCTTTCATCCAAGGCTTGCTTGCTAATGGGGATGCTGTCATGCCTGATTTTTGAGGCACAGTTCAAGAACTGCTGCTTTTAATAGTCAAAGTAGTTTTTCTGTTAAAATATCTGTTCCTTTTAACAGAGTGAAAAGCTGCATTCAAGTGCTTATAAAAATGATAGAAATATACAAGATGAGATTAAATATCTTTCAGGCATATTATTTAGAGACAAGGTTTGCTCCAGAGTGCATGTGCACTACTTCGTTTAATATCACTAGAGGTAGAGAGCATTTTACTGCTAGAAGAATTTAGCTCTATAAACATAATATAGCAAAATGAAATCTGGAGGCTTCTTCTTAGAGCTAAGCATGACAGTCTGATTTTCATTGCCTTGAACCTTTTAAGTAGGGCATAATACATGCAGTATGTGTGTGAAGCATGATTATTACAATCTGAAGTCACTTTTCCCTCTTTTCTTTCTGATATATATACATAGATACAGTGTGAAGTAATTCACAAATGGCGAAGAAATTATTCTTAGTGAAAACACAGTCGTTTGTAGAAAATAATGCCCATGTTTTCATTAGCTAGGACTTCATACATGTTCATTAAGGTAACACAAAATGTTCTTCAGTCATTTCTCAAATGGAATTTACTCACTGGGGTGAAGTAAGGCTATACTGTGAAAAATCTTTGATTTTTGTAATATATGACTTTTCTTAGTTATCAATGAGCTTAAATGATGGGAATTTGCTGAGAAACAGGGCAAAAAGACTTGTAAGCTATAGATTCAAACAACATTAAAAGGGCTAAGCAAGATCACCATGTTGACTCAGTAACCCTGCTTAGAAGTTGCTGCTTGTGACAGTTATAAGTAATGAAGTGTTGTGCAATAATCATAACTAAAACCATTAACTGCATGAAAGTTTTACTGCAGCACCATTTTGTCTCCAGTATCTTTTTTTCACTGTGATAAATAATGAATTGGTACCTAAACCACAGTGGATGATTTATACTCATTATGGCATTTCAGGAGCTGTACAGATAGTGAAATGGTCTGCTCAGTGTTGGTACCAACAAACAGGGTGGAGGGAATGTGCGGTAATGGATCTGGCTCGACTCAAAATGTATAGCAGTTAAGAAGCAAACTCAGTAACATAATTTTTTTTCCCAAGGAATTATATTATACATCTTCTAATGCACTGTCCATATTTCTTTTTAGAAATTTAAAAAATAGATTTAAACAAAAAAACGCCTCTGAAATTGTCAAAATGTTTTGTGCCAGTCTTTTATGCTTGTGAATTCCCCCTACACACAGAGAGAACAGTATCTGCATCTGAATTTATGATTTATCAATTAAATTGCCACCAAGCTCCAGCTAGTCTTTAGTTTCTAGGTATTGCTATTTGTCCACACTTGCCAGCAATCATCTGACACTGCTTCCAAATCCTATTCTAATGTTTGAAGTGACGGGTTTTGAGAAAAAGTAATGGTGACTCTGCTGATCAGATCCAGAGTTTTATATCATGCAAAACCCCCTGCTCTTCTGTTACTCAGCCTGAGCAGAGCCTCTCATCCCAGACGTGGGCTTCCTCTAACTCACCCCCTTCATGGCCTCGCTCCCGAATACTTTGGTGGACTTCAACTGGCCTTTGCATATGGAGAAATTACGTTTAAATGATGGCGTTTACAGCAAGAACAATGACCTACCATAGCTGCATGATTGTCCAGGTACCGGTTAGTTATAAGGAAAACCTCTTTGTATAGTGTCGTGGTTTAAGCCCAGCCAGTAACAAAGCACCACGCAGCCGCTCGCTCACTCCTCCCCCCGGCCCCAGTGGGATGAGGAGAAAATATAAAGGCAGGCTCCTGGGTTGAGATAAGGGCTGGGAGGGATCACTCACCACTGATGGTCATGGGCAAAAGACGGGCTCAACTTGGGGAAGAAACAAAATCAATTTCATTGACTACCAATCAAAACAAAACATGGACACTGAGAAGTAAAACCCAACCTTAGAACACCTTCCCCCCAGCCCTCCCTCCTTCCCGCCTCAACCCCACTCCCGGTTCTCTCCACCTCCTCCCCCCGGCGGCGCAGGGGAACAGGGGATGGGGGTTGGGGTCAGCTCGCCACACCTGGTCTCTGCCGCTCCTTCCTCCTCAGGGGGAGGAGGACTCCGCACTCGGCCCCTGCTCCACCGGGGGGTCCCTCCCACGGGAGACAGTCCTCCATGAACTTCTCCGGCATGGGTCCTTCCCACGGGCTGCAGTCCTTCAGTCACAGACTGCCCCATTGCGGGCTTTCCCGTGGAGTCACGGCCACCTTCGGGGGCATCCCCCTGCTCTGGCGTGGGCTCCTCCCTGGGCTGCAGGTGGGCCTCCGCTCCCCCGCTCCCCTCCATGGGCTGGGGGGGACAGCCTGCCGTCTTGTCTCACCGCGGGCTGCAGGGGCATCCACCGCCTCAGGCTCCCCTCCTTCCTCCTCACTGACCTCGGTGTCTGCAGAGGGGTTCCTCTCACATCCCACTCCCCCCACTCGCTGCAGGTTCCCCTTCCTAAATCTGTTCTCCCAGAGGCGCTACCACCGTTGCTGATGGGCTCAGCCTTGGCCAGAGTCGGGTCCGACTTGGAGCTTCTAGCAGCTTCTCACAGGAGCCTCCCATGTGGCCCCTCCCCCGCTACCAAAAAAAACCCGCCACACAAAACCCAAAACATACAGTAACTGAAATTCCGCTAAGCCCCATTTTTCATGTATTTTTCTTACTATATAGCAGAAGTCTTTCAGTAACTAAAAGACTGCTACTCTTTCAATAACAGAGACTGGCATGGAGATAACCTCTACAAAGCTCAAATTGTGTATTGGTCTCCCCATCCTCCACCCAGTTACCAAAAATAATCCTGCTGTCTGTCACATGGGCTTCAGCAGTGACAGTGCAAACAAACTGTAGCCTCTTTGACATCTATATAAAACTTTCATAGGAAAAATATGGGCTTATTTTTCATTCCTTCCCTTAATCTATCCACAGCATAATGAAAGGTTTTCTTCAGGAAGCCCTTGTAAAAAATTGGTAGCAAATCCTTCAAGTGCTGTTCTGGGGGAAGAAATTAGGGCATGCTCTCCATATTCTAAATCTCATTTCAATCAGGGCATAAGTCCTCGATGAAGACAGTACCCTTTGCTTTCCTTGCCAAGGTCTGGACAAGACTGTTCCAGGGCAAACAAATTTTTGCAGCATGCTGCTGTTTTGTGAGCAGAAGCTGGGATTTAAAGCTGGAATATCCACAGCTGAGTGTACACTGAAGTTAATTAGGAATATCCCTCATCTTTCTGCTCTCTGGTGAAATTCACATTAGCCACTGTCTGGCAACTGTTCACGCGGGAAGTGTCATACGGTGTTTGGGGTGGAGATGGGTACCCAGGGCATTGTGGTTTCAGAGATGTCTCATGCCCTGCCCTCCTTGCTTTCCTCCCAGGGCTCGGACGAGTCAGCACAGATCCTAAGTGAATCTGTCCTCAAGCATAGCAGGGAGCTCCAGCTGAAAGAGAAAGGGTATATAAACCTGTAAAAAAGCACCCTTCGTTTGGTGCTTGGTGCAAGCTGGCATCACCATCAAACTCAGTGCTGCCACTCCTGCGAGGCGCAGCTTTCCTGCTGTGCTTTGGCTGGCTCATGGTGAGCAGGTGCCAACTGTTTTCATCTCACATCACTGGTAATTTCATCCCAGCATCTGGAGCTCTGGGTAGCGGGATGGAAAAGAGGAAGAGCCAGTCTGTCAGGGTAAGAAGAGGATCTTTGTGAGATGCATAGTTTCTTACCAAATTTCCCAGATTGCCTGTGTTTTTTGCTGCGGTGATGCTGCATGTAGAAATACGTGTCACATTGGAGTATTGGCAGCCATGGGGATGGCACTGTCTGGAAATGCTTAGGCAGGTGAAAAAAAGTCAGAGCTATTGATTTTTGTCCTTCTTTGAAAGGGTTAATTGATTATTTTTCTCTCTCTAATTAATTATTTACACTTGCTTCTCTAGTTCTATTTTTAAAAGGAGAACGTAACTTATTGCACAGATAACTTATGAATTATTAACATCGCATGACTCAAGCTGTCAGAGGATGAATGATGGGGAAAGGTCTGACCATCTTGGCAAGTTTTGCATTGCAACATGCTACAGCAATGGGCTTTCCCCTTTCCCTGTGCCTGGCACTGTGCTGCTAAGCCTGGCTCTGCCACCCAAAGACTTGCTGGCTGTCAGGCAGCCCAGCTTGGCAGTGTGTCACATGTTGCCTGGATCTGTCAAGAAGTTGTCCATTCCCCTGGAATGGAAAAATGGAGTCGGTCGGTGCAAGTAGGTCAGGAAAAGGGTTTAAGTGTCAAAGAGGTGGAATTGAGCAGTTGGGAGTCTTCAAGCAACCTCTAATCAGTACATTTTGCTGCTTTCTGCAAATAGTCTGTTTCCTTTGTGCCACAGATGAGGATACTTTCACCCATCTCGCTCTTTTTGCAAACCCAATTCATCCCAAATCAGTGGCATGTGCAGTATTTCAGCCCTTTTCTCATCCCCATAGGAGTGATCCCCACACCCCACAGATCCCCATGGGTTTTGCTGGCAGTTATATCGCCAGGGAACTTGCTGCAAGGCTGGCATGTTTTTTCACACCATTCCTCCACTCAGCCTTCTGAGAAATGCCTGGGAAGGAGACAGTTTCTGTTCTGTGGGAGGAGGCACAGCGAAGCCTTTGCTTGATTTGGGTTTGGGTTTGTGCCTTGATGTGAGAAAGCCTGAAGTTTCTTTTAGTACCCATAACGGTGGTTCATTCAATCTAGAAAAATGATGCTATCTGCCCCTAATGGGTATATTACCTCTGATTTATGTATTTCCTTTTCTTTTCACTGTATATTTTGTAGCAAGACGAAAACTCAAGCCCAAATGAATACAAGCATTGCAAGATATTCATATCCGAATATGAAAATTTTAGGTCTTGCTCCAGTGATAGTAGCTGGAGCTAGGGAGGGTAAACTGTGTTGATATTTAGGGATGTCAGCATAATGTCTACATGGGCAGAAGGAGCACAATGATCCATCTGAGATTGCCAGATGTACGTATTGTTCTATTTAAGGCCTCTTTCTCAGGGATCACTCCAAAATAGTTACAGTCCAATCTCGTCAGTGTGCTCTTGCTGCAGTCAGCTGTGCTGAGGGAAACTGGGTCTTGTGCGGAGATTGGTGAAGGCAGCTCTCCTCACTGTTGCTGTGTGCAGAGTTCAGGACAAATTCCCGTCCCTGAGTTCAGTGGTGTCAAAACAGCAGATTTTGAAGTGATGAAGGACGGAATAAAGTAATTAAATAACATGATGTACAGTTCTAAGGCAGATTTAAATCTGAATGCCTTTAAGTTGCTCTTTCCTTTAATGTTTTTCATCATATATAATATATCTTTCTATCAAAAATAATTGAGGATTGTTCGTTCAACTCCCCTTTCAGTTTTCAAGAGTCTGCTCCTTCACAGAATCATAGAATGGTTTGGGTTGGAAGGGACCTTTAAAGGTCATCTGTCCAACCCCCCTGCCATGAGCAGGGACATCTTCAACTAGATGAGGTTGCTCAGAGCTCTGTGCAACCTGACCTTGAATGTTTCCAGGGATGGGGCATCTACCACCTCTCTGGACAACCTGTTCCAGTGTTTCACCACCCTCATTGTAAAAAAATTCTTCCTTATATCTAGTCTGAATCTACCCTCTTTCAGTTTAAGCCATTACCCCTTGTCCTATCGCTACAAGCCCTACTAAAAAGTCTGTCCCCATCTTTCTTACAAGCCCCCTTTAATTTTGAAAGGCTGCAGTAAGGTCTCCCTGGAGCCTTCTCTTCTCCAGGCTGAACAACCCCAACTCTCTCAGCCTGTCTTCATAGGAGAGGTTCTCTAGCCCTCTGATCATCTTCGTGGCTCTCCTCTGGACCTGCTCCAACAGGCCCGTGTCTTTCCTGTGCTGAGGACTCCAGAGCTGGATGCAGTACTCAGGAGAGTGGAGTAGAGGGGGAGAATCACCTCCCTCGACCTGCTGGCCACGCTTCTTTTGATGCAGCCCAGGATACAGTTGGCTTTCTGGGCCACGAGCACACATTGCCAGCTCATGTCCAGCTTTTCATTCACCAGTACCCCCAAGTCCTTCTCCGCAGGGCTGCTGTCAATCCCCTGATTGCCCAGCCTGTATTGATATCAGGAGTTGCCCCAACCTAGGTGCAAGACCTTGCACTTGGCCTTGTTGAACTTCATGACGTTCACATGGGCCCACTTCTCAAGCTTGTCCAGGCCCCTCTGGATGGCATCCCATCCCTCGGGCATGTCAACTGCACCACTCAGCTTGGTGTCATCTGCAAACTTGCTGACAGTAAACTCAATCCCACTATGTCATTGATGAAGATATTAAACAGTACTGGTCCCAGTACGGACCCCCGAGGGACACCACTTATCTCTGATCTCCATCTCATCATTGAGCTGTTGACCACTACTCCCTGGATGTGACCATGCAACCAATTCCTCATCCACCAAACAGTCCACCCATCAAATCCATATCTCTCCAATTTAGAGAGAACAATGTTGTGGGGGACCATGTCAAAGGCTTTACAGAAGTCCAGATAGATGACATCCATAGCTCTTCCCTTGTCCACCGATGTAGTCACTCCATCACAGAAGGCCACTAAGTCAGTCAGGCAAGACTTGCCCTTGGTGAAGCCATGCTGGCTGTCTCAAATCACCTCCCTGTCCTCCATGTGCCTTAGCATAGCTTCTAGGAGGATCTGTTCCATGGTCTTCTCAGGCACAGAGGTGAGGCTGACAGGTCGGTAGTTCCCACGGTCCTCCTTTCTAAAGGAGTCCTGCTGGTTTTCCATTGCCACACTCATGTGTCTTTTATGATGACTTTATTAATTTGTTGATTATTCCCAAACCAGAAGATGTAGTGCATATTGCCACAGGTATCATGAGCTGTGGGCAGTTATAGGGAAAGGGTCCCATATTAGTCTGGGGAGGTACTGAGACGTAGGTCCTACATTACTTATCAGGATGTGAAATGGTGTAAATCACTTCTGGGAAGGAGGTTACTGTTGTACTTGGACTGTTATGCATCAAAATTATAGAAGGGTAGCTCTTAAGTTCTCCACTGTTGTGGTCAGCTGTCAGGGTATGTGACTATTTTCTGGATTACCTTCACAAGAGAAAGGAAAAAGAAATTAAGGTTAGTTTCCTAAAAAAAAGAAAAAAAAAAGTAAAAAAAAGAGTTGGAATGCATCTTCAAAATGTCTGGCACACCAGTCCTCCCTTTTGGTGTCCTCCATCTCCCCAGATGGCCAAACATACCAGCTTTCCTCCCTCCCCTTCTACTGGTCCCTCCTTGGTGGTATTCTCACATCTTTTGTTCCTTCTGTCTCTTCTTCACCTTAGGCTTTTCCTCTGCATATTACAGATGCGGATGCTAAGTTGAACCCACAATTCTCCAGTATATGCAAACCAGCCCTTGAGGTTAGGGGCAGCTGTGATGGGCAGGACTTCAGGCACACCTGAAGACACACGGGACAGCAGTCTCTAGTGCTGGGAGCTGAGCTACACCATTTGAAAAGTTACTTTACAGCTGCTGCCAGAAGTTTTTGCTCCCCTAGGTCAGGGCTTCAGGCAAGCACAAAAATCTTTAAACAGGAAGTTTTTTCTGTGCTATTTCTGGTTCCATCTCTCTCAATTTCCCTAGAAATACCACGAGAACGTTTCCTTGTTGGGATAATTTGTCACTTCCATTCTGGTCCTGGCTGTAGTAAGTGCAAAGACCAAACAAAATGAAAAACAATATGTCAGTGGATATTAAAGTCACGGTGTTTTTGATCCAGTGTTGATTTCACCCTTGGGTAAAGTTTTGCATCTGTTCAGTTTTGTTTGAGTGGATAGTCCATCAGTCCACACAGCCATAGAGGAGGCAGTAATTCAGGTAGCACAGATTCAGAGATATCTGTTGCTTCTCTTGGCCACAACTGTTGTAAGAATAACCATATGTAACAATTTGTGTATTCTTTGGGGGAAAAAATGTAGAAAATAGAAGGAGTTTCTGCAGTTCCGTACAGGAAGATTAGGCATTGGCACTCCTGCAGCTGCCTTTCACTGAACATGGTTTTATGCTATCAGGTTGTTGAAAGAAACAGGTACACTGTATGAACTGCTGTCCTTCCGAGTCAGTATGAATAAGCACTGTGGAGAACTTCAGCATTGTTGTTTCTTTGCTAGAAGATGATCAGGAGAAAATTTGGCAGTAATTTTCTTAGTCAAAGGGAAGGAAGAGGGGCCTTGTGGGGATGAGCATTGCTGGCATGGACATTGCACACATGCTTCATGTCTTCACAGATGCTTTCCTTAGAAGAAAGAGCAATAGAAAGGCTATGGATCCAGTATCCACAAATGACACTCCACAAGCATCCACAATGTAATGCTCCACAGGAAGTACAATACTTCTTCAAAGAATCTGGTATTAACAGAAAGATCTCTGTAACATTACTACATGATTTTTCATAGTGAACACAAACCAAGAGAGAGGGGAAAAAGGTCTTTCTGTACATCTTCTTCAGTTTCCTAAACCAACCAGCATGTAATTCGCAGTGTATAAAGACTGACAGTGCTTTCCAGGACTCACTGAGACTGGTTACTAATGACGGCATTTTCACAGCTGAACCTGACAGTCTGTTAACTGGTTTTAAATGTGGGTGTTGATTGGATCCTGGCACCTTTATTCCAGGTCATCAGCCAACATAATTGAAGGGGACAGGTGCACTAATTAGAATGCAAAGGTTGTGATTCTTATCATCTTACAATCTGGTCTTTAAAATTGAAGCTGTCTTTTAATCCCTTTCCTGGTCTGCAGTTGATTTGGTTCTTCACTTGGTCACTCTAGCTCTTGATCTGAGGTCCTGGAGTTGAGTTTAACTCAGCAGCTCAGAGAGGAGAAGGGGGAGAATAGGAGATTTCCGCTTGGAAAATTGGGAGAGGAAATAGTTCAGATAAATCGCCCACCACCAACAGCTCATTTTACTCCTGCCTCAGAAGTGGGAACTGCTGGGTCGGAAGGATATGAAAGTAACCACTTGGAGATTTGTGATGGGGGATGAGGAATATAAAGTCTTGGAATACTTCTGATTTAGCTTTAATTTTCTTTTTAGGGGCTTCTTGTGTTGCAGCTGCTTGTAGCTGATTATCCATAATCAAGACATTGCAAACAAAGCTATTAACAGTAATATTTCTACTCTCCCTCTGAAATTCTTCATAAAGGTTTAAAACCTTAAACCAGATTGGCAGGTTGACACTTGCAAGAATAATTGTTTTTACTATGTAAAACTGCTAGCATAAAAGAGAGTAGGCATCATTAAGGATTTATTGAGTTTCTATTTTCTCCATTAAAGTACCGACTACTATTTTCAAATGAAAGTTTTACCATAATGAAATCATTAGTGACTGTGCATTTAGGGTTGTTTTTTTTTTGACAGCACTCCTAGCTATTGTAGTCAGGCAGTCACACTCTGCCTCTATAGCATGCATAGCAGTGACAACTTATCTTTTACTCTTTAATAGGAGATAGAGAATTTGACCAGAAGTGAGCAGATGTCAGAGTGATCATAGCTACCTGCAGTTCTTTGTTTTTTAAGCTCATGGTGTAATAGCTCTTTGGCTTTTTACTTTGTTTTCTTTCTTTAATTGCAGGCCTAGTTTTTTTCATGACTGACTGTGCATTACAAAGGCAGCCTTCGGGAGTGATGTGATGAAGAAATGCAAAGTGAAATATCACGTTACTGCCCAAGTAGGGAAAAATCAGTCTATATTAAGCTTTCTAGGACTTTAACATTCAGTTCATGGGAATTTTGAAATATGGGACAAACCGATGACAGTCCTTGTATATTTATAAGGGATTGGAGGAAGGGGAATTGCATCCCTGGAGATGTCAAAGGTCTGATTGCTGTCTGTCTGCAGTTTTTGAAGAGAAGCTGGCTATGCGGCGAGGACAAGTCAAACCTTCCCAGGTAACAGTGACAATCTGCAGAGGCAGACTGCCCAACAAAAAGATTTTTTTCTGTCTCAGACTGTTGATTATTCTTACAGACCTAATGAATCCTTCAGACTAATACATATGCATCAAAGCACCCATTATTTTGGTTTGACATTCAATAGCAAACAAGTGTGTGAGGTTTGATAAGGTAATTTGATTATAACCAAATAAAATATCAAGGTTTCAGTATCTTGCAATTATGGATACTCTCAATAGTTGGCTTTAAAAACCTCTGATTAGCATCTTCTGGTGAGTGCCTACTCTTACCCACACAATGTGGGATCCAGCAACCACACAGGCCCTTTTCCCCATCTGCAGTACTGTTTTGTCAACTCCAGACTGTCAATTCAGCATTGCAGCAACAGGTAACAAACTAAAATCTGGACTAGGTGAGGTTGAGCATGCTACTTTAAATGGGTATTTCTGTTCTTGAAAATGGTATGTAAAGCAGCATCTGGGGCTTGCAGATCAAGCAGACCTTCAAAGTAAATCTGTTTAGTGTACTTTTTGATTACCAGTCCTGAAATCTCAGCATGGGATGAGGTTTGTTCCTAAACAACCGTACAAAAACGTTCTGCTGAACAGACAGTATTTCTTGGCATGGATCGACTGTTCTCTGCTATGATCAGTGGAGGTAGCCTCTTACGATAACACATCTGAGGGCACCGGCCAACCCACCAGCTTCTGCCCTCCATAATGCATGCTACTTCGTTTGTCTGCCAGGAGTCTGCCTGGAAAAGGATACATCTCCTTTCCTTTCTTTGCCGAGCATCAAGGGGGGAACTACATGTACAAATGCTCCTCTCACAGAACAGTCACCTTATCTGCGGTGCGGCCGGTGCCTGGGGCAATTTGCGCGGTGTTTACCTACTTAGAGATAGATCAGCTGCAGGTTGCTGCCTCTCTTCTGTTGCCTGCTTCTGTTCTTTGGTGGGTCTGGAGCATTTGCTAGATCGGGGACACTGGAGCCAAAAGCTCAAAGTGAAAATTCGCCTGTGGCAGTGAAAGTATGCCTTAATTCTCAGATTTAATAATTATCTGGGATTGTGTGCGTCCTCTGTATTTTGTCTTGCAATTGTTTGCAGAGTTTTCATGAAAGGGAACCAGGAGGGGGATGAAGATTGTAATGCCCAGATTTTTAGAGAGTGATGGTACAAAGGGTGGGATTGTGGCAACAGAACAGCTCTTTCAGATATAAAACATGATAAATTGCATCAGCATAATGATGCTCAGCAGAAGCAAGTGAGTAGCAGAAAAGGAATGTCATTTCAGTTATGCCATAAATTCACTTTTGGCTGGCACAGCCAGCTATCAGAGAGCAGACAGAATTTCCTTCTAACCTTAATGAAATACAAGCACTCTGGTTTTAATTTGTAACTGGCATTTTTTCTTTGGTGCAGCAGAGGTTGGAAGACATCTTCCTCCCTTTTTTTGGTATGAAGTTTATTTGCCTGGAAGCATTAATCTGTTTGTATTATTCATTCCCTGCTTTTTTACGAGGTGAATTTCCTGTGATGATCTCATTATGTTTACAGCATTCCTTGTGATGGCATAAACAGAGCTTGATGCCTTGTTTGCATATTTGGGTGTGGTAGGGAATAGCCTCATGCAAACTGCAGCTCAGCCACATCCAGGGAGCCCTATCTAATGCCAGCTTCGGACTTGTTTCAGGCACAAGGCAGATCCTCTGCTAATGCCGTCAAGCTTGAGGTCTGTCTCCACTAAGTTCCAGGGGGATTTAAACAGTAGCGGGAAAAGATAAATTAATAGAGGAAAGAGTGTGCTGAAAATACATTTAAACTACAATTGATTACTATTACAGCTACCACAAAGAAAACAATCATTGATAAAAAAATCAGGAATGTGCAGGGCTATTGTGTATGCAAGAATTTTATGTAATCTTAAACAGATTTTTAGCCAGTATAACTACTTAAAGTAAGAGTAGCTCTTTCATACTCACAAAAATGAAAAGAAAGTATTTCAGAGTATTTACTGACATTTAGTAGTGTATTTGGGGCTATCAAAATGTTTTCAGTCGGAGACCCTCACTGTAATTCATAAAAGTTAATAAATTACATCATGGAGTTCTCTGTGTGATTTAACCAAGGTTTACTGATGGGGAAAAGTGAGGCACAGAACTATTTAAAACATATACTACTACTACTTTTGTTGTTGTTGTTCCTGATCTCTTGAGTAGAGATAGCCATTGGGCTTTGAGGCCCAATGACTGTGCAATGAATTCTTATTCTTTAAGTGCAACTACAGTAGTTTGTCTGGGGATATGTTTGAAAGCAGCTTTGTATTTTATTTTGTTTTTCAGATTAGAATTTTAAGATACGTGTGTGACTAAAAGTTTCTGCCTGGTTTGGGTATCCTTTCATTGACAGCACTCCAAATCACAGCTTTTAGCAGCAATCTTTAAACCCCCAGCATTTCTCCTCAGTGCTTACTGCAGAAAAAGTGTTTCTGCTGCTGCTTAACTTGCTCCCCCAGTCCAAGACAAAGTGACTTTTATGTTGGCACAGAGGGTTGCGGAGGCAGAAGCTATTACAGAATAACTTGTTGGGTAGACAGTGTAAACAAGTCATCAGTCTGTGAAACTCACTGCTACATGATTATCACCGAAGGGCAAGGATTTAGGGAGACTCAAAGGAGACTAGGTTTGCATCTGTATGAAATGAGCAACCAGACCTGTCATACGAGTGCAAATATTACCTCAGGTTTTAGGAATGAAGGCAACACAGGATATAGGATTTAAGTGCACATCAAATTTGGAGATTTACCTGGGGTCTCATTAGCTTAAAGGGATTTCCTGCAGAAGCTTCTTCTTTCGGGCATTGTCAGTGATCATCCCCAGCTTGCTTCCCAAAGGGAATGTGCAGGTGTCTCTCGGTCTGATATGCATAACCTTGCTAAAAACATACTCATTGAAGCTGAGAAGCTTCACAGCCCCAAATCCATAACAAAAAGGATTACCTCTGAATTGGCGTTAGATTGAAACTCCAGTTTCATATTCTTCCTTCATCTGAGCTATTAGAAATCCTCATTCAAATGTCAAAAGTCTATTTCTGTAATGTGTTTTGGCATCTAATTTTTTTTTATTCTCAATACAGCTTCCAGATATGGCTGGCTTTCCTTAGTTGATGCTTATCTTCTCCTCAGGAACTTTAATTAAAAATAGTACACCCTAATAATGCAGTTGCTTGTGTAATTTTTCTCTGGCAAAATAAATTAAATTTAAGTAGGCTGTATCATCTTGCTGCTTACTGATGGAATTTTTTTTTTAATGGAAACTGCTAGATGAACATCTAGTCAGTAATGCAATTGATCCAAGGTCTTTATTTTTAATATTTTCTCCCAATGGCAAATGAAGGAAAGATAATGTTACAGAATTTCTAGGAAGTCTGAGAGTCCATTTTTTAGCTGGTACATGG
Organism: Aquila chrysaetos chrysaetos; assembly: GCF_900496995.4. NCBI lineage: Eukaryota > Metazoa > Chordata > Aves > Accipitriformes > Accipitridae > Aquila > Aquila chrysaetos. The sequence continues at coordinate 56,586,540 of NC_044007.1, forward strand.
CTTTAACAGGGCTTTTTAGCAAGGTTTAGACTATCATCATGGATGTATAAGCCTAATCCTGACTGTAGTAAAAGAGGATTTAGTGCTGCTCTGTACCTTCCCAGCAGAGTTGAGTAAACAGGATTTGTGTGGGTAGGTATCTGAGAGGAACAGCTGCATAATGGATCTACAGTCACTTGTGGAACCTTGTGGGCTGCAGCATCACGGGGGATTTGCGCTCTGGGTTCATGCAGGGGAAGAGCTGCTGCTCAGTGTCAGGCTCAGGCCAGCCTCCTCCAGGACATGAAGGGATGGACACGGTGTGGCAGAGCTCCGCACAGCCCAGTGGGCACTGCTTTTTGTACTGGGATTGGAGAAGTGAATCTAGTGAGGGGTCAAGCTCCAAGCAGAGATATGTGTAGTCCTTTCCCTTGATCACTGAAAGTTGTTAAAAAGTGTCCTCCAAATTTTTTAAATCCTTTGGACAGGGTTTATATAAAATCTATTGGTCCCCTCTTTACATTTATCAGATCTAATGTAGGAAAAACAGGAGTAGTAAGTATGACCAAGGCATAGGAGTTGTTCTCACACAGGTGGGAAGTGGAAGGAAGGAACTGGACAGACCAAGTGCTGGGTGTACAGGTTGGTGGCACCCCTGAGGAAGTGAGAAGAGGACAAGAACTAATCCCATGCCACCTCAGCACTGCTTGGAACACTTGACACAGAAGATTTTGGTATTTTATTACAACTTTATGAATTATTATGCTGAATTTCATAGCATCTTGAGTCACTTGGAGAAGTGACCAGTGGTGGTTTTCCATATCTTCTGTAGGCTAGAACAGATGGGTAGGTAGGATTAAAAGATATTTGTATGAGTTCAATAAATAAAGCAGTGCTTAACTGCTTCCCACAAACAGCTGGTCTCCAGGCAGACATTCACAGGAAACTCACCTTTCCTGACTTACTCCTCTCCTCTCCCCAGAAATAGGTCACTTCATTGGTAGGTCCCTTGGATCACCTGTCATTTTAATGTGTGTGGTTAATTTAAATACTTGTATGTTTTTTGCTACAATTGTAAAGAGTGCTGCATTGTCTAAGAAGCTGTGTCTTTGAAATGTGGGCTCCCTTTGTTGTTATTTCATTTGTGGATGTACACTTGTATCATCCTGCTAGCACGCAGGACATGTGAGTGACCTACTTGCCCACCCCTCAGTGCATGGACAGACATTCCTGCTCTTGCTGGGTGCTGGAGTTGCTTACCCAAGCTCACTGGGATGGTGCTTGTGTGAGACCGCACGCATGGTGGGTCGGTGCTGGTGGGGCCAGGGCTGCAGCATGGTAAATCCCGGGGAACAGGGAGTCACCCTGTGACTCAAAGCTACCCCTGGAGCTGGAGCTGAACCCGAACTGTGCAGCAGCTGTGGGAAGCAGGCATGTGCCCGTCCCTGCAAAGGCAGCATCTACCATGTCCTTCTAACGCTGCCCTCCCTGAAGGATTGCTCCCTTAGGAGAGGACTGCCCAATGGCAGCACGGGGCTCCTTCCCTCACCCATCTGTCAAAGGAAAATGGAACAGCATTGCTGTTTGCACCCAAAATGGCCCCAAGCCCAGGCAGGAACCACCAGCACTAACTGGGAACTTGGAAACAAGGACAGTCTTGAAATGAGTCTTACAGCCCTCTTTGTGGGTAGGATTTATTTAGAAGTCCTTGCACATGTGATAGAGTGGGCAATGGCATGGAGGATCTGGGAGTTGAAGGCTACCTGAGAAGGAAGTAGGTGCTTCCTATCACATCCTCCCTTTGAATCAAGTCAGACAAAGTGGGATTAATCACTGACTTGCAAAGAACCTCATTAATCAGGTTAGTGGTGAGATGCGGTTTTGTTGTTCTTCAGGCATTTGGTATGCTTCATATGTCTACTTCTGACTTACGTTCTTTGTGTTCAGCAGGAATTCAAGTGGTAGATGGAAAAGGTGGTATGGGGAGGTCTTTACAAGAAAGTTGAAAAAGGCAGAAAAAGGTTTGAACTTCCTTGGACGCTATTCCTTTCAGCCAATATTCAAGGACATGGAACAGCAGGGAATTACTGATATCAACCCCAATGCTCTTTTGGCCCACTGCACAGGTTCTAGCTCTGTGCAGAGGAATTACGCGTGGTCTTCTCTAGGTGAATACTGAGATGTCTATTAGATGCACGCAGAAATTCCAGTGAGAACTGTCTGGAGCTGTTAACAAACTTCACTTTCTGCCATGCCCATCCCTTAGACCTTTGCAAACACAGAGTATTCATCTGAGGATGCAGAGATGTATATTCCAGCAAATCTGTTATAGTATGCATTGGATGCTAAACAAGAAATTCTTGAACAACTGGAGGTGGGAGGTCTTCAACATTTTCCATCGTAAATGTTAATGTATGTAGCAGACAGAAGGAGTATTATATAGAAAGTTAACGCTTTTAGATTTTCTGGTGCTGACTTATTGCAAGGAGGCGAGTATTTGCATTATTTCCATGGTATTTTTTTCATAAGGGAGGGATGAAAGCAAAGAATAAAGAGATTTCAATTCGAAGACATTCATTCCTCTGGAAGTATGATTTAAAGTGGAAACCTGTTTAAAAGTAGAAAGGGATGAAATCAAGACCTGGCAAGGTAGAAATATTTTTTGATTATAAATAAAATTTCCAGTTAGAGATAGGTATGCCCAAATTTTTCTTGAACACTCTTTCTATCAGAGAGACCATTATAGAATGCTAGGTTTTGCTACCTTGAATGCGAGGGTATTATTATCACTTTATGTGGCCCCCAAATATCCCAAATACTTCACAGAAAAGGCAGAAGACAGGTCCTCTGTCATAAAGACTCTACAGTTTAAAAGTGAGGCTTACATTAGCTGTTTTAACAGCTAACAATTTTCTAAACCATTGGCTGTAGTATATCTGAAATTTTAGCAATGATAAACCCTCTAATGTTTTCCTGAGACATGCAGTGGAGCATAAATATAATGTAAAAGAAGATTTATGCCAAGAAGACAAACCTGTTTATGGGTACACACTGAAAGAGGTTGTAATAAATTCTTAGTCAAAGCTCCTGCATAGACTCAGACTGTGGGCAGGTCTCCTACGTATGTGTGAGTCAGGGGAATATATTGCCAACTGTGAAAAGGCGAGCAATGTTTGCAGTCTGTCTTCCAATTTTCTCCTGTAATGTGGCTGCAGCATTGTTCTCCCTAACAGACTCTCTTTCTTAATTTAGCGATGATAAAGTACTCTGTAAACCAAGAAGTTTCATGCTGACCTCCTGCACAGTGGCAATGAGATCTAAAAAAAAACCTGGTTTCTGTCTTTGATTCAGTTGCTTTTTACATTCTGGTGGGGGTTGTTCCAGCCATTTTCCAGAAGGATGTGTGTATATCAAATATGTTAAGATCTCAGCTGCGGTTTAGATGATAACTTGTTGTGCTGTTTCCAAAATTCATGGCTAACTCAAGGAGGCCCTTGTCCCAAAAGAGCAGAAACAAACAAATCCAAGTCAGAAGTATGTACAGTGTTTGTGAAAGTAGAAGGTGCATTTCACTTCCGCCAGCTGAGTAACAAACACAGTATGGAGGGTTGCAGTGCCACCCTTCCTTATGTGCCACAAGACATCACACTTGCTTGGATGTAAAGACCCACTATATGCTCCTGACTGGCATAGACTCTCACTTGCGTCCAGAAGTCTTTCAGCTACTTGAGACAGGGGTTTACCAAAGTGTGATCGTATCTTGGTACGTCAACTCTGTTATTTTAAGTCTGCATCTCTTGATCCTTGTTGCTTTCTATTTTTTATGTGGATACAGTGCTTAAAAATGAGGGTGGTCTGAAGTTGTAGCTACAGTAATGCATATGGTCAGTGAAGTGTCCTCCTGCCATGTTGCTGTTGAGGGTTGTATGTGCTGCTAATGGCCAGTCCTAGGGCACCTTTTGATAGCAGGGATGCCTCTGAGGAGCAATCAGGGGTAAGTCACCATTACTTAGTCACTGTACACAGAGGTAGAGAAAGCTCCTTAGGTTACGTCTCCATTCACACTGGGTGCTCTGTATTGAAAGCTTAAATTCAGGCCAGAATGGGTAAAGGCCTTGTGATTTCTCATGTTCTGACCATATTGGTGAATTATGTGAAGAGGGATTAAATTAGTCCTTTGAAGTTGTGTATCTTTTTAACCCACTGGAACAATTATTGATTCACAGTCCCTCTGTAAGCCGGCATTCATAATTTGAGGTAATCTTAGCTGACTGTGTTGGGTTCCTGTCCAGAACATCAGAAACTTCGGAATGGGATTTCCAGTTTTGGAAACAGGCATGTGATTCCTATTCATCGTATACAATAGTGGCCTCAATCCTTTTTCTTTGAGTGAATTTTCATTCCTGGAAACATTTGCTCAGTGTGAGCACAGAGCAGGTGAGCCTGACTACAGCCCATTAATGTCAAAATGAAATGCTTAAGTGAAATTGAACACTGCTAGTAAAGACTGTAGTGGATAAGTAAAAGTATCTATGTTGTCTTATTCAGCCCTGTAAATAAAATGTGCAGATGTAGGGTATGTAGCACATACAGCCATAGTGCACTTTATGACTTTGTGGGCACATCCATGGAGATAGATATGCAATGCCAAGTAGAAAAAGAAAATAAATGTAAGGGTTGTCTAGTGGCACCATCTGTCTCCTTAAACTTACTTTTCTGCCCACTTTAACCAGGTGGATCTGCAAGATATGGTTTTTCATCTTCTTAAAGTGACAAACTGCCAACTGGATAGGTTTTACACCATACCCAAATTTGCTTCCCCCTATATCCCATAATAAGCCCTATGCCTCTTTAGGCAGTAACCCCCATATTTTGCATGGCAGTCAGGAAAAAAGTTTCTTCCCATCAGCTCTTCATGGGTTTCACTCCAGGGACAACAGCTTAATCTTCTCCTTTGATGGAGCACTTGTCTTCATGCTCTGATTTCACTGATTAGGTTACTGGGGTTCCTCCACCTGTCATGGTTCCTCTGATCCTCTCCAGGTCTTTATACTTATTGTGATAAAGCCTTTAGTCAGATAACCTTACACCCTCATTTTTTGTTCTTTAATTTTTTTCCATTTTTTGAGCTGTAGCTTTTTTATAACAATAGCTTTTGTATTCCTGGGTCAGTCACTCTCAGACCAAATAAAATTAGCAATCTGGCAGTGGATACCAGTGGGTAACTAGGCTGTCTTGAGTCTTTCTCCCTCCAGGTCACATTGCCATCAATACCACTTGGGCTCATCATTTAATGAAAAAAAGTTAAATTGTCATGTTGTTTAATGTTCCCAGAAGGAATAACTTAGAATAGAGCTGCTGAGACATACTCTGGGTTATTGTGGAGATTTTAGTCCTTTATCCTCTCCTACTGGAGTGTAAAATCAGAAATATATGTCCTGTCACTTGATGAACACATGCTCCTGGAGTACTCGCTTTTCTTAGAGGAGCAGGAGAATGCTCTATCAGTTTGCTCTTGTAACTCCTCCTTTTGGAAAAAGTCTAGCACCATGCTCTGGTTATTCCAGCATCGCTACTGCATAAGTAGCATATTTGTAGCTTCCAGTATTGCAGCTGTTCACGCCTTCAGCTGCATTTTCAGTACTTAGAGAGACAATAGTGAGGAAAAAATGTCTGTGTAGGAAGTACATTTTTCCAGACGTGTTCAGACTTAGTATTCAGTTGGAGTAATGAGGAACAGATGAATGCTAACAACATCTTTTTGAAGTCCCCTTTTAGTGAAGCAGCTTTGCTTGGAGCAGTTGTACACTGTGCCTTTAGAGACAAGTGGACATACTCAATACTCATACTTTAGATATATCACCAGATAAGCAAGAGTCACTTAACCTTTACTCACCATCAGAAGGGAATTTTGTGCAGTTTGGTTGCTCTTAGCAGTTCCTGTTTGGGTGTCTTCTGCTGCTTGATCAAAGAAAAGTTTTGGTTACTGTTGACCTTATGCAGTGCTTTAGCACACTGTTTAGCACACTAGGTAGCGTACTATACAAACCAGGGGTGACCAACTTCTTCCTCTGAATACAGGGGTCTGATCCAGCTTCCTCGTATGTGGGACTGTGCTCATTAAACATAGGTTATTAAAAGATATGTAGCTCTTGTACGACCTTGATTTGTACATTTTGATGTTATTTAGAGCTGCTGTTGATCCCTTACAGCTCGTATGCATCCCACAGATGTTAGGTTTGTACTAGATCAAGGCTTGTTATGCCTCTTTGTTGCATGTCACAGATATCTCAAAGGCTGACAGGGAAGGCATCAGGCTGAAAAAAGAGGGGCCACATGTAGTTACGAGCTGTACCTTCTTGTGAGACCTTCATGGCAGCAGGATGCATCAGTCCTTTCTCCATCAATGTCTCCTTTCACTCCAGAAGTCTGCCAAACTTAACTTCAGTTTAAGCATCAGAAAATGCCGCTGCTGACAAAGCTCCTTAGCAAACTGTTCGTTTGGGGTAAATGCTTCCCTCACCAAAGTCCAAATGTGAGTCCAAATGCAGTGTTCTTCATTTACTACCTGGCATAAAATAGTGCACAAAGAAATACAGGCTCAGCTGAGATTAAAATTAATATCAGAAGGTGGTTGGAGAAATACTATCAAGTTCTACCTTCCCACCCAAAGAAGCAGCCTTCCCTGATTTCACTTCTGAGGTCTGAGTTGGCCCATGCTAGCTGATTTGAGACAACAGATCAAAGGGAGAGTGTATCCAAAAATAACTACTCAAGTGTACCTCATTTTACAATTCACTGTACTCTGTTTTTCTACATTTTAGAATATTCTCATTTGCTAGAAGTTCATAGGCATTACCTAGCTGCTCAGATTTAGGATTGTGATGGCACTGCTTGAAAACAGGCAAAAAAAATCTGAAGGAAAGTCCTGAAAGGGCCACAAAACTTCCTGTTTGAGGTCTGAAACTAGCCTATAGCTGGTAAGAATAAGGAGGAGACTTGCTATCTGGGCAGACTATCCCTATTAACGTACCATCAGGCTTCTTACCCATTTGTCTGAAGCAGCTGGTGGTGTCTGCAGCAGAGACATGATACCGGAAGATGGATGGACAACTTGATTAGCCTCTGTATCTTCTTCTTACATTTCTGCTAAAATGGTGTTTGCATTTACAGGCATTCAAGGACAGTTTGCTGTCCTGAAATGGACCCATTCCTTTGAGAGACATAAATTGGGTAAGGCAGACCAGGGACAGTCCATCCCAGTTTATGTATTTTTGATAAGCTTTTGCCAACAGTGAGACTTTCCTTTGTTTTTTCTAATTTGTATTCAGCATCTTCTTTCATTTGTGATGAAAGAATGATCCCATTTGAAGAATTCAGTATTGGTCATTCATTTCACAGCTGTGGCCATGGTTTTCTTTCTTAATAATGAATGCAATTATCACCAACTAGGCTTCTTTGTGGTGGGACTTCACAGCTTGGATAGCTTGCACCTTTTCTATCTCATGAATGTGGTATGTTTTTATTTTTCCATTTGCAAAGATAACTACAGTTATCTCTATTGCTTTTTAAAAAAATCTGACAAGTACTAGCATTAAAATTAGATTACATTACTTAAAATAATAAGGTCATCAGCAGAAAAACTGTTTGGGGGAAAGGAAACGTCAGAATAAATAGCCAGTTTTCACAAAGAAGACAGATGGTTCGCTCATTAGCAGTAGACTCCTGAAATGCCCTCTCCTGCTTTTCCTTTATTCTGTAGCTGAGCACCCTACTGTTTGGTAGATCAGTGTCTGAGGAGCCAATTGCTGGTCTTTAGGAACTTTAAACTGAATCCTATAATTGCACAGTATTCAGGGTAGCGTGGAGTGAGCTGGTGTCCTTCCATTAGATGGGTGGAGATTTATCAATCATCTCTTGGGCAGAAAACCCCTGAGAATCCAGTGAGACCTTCAGGGGCGCAGGCCAGCGTGGGACTGATGTCAGACTTTGGTCCACAGATAAGAGGGAAGAGTGTTTTGCTATTCTTGTGATGTGGAGATTACAGACATTTGCAGAGAGCAGGGACTGAGCATTTCCCTACCAAATTATGTGACTGAATAACATGCTCTCTCTCTCGCTTTTCCAGAAGTGGCTTGGAAGAACTGGTTGGACATGGAAGAGTGAGTTTAGTTATGAATTAAATCAGTAGCAGCTGGAGCGGACTTTAGAGTAGCCTCATTAGTTGTTGGTCAGTGTTACTTCCAAGTATAAATCTGATTTAAGTGTTTATTGTCTCTTGCTGCCAGATAGCTCTCACCACTGTCATGCTGCTCTCGCCACTTACACAAGACTCTGGTTGCTGTTGCTTTTGTCACTAGCTTGACCTTAGAACTAATGTCTTCTTGGGGTCTTCCCTAATGTAGGTCTCCAGACCATAGACCTTTTGTTTCCTGAGCTAGACTTTCTCTACATATCCATTTCCAGATGAAGGGCAGGACCCTTTTGGGGGGGTGTCCTTACCCTTGCAGCCTGTCCCACTGGGAGTCAGACTCTGCAAGCTCTTGTGAAGCCACTGGTAGCAACTAATAGAAGTGACTTGAAAAAAAATTCCTCTGCGTGAAACAGCCTTTATGGTCTCATGTCCAGAAGTGGAGGTCACCAGAGATGCACAGGGTTCCCGGGGGGAACATGCTCCTGTCCCCCGTCATGGCATGCCTGTTTCTCTGCATAAGTCTTCATACCAGCAGCAGCCTTTTTTACTGAACTCAACACACTTCTCTTTTTGAAGGCCCTTGTCTTTTGTCAGAGCTTACAACAGGGAGAGCTGAATGGCCTTGACTGTAGGACCACAGCTGAGAAGTAGCTCCTCAGAGCTATAAATCTAGCTATTTTGTGGGGAACTTCTTATCTATACTGCATTTTTTACTTTTTCTCTTCTCTTTGATTTAATGCTTCACATTTAAGAAGACAGCAGTACAGAATTACATAGGGGAGCAGAACTGGGCACACTGACCATAAAGGTGTAAAACTGGCACGTTCCCGGTTTGACAGAGCTTTGAACCAACTTCAGCCCTGTTGGCAGCAGCTGTATCATGGCTGGTTTATGCCAGATTGCACCTACTAACACCGATGCTGAATTTGGCTCATTTCCAGGATAGCTGCCATAATGTGAAATGACATATGTGTTTTCAGTGTGGGGGAACATCAAAGGGAATCGAAGAATAAATTATGACTGCTATTTGTGTAACTGTGAAATCATCTGAGGTATATTTATTTGCAATACCTGTCTGCTTTTTAAATTATGATGGATTATGCCCAGATTTTATCCCAGGATAATAGAGTTTTTCTAAATACAATGTAACATAATTACACAATAGCTATCAGCTGATCCTTAAATTTCTATTGCCTGGAGAGTAATCAAGTGACCTTAACTATGGCTGTTATTCTACATATAATATGCAGATCTTTTAAAAACCCAGATTTAAAGATTAATCCTTGCAAAGATTTAATCCTTGCAACAAGCCTGTGAGGAACACACGTGAGCAAACTGCAGTCCAGAAATTAGGTGATAAAAAAATCGGTGTTAAACTAGAACTCAGCATTCTTCTTTACCACATCCTTGCTTGCATCTGCTGCTTCTGTTGTCTATCTGTGTGGGGTAGAAATAGCAGGCTGTAGAGAAATTGAAATCGTGACCTCTCTTGCAGAATAATCTGCTTGTTCTGCTCCGAAGTGGGGGTAGTCTCAGGACATTTTTCTTCCTTTTTCTATGTGTCTGCTTGACCTTTGCAGCTGAACTTTCGGACTCTGCTGACTGTGCAGCCTCTTCAAGGCTCTGCAATAAAGTCTACATATTTTAGGGGTTGTTTGCATCATAAATACCCAATTGTAGGGAAGAAGAGAAAAATCAGTATTTCTTAATTTAGCAACTTTTTGCAACTGTGTGCAAAGATCCAGGCACGTATGCACAAACATCCAAGAGTAATGAAATTTAAAACTCATGGTTTGGAGAAATTTGCATCAGCAGTGTGGGCAGTGGGCCACTTCGTTGCCAGTTATCCCTTTTTGTTAGGGGTACTGCAATGTGCAGCTAATGTGTCATGTGGGACAGGACAAAGAGACTTCAATGGAGTCTGAAATTTCAGCTAATCTCTCTGTGGTGACACACTGACAGATAAGAAAGCAACAGTAGGATCATAAAGAAACAAAACTGCAAAATTAAAAAAATTGCCAGAAGAGCTGAAGGTACCAGCCTATCTCTAATCTGGGAGCAGCCATCTGACAGTATACTACCAAGTTAGTATCCTAAGAAACACCTCAAAACTGCAAGATTTTCTACATTAAGGTTATTTGGTTTAAATTTTAAAAAGACTGAAATAGCCAAGTAAAAATATAAGAGCTAGCAATGATGTTAAAAACTGTAAACCGTTAGGTGACATTATTGCACCGTTGTACGCAGAATATTGATTCAGAAATTGACTGGTTGCTTTTTAGGTTCTGTTTTCATGATCAGTGGTTGAGAAAAAAAGGCTTTTGAATCAAAAGATTTGAATAGAAACATTCAGACTATAAAAGCCTATATGCATTTGCATTCATTGTTAAAATCCAGCCGAAAGGAAAATACTGCTTCTGCAGATTATTCCCACATTAGACCCCATGTAGTTTCTTGCCGTGAAATGTATCCAGAAGTGCTGTTCTGCACTGGGAATGTTAATGCAACGGCAGCACTGGGGACATTGCTCCCTCCATGCAGCATGCAGGGACACCTGGCATTGCTTCCAATCTCCAATGCTTTTTGTATTAAAATCTTATTATTCTTAGGAAAATTAGAGTCCCCTGGCTTCTATGGAGAATACTATTTCCAGAAAAATTTAGGAGGAAGGGCAGTTGGTTCAGAGGAAGGCTCGTCAAAGCTGCTTTTTAAAATATTTAGTGGAACTATGATCAGCTGGTAGCCTGGAGTATTTTCAGCAGACTATTTGCAGACAGTAATAGCAAAGTTTTAAAAGTCTCTTCCAGTCCCTCAGCTCTTACCCTGGGCCCAGCTCTTTAGCACTGGCCAGCGAGCATCCTTCCATTGCAAGTTTGTGTGACTCAATATTTCAGCCTGGGGTCTTAATGAATATGTCTAGTGTTCCTTGTGAGAACTGTATAATCCTACATGTGAGTTTGCAGAGAGGCTTGCCGGTTAAATTCTCACTTATTATGAAAAGCCACATAGAAGTTAGAGGGCAGAGGAAAGAAAGAAGCGCCTAAAGAGAAGAAAAGCAGGGCCAGAGGAGAGCATGTCATTCAGAGGAGCCGTGTGAAATCTGACAAGTGTGCATAAATACTGGGCCTGCCCATAATAGGGCTGTGATTCTGCAGTTCGTACTGAAGTGAGGTCAGTGGGATGCCTTGCATGACTAATAATGAACCACTCACATCAGTACATGCAGCACAACTTTGGAGCCCGGATAACTGCAAATACTATAGAGTCACTTTGCTCTGTAGAAATAAAAATGGTTATTGAATTTTGGTTGTGGGTTGGGGTTTTTTTTATTTATTATTATTTTTTTCTCATTTGGGAGTAGAGAATTTTTTATTCTATGTCTCAGTAGTGCTGAATGGTGTTAAAAAAATTTTATTTCTAAAGAGAATTCTTGCTGAATGATTTGGAAGAAACGCAGAGCCACTTATTTCATCTTGCAGTATCTGCACGTTACTGCTGGAATCATAGCAACAAGTGATACAGAGCATACATAATGCTGTAGAGAGCCCAGTGGCAGAAAGCAAGGTTAAAAAAAAGAAGTTTCTTTAGGCACCAGTCAGAATCAATCATTTGCTATTCCTAAAGAGCGAGTAGTTTTGTTACCTGAAAAGTGGGAAGAGATTTCAGATAAGTGTATGCCTTCTAATAAAATTTATAGTTCATGCCTCTTAGAATTTAAGGTTGCAACAAGGTTTCACTTTAGTTTTTATTATAAGGGTAGACTATTTGGCTAAAACCTGCCATTTTTATGTTGACAGTTAGAGAAATGAATAGGCAAAGTCTGAAGAGGATTCATCCAAATAAGTTTCGGTTCCAAGTCATTAAAAATAATTATCTTAATTAGAGTTTTATTTTGCTTAACTCTAGATCTACTTTTTCTTCAAGTTTCTTTGTCTCCTTCTGGGGCACATATAGCTTTCTTCAGTTTTCCCATGTAAATGAAAACACATTAGAAATTCATACTTCAGTTATATGCAGAATTAAGAGAAAATGACAAAGCCAGATGAGGAAATTGGGTGTTGTTCAGGGCATTTGGGGTTGCCAGGAAGAGCTTTTCTGACATTGACACTGGTGACCCAAGTAGCACGGGGACGTGTGTGTGTACAGGAGAGGGATAGCACTGCGTGCCTGGCCGCAATGATGCTGGCTGATGGAGAAATATTATGGAAAGGTGTGTGCTCGTGTGTATGTGCACATCTGTATGAGAGAGCACATAAGCACATGGGGTGAAGGTTTCTAAGTTTCACCGAGCTCCTTTTTTTTTTTTCATTTTTATAACTTCATGTCCCTTTAGTGAATTTGCAGATATGCAAGTGTTGAACAGTTAATATTTTTCATGCTATTTGTGTATGCTGCAAACTTTTGCCTGATTTTTTTCCTGCTTTTTTCTTTTTCTTTTTTTGGGGGTGTCTTTTTCAAAGAGATGCAGTGCATCTCTGAGGGCTTTTGTTCCTTGCTCACCCATCCCAATAGGTGGGGTCCAACCTCCCCGTCATGCACCGTGTGTAGTAACTTGTGCTAAATGTACACCATGAGGCTCTCTAAAAAAAAAAAAAAAGCCTCAATATACATGTGTGAGGCTCCATCGGTTCTAAGGACAAGGGCACTGCATCTCCTGCTTTGCATTTAGGGGCCAAACGCTGCAAAAGGTGGGGGAGAATCAGTGTCTGGAGAGGGAGGCCTGGGTTTTGCCACACTTTAGAGATTTATTGGGAGAAAAAGTGCATGCTTCTCTGTTTCTCTTTATCCAAAGCCTGCCTCAAAGCTCACTTCAGTGCTCATCGGAGCCTGGCAAGGCAGGGCAACGAGGAAAGGAAAAGCAAGGGTTAGAATTGATGTCTTGTTTGAGACTGGCTGCTAATTGCCTGTGGTTTTATTCACACTCTACCTCACAATGTTTTAGGTGTCAAGACTGCCAGGATCTTAGAAAATAGCTGCCAAAAGGGTTTGGGGACTTCAGGCTTCTCAAACAAGCGGAAAAAAAAATGACACCAAGATTTCTAAGAACAGAATATAAACATATTTCATTGGCATCCTTCATAAAAGCTGTGATCAAATGAAATTTTCGCTGCTGATCAGCAGCCGCATTGGAAGATCTGTCCCTTAAGCAGTTTTATTCCCCTTCTTTATCAGTCAGTGGGCAGAGTGTGCACTCAGGTAGCAACCACAGCACACCTGCTTTAGGACCACTGGAAATTCAAATTATGCGGTTCTTCTCTGTGGGAATCGTTAAGGCAGCTATTCATGCCCTTACTTCAAGCACTGACACTGCAGCACCCTTTGAGATAGGGTGGGCCCTCAGCTAAGAAACAGCTTACCTGCGAGGAGCTGCTTTTTCCAGGTGGCTGAGGACACAGAAAGAAAGAATGAGCAATGAATTAAATGGTAGAGAGAAACAGTTTTTGTGTTTTAATTAGAAAAATGAAAAGTGCATGAATTTCCTCATTGTAATAGTTTCTGTCATCTGAGAAATAATGATCTAAAAAAATTGCAGTTCACTGGCAGTCTTGGCACTGGGCTATCATTATTCACTCTAACACATACATACTATTCATAGTCATTAACCTTCTGCACCCAGGCTGGGATAAAGCCTATTCTGCTGTTAGTTGCAATGTTTCAGGTGAAAAGCTCATCCACCGATGTAGTTCAGACATTTCCATTTTGTTATTGCCAGGAGAGTAACAGCTTTTTGGGAACCCTTGCCTTGACCAGTGGTAAGAAAGAATAGTTAGCTAGATGGTTTGAGGTTTTTCCTTTTTCTTTCCCCTTTTTGTTTTGCTTTGCTAGTCAGAGAAAAGAGGTGAAGGTTTATCAAGTCCCCTAATAAATCTGTATGATCACAGCAGAACAACAGTAGTTGTGGATTAGTGACCATTAGATACCTCTCCGTAGCAACCCCTGTATGCTGTCCAGTCTCCTACAAACTTGCATTTCAGAGAAGACAATGAGAGCCTTACATTGCCTGAGGCCTTAGTCCAAGCCTCACTGAAGTTAAAGAAAATGAGAGATTTTTTTTGAAAAAAACACTAAAAAGTGGAGATTGGTGTGATTTTGGCACAGAATTATATTCCACGGTGGTATCTGGTATTTAGCCATTTGTATATGGTTAAATCCCTGTACTTCATATGCTGATTTATAGTAAAAAAAGTGCCTCCTTTTCTTTTTGGTCAAGAAGTATAATAAAAAGGTACATCCCTTAAATATTTTCCCAGCCTGCAGTCCCCAGCAGGAGCATGCCATTGCTGCTTTGCTCTTACAGAGTGCTTTGCAAAGCTTTCCACATATGAAGAGCTTCTTTGGAGTAGGCAAATCAAATACAAGGCACATAAGGATGTTCTGCTCTGATGTACTTTGGCATGAGAAGTACCCAGAGATTAGAAGGACTTTGGAGTTACTGTCTAAAAATTATTTTTCAGAAGCTAATTCTTGAATCATCTTCAGACACCTCTTTTACTAGGCAGCAGCATCAACAAGCTGTGCAAATGGGATCAGTAAGCTGTTCCCTGTAATTTATGTGTTTTGGTGCATGGTTACAACCAAGGGACACACCAACTGGCACCAGCTTTCAGGAACTTGGAAAGGTGATGGTGCTGCTCACCTTTTTCGTATTTCATACTGTATCTGGGCTTGGATGGGCAGCAGCACAATCCAGATAGCTGTAGTGGGATTTTGCCACTTCATCAATTAATTGTATATATTCACAGCAAACCACACATTTTACAGCAGGTATATAAAAGTATAAAAAAAGGGCATAATTTTATAGCCTTTGAGAGAAAGCCATCAAACCCAAGTGCTGTCAGTCTTCATTTATTATCATAATAATTATCATGATAAAAATACTGTGTACAACGTGACTAGGGTTACAAATTCAGTCACTTGAAAGGTTAGGAAATAGTAGAAGAGAAGTTTCTCAAGCAGCCTAACGCAGTGCAGACACGGTCCCTTGCTGCTTGCTGCCTTGGCTCAGGGCTGGTTGTGGCTGCAGTGACCTTCCTGCACTGCTCTGGTAGGTCCTCCAGTTTCTGAAGGGTACAAGGTTTATTATGCAGAAGAAGCTCCTGGAAACTAGCCCTGCCTGTGTGCCTGCAATTCACCCCACACAGGGGAATGGTAATGCCGGGTGTTATTGGGCATAATGATTGCATTTAAAAAAAAATGTGTATCCATATTGCCATTTTAGGTTTCTTGTGCCTGGTTAGGTATTAGCAAAAGAGGCAGAGAGGATGACAGTGGGATAAGTTCTCAGAGATGAGAGATCCTCCCCTATCAGGAGTACTTAAAGCATAGACTAAATTGTCAAGAGGAGTGATGAAATATGGAAGTTATGAATTAGACTAAATAAAAATGCAGGAATAATATACAGTGAGGAAAAAAGCACATGTCTAGCAGAGATGTCCTAATCCTTTTTTGTAATGTTTCATTAATATAACAACTTAAACTAAGAAGTGGTGATCCAAGTCCCTTAGTCATGTATCCTAAAATCAATATGTTGCTTGAATAAAGATTTTTGCCTTGGGTTATTGCTACTTGAGTGGTCTGGAAACTAATCCTTTTTCTGTTTTAAGGGAATATAAACGGGTCATCCTCTTTCTTCTGTTCTCTTTCGGAAAAACAGATAGAACATCGTGTTTCATAGAAAATCTGTATCCAAAGTACAACAGTTAGGCCCCAAGTAGGATGCATTTAGAGAGGATGATTACCAACAAAGTTGAAGCCGTGAATTCCTCCTTTGGGCAGGTGCTGGGTGCTGTCACCTCCTCAGAAACCAGCACCCCAAAGTGCAGAGGCACTGCAGTGGGGAGGCTCAGGGTGGTCAGCTCCTGCGCCAAGGAATGGGAAAGTCATCTGTCCTTCCCAGGAGCTACACAACACACCAAGAAGCGTTATCTCACCCCACGCTTTCACCCACCTCCCTAGGAGCTGCTCTCAGAGGTTGAGAGCATGAAGACCCTCTCCAGGTCACCCTTCCCTGTATAAGACCCAGTAATGCACAATATGCCTTTCATTTTGTGCTCTGGTCCTTGGGGTTGGAGCATCCCTCTGCATTCAGAGGGAGGGACCACGAATCCCGGCAAGTAGCTGAGGCAGCTGGTTTAGGCTTCACAGCAGCAGTAGCGTGGGAGAGCACAGCCCCTGCACACTTTCAGAGTCATCCTAGCTCCCCCCAAGCAATGGGAATGGGTTCCCATGCAATCACGGCCCAGCCCCAGAAGCAGGTCAGATGGTTAAGAATAACCCAAATACCCACCCAGATTGAGGTCTCCTCAGAAATATGCTTCACACCAGAATATTTTGCTGTTAACATCTGTGGCGCCTTTATAATTTTTCTGTGCATTTTTGATTTTAGTGTTTAAAGCACTGTGTTCCCGCTTGGGCTTGTCATAGTCCTTTCCAAGTGCATCTTTGTGAAGCTATATCCATCATTTAGAGTTCTTCATTTGGTATTTACAGGGTTGTTACTGACGCATCTTTATAGACTGGTTTTACTAAGAAAATGTGGCTTTTGCAATTATACTCTCTCCTAACAATTTCTTTACGTCCTGGACATTTCCAGCTGCAATTGGACTCATAGGTAGCCTAGCACTTTTCTCCCATGAGGGTAACTCTTGCCCCGCAGAATATATTGGGAGAGTGGGTGGATGTTGCACTGCTGCTTCTGGAGGATCGTGTGCTGTAGCTCACCAGTGGGCTGGCATGTTTGTAGGAGCTCCATCCCCTTCTTGTCACCTGTGCCTGCCCTGGGCCAGGCTTCACTATTTCTTAATTACAAGTGCTACACTCTGGCTTGAATTTCATTCCTCAATTACATTGATGACCTTGTTCATTGTAAGAACTAACTTTATTTGTGCTTGAACTGTGACTCCTATGGCTTGCTGAATAGGGCTGTCTTGGGGGTGACACATCACCTGTCAGTGAATGGTTGTCTATGTTGAATGATGTATAGGAAATTGTGTCACAGGTGGCAGCTATTTGAGGTTCAAAAATGTCACCAGCTACCGAAGTGTGAACTTGCTGTCTTTTTGCTCTATTTTTATAAACCCCTTTTTCAGAGTGCAGTGTCCTTAAAACTGTGAAATAATAGACAGGCAACCAAGGATTACAAAGACTATCTGGGACATACTCATTGGAGATCATTGCAGTTGGCCTTTAATCTCTCTGCTTCTTCAGAATTTCATTTAATAGTTTGTAGAAAGAGCAAGTTGCTCTAATCCAGGGGAGATTGAATATGCTTGTACTTATAGCTGTCTGCTCAAGGAAAATTTCCATCCCCAATGCAAAAAACAATCCTGTGGCTGTTGATCTATTAGTGCGGAAAGCGCAATGTTGTGCAGCTCTCAATATCTTTCTTTGTATTCCAAAAAGATTCTTTTTTTTTTTTAGATCCTATGAGATTTGCTCTTTACACCTATACCTTGAACACTACAGAGACTGCAGAGCTGTGTGTTTTCTCCCTCTCCCAGTGCCGTAAATTGCTGCAGCAACCTCCTGACCTAGTACGAGCTTGCGGCTTCGCTCAGCTCCCCTCCTCTCTTTTACCAGCACCGTCCAAATCATGTCTAACTGTGCTTTGTCCCATCGCTGTCACACTCTCCAGTTTGTTTCTCCAGTGTGCTGAAGGCTGTCCTGATACTAGGACCACCAGCTATGTAGCATTGATTTCTAAATGCTCTTGGTGGCAGAGAATGAGCGGGCTCTATCTCTGCAGTTGGAGAGCAGGTATCTATCCCTGTGCATATACTGCCTTCTTAGTCTTCTTCTGAAAAAAAAGCAAACCAAACCAAAACAAAACACATTTATGCCTGTAATAGATCGCCTAAGCTACAGGAAATGCCAGGCTGGGTATGCATTGATCAGCAGTAAATGCGCTCATATAGTCTTCTTTCGGCAATGTAAACTCCTAATCCCCTCTCTGAACACTACCTGGCCTGCGGTCCAATTTCGTAAAGCCAGCCCCATCTGGCTGCTCACCAGCAGCTCCCAACTGAAAGGCCTGTGATGTGACAGCAGTACATTTGCTGCAGTTCCTCAGAAAAGATTTGGGTTTTAAAGTATTGTTTCAGGGAGAAGAGGAGGAGAGGGCAGTTCATCTCTGTTTTCAGGTAGCCTGCATTTAGCATTGGGCGATGCGGGCAATGCCAAGCAGTGCAACATGGATGGTGGATGGCTTGGCAGGTATGTCAGGGGTGTTTCCAAGGATTTGCTTTCTCCAGCAGTTGTCTAGTTTGCCCAGGCTGCTGTAGTAAGTGTTGTTACGAGAGCAAAAAAAGGCTTAAAAAAGTCATACAAGTTGTTTTGACTTCGGGAGTTTTGCAAACCCTGTTTTGTCCAGAGAGGCGAAGAAGAGAGCCCCAGCTGGCACCAGTGGCCATGGGGCTGGGCGCCCGCCCTCCTAGCGAGGGACACCATTTCTCTCTCAGTGTGCTGACACTTGGCCTGGGCTACGGGCACCAGGTGTGTATCATTATGTAGGGTTTTGTGGCTGAGGATGAGTACTATTCCTGTTGGCAAGCCATTTCAGGACAGGTGTGTTTCTGTGTGTATGTAGTGCCCGGCACATTTTTCATGGGCTGTCTGCTATGGTATAACACTAATGAGGTAATTACAGAGCTCAGGCAGTGTCAGCGCAGCACATACCACTTGGATTAGGCCTGGCTCTTGGACAAGCTCTTTCCAAAAGGGGTGCAAGCTGACGTGGCTCACGGCCCATTTGCAGGCACCAGGAGTGGGCTGGTGCTCGGTGACTGTGGCTCAGCTGATGTAAGGGAATTTGGGGTGCTACATCTGCTTCCTGCACTGGTGGGGAGGGGAGGGCGGGCGGTCACACATTACCATGAGCATTACGGGCGTGTAATATGGTGGGAGGTGGAAAAGTAGAGGCCTGGCAGCAACCCCCTGCTGCCGGTCGGTGCTGCAGCCACTCCTGCCTGGCAGGACTGTGAGGGATGTGTGGCTGCGGTTTCATCCTCTAGTGCAGGGACTGAAAGCGAGGTGGTGCCACTGCAGAGGGTTAGCAAGTGTGCCTGTGATGTGGGGGTTAAGGGACGGGCACAGTGTGGGGAACTCATATTTAATAGCTGCGCAAAGGAGGGGTGACAAGGCTTGGAGGGACATGTTTGCTCCCGGCACGTTAGTGTTACAGCACTGGTGTAGCAGGAGGGGGAGAAGCAGCGCTGTCTGCAGCGATCTGCCTGGCTTCTTTCTGGTTTTCTTCACCTGAAATAGGATGCAAAAAAAAGGAAAGTCTGGTCTCAGTGTGTTATCATTTTCTTTATATATTGTGACACATGTGATGTAATTCGGATACTTTATGTCTTAACAAAATGGGACAGACAGGGACTTTTAAAATACATTTTAATGAATTTAAGAAGTTATTAAGAAAAGTGTTTGGGCAGAAGCACTGCATAAGGCAGTGATACACCTGTCAGTGTTTAGGATCTCAGCTGTCAGTTTGAGGATTTCATTTATTATATTAATAATTATTACATCACTCGGCTATAATTTTTTACCAATTATTACTATAATTATTAAGCGATTATCATATTAATAAGAATTATTATATTGGTTTCAGACAAAATATTAAGTGAAATGGTATGTCGTGAGCTGAATGCAAAGCCAGCCCAGCTGTCTCCCATCCACTCAAGACCTGCTGTCTCACCTTCCAGGGCTTCAGACAGTGGGTGCAACCCTGCTGCTTCCCTCCCCGCAGCACGCTGCCACACCTGTCACACCAAATTGTTTGTAAACACCAAGCCAGCTAATATCAGGACAGTATCAGTCAACATGCGAAGGGCACCAGGAAGCCATGAGAGACAGCTGGTGCCATGTGTTAGTAGTAAGAGGCAAAAGAAAGAGGCTCCTCCAAAGCCCCTATTCAGAAGTTTAGCACAATAGAGTAATGCAGCGTTAGGGAAATTTAAGCTGGTGCTGAAAGCTAGTGTGCTTTGCTGCTTTTTTACTCAAAGGATGGCTTTTATCCTGAACTGTAGTGCTTATGATATTTCAGACATGGCTTGCTTTGCTAGGTCATGTGAATGATGAATATCGTAGTATTTAGAGGTTTCTAGTAAATGAAACACACATGGGAACGAATGCAGATACAGATCACTTGCGTCAAACCCAGCTTTATCAGGGCTTGGGGAGATATCTTTTTCAAGGGCCTACAGCAATTGGAAAGCAATTAGAATTTCATTGTATTTTCCAGTTCCATTAACCATCCTGTAGATAGGTATTAAGAGTCCACATAGAAAAAGCTGCCGCTGTACTTTCACTGCACAGCTGTTGTAATACAGAAGCATGGAATGGCAGCAAAGCAAAACTTCAGTTGGATACTTGGAATTAGAGACACTTCAGGCCTTAAGAAAGAATGGAAAGCCACCTTGTCCTACCATTAAAAAAAGGGATGTTGCTACAGGAATAGGAAATGCTTCCTTTTCACAAAATGGGCAGGTAACCGTACTGGGAAGGTGATTTCAGAAAGCTGCAGTGTGATAGCTGAAAGCTGCCCCTCCTAAAGAAACAGGTCCTGGTCATGTTCTTTCAGTGCTGCATTTGTTAGAAGAGTTTATTCATTAGCGGTCTGTGTGACAGAACTCGGCACAAAGGGTATTTTCTTTATCTACCAGACTGGGCAAGCGGGGGTAGCTCTAAAGCAGTGAGATGAAGGGGAATCATGCACCCTCTCAATGTCAGGGTCTGGCAAGTCCAAAGCTGCAAAAAGTTGAGAGGAAAACTGCAGTGGCCAGCAGAGCTGGATTTGTGTGGAGGGGTGTTGCTGGAGAAGGAGCACGGAGATCCCCTGCTTTTTTCATCTTCTGCCACAATGTTCCCATGTGGTCCTGCACAGTGCCCGGAAAACCCTTGCAGTGAATTGTTCCTGAGCAGTGATTAGCAATGCAGTTAACAAACACTGGTTTACATCACTTGGGGATAAATCCACCTTCTGACCATCTGTTACAAGTGGATCTGGTTTTCTTCTGATTCACATTCATGCCAAGCAGAATTACCTTCATTGAAATCACTGGCGTTTCTTGGAGAGTAACCGCTATGAAAGAGTTGGTCCATTGGCAAGATCTCCCAATGAGTCACATACTGTGTGGCAGAGATTATGTCTCTCTGAATGTTTTGTTCATTCTTGAACATGAGGAGGCTCAACAGCTAGCAAGTTAGCTCTTATTATGAAATGCCAATATGCAACTCTGAAGCTGTTAGCCTTGCAGATACTGGTAATCTGAAAGCAATCTGCTTCACCTACTGCTGTATTTAGAGCAAGTGGATTTGGTCACTCACGCATATTTTTTTTAAAGGTACTGGCAGATCTCTCACAGGCATTATTTTCTAATGAATGCAAATGAAAATTGTGGTTATCCATTTCAAAGCAATCAGTAGCAAGCCATCATTGCACACAGAACATTATTTCTACAGCTCATAAGGCCCAGTGATGCTCGTGCATAATTCATCAGATATCACGGTGGTAGAAATTGCCTTCAGGGCCAGACTTTCCAAGCCAGCATCTCTGTTTTAAGTTGCAGGCATTGTCACTTCAATGGCTGACTCCTTGATTTTGCAGATTCAGTTTCATGCAGATATGATAGCAAGCCCACGCTTGCCTGCAGATGCTAGATTGCACCCAAAATGACTTGCTCCTCTTAATAGCAGTGAATAAAGTGACAGCCTGTCAGCTCTTAGGGACTCTTGGTTCTCTCTTCCTATTTTCTGAGTCCTTCTCTACTGCTGCATGTTTGCAGCTCTGTTCTCATCCTACTCAGCACTTGCCTCAGTATGAAAACTTTGGGCATATCATGTGTTTACATGTATGATAGCTTTTAACTCAAACTTTATTTCCATGTCTTGCTCAACCTCTAATTCCAGTGCATTGACTCCTGCTTGCTGTTTCCCCTGCAGGTAGTCTCGCTTGTACTGCTCAGTTTGCAGGACTCTTCTTGGACCTGTTAAAAATGGAATTCACTGAAAGACACAAATTATCTCTTCCTGTCCATGCTGGGCTCCTAGGGAAAATGAAAATAATTGTGTCTCTTTCTGCTGTTAGTACTGTAGTTGCTACATCCAATAATCTTTTGGGAAGTTTAACTTTTAAAACACTGGGCAATTTATTAACCCCATATATTAGCTCTTCTTGGTAGCCAAGAGGTACGGCAACAAACTGCAGTGAAACTGTAAAGGTAGAAAATGTCCGGCGAGTAACCTCTTTCCTAAGAGACTATGTTAACCAAAGGACTAATAAAATCTTGTTTAACCATTGTTGAAAGACTTTTTGGTAGACAGCCAACCCTGGTTGGTCTCTTGAGTATAAAAAGTAGTATAGAAATGTTCCTTCCAGCATTAATTCATATCAACTTCTGTTGCTGATCTCTTGTACATCAAAGAGAAATGCCCCTTTATTGCACCATTTTACATTTTAACTCAAAGCTTGTAGCGTGTTCCACCTACTTCTTGCAGTGGCACCCTCTGACCTTAGTCCAACTCAGATATCAACTATATTGGTTGGTGTTTCATACACACATGCAGCCTGGTCCCACAGTGGTGAAATGGACATCTTTCCTTGCTGTCATATAGGGGTTTTGGTCCCCTGTTGCCATGCCTGTGTTTCTAGTCCTCCACTGACAAACATGAGGGACGTTTCTCCCTGTAATCTAGTGGTAGCCCCCAGAGGTAAATATCCTGTTCTTTTTCTTACACTGAGGACAGACTCAGCCTAAGGTTGAGTCTCTGCCATATGGAAATACAAAGCAATCTCCTAGCTGAGCACTGATCAGAAGGTTGTTCTTACGCAAATCCAAACAGGACAGTGTGAAAATGCTTAAAGTGAGGCCCCATCTAGGGCAGTATTTTGCAAACTGGTTAGTCTGGATCTGTGAAATCCATTTTTAGAGTGAGGAGTGGAGCTTACAGCTTCCAAAGCCAGATCACTACCTGCCTGTTTCTCAGCCTGTGATCCATGTCTCCTACCAAATTTTAATTCCCTTCCCCTTATTTTCCAAGTATTAACCTGTACAACAGAGCAAAGACTTTATTACTTTCTCTTGCACACTGTAGCCCATGTGTTTATATCCCCTAGCTTCTTAATTTGGATGTGTCCAAGTATAACCTTTTGCCTGTAGGTAAGAGCAAGAGGTTTTTAGGATTTGACACAAAGTTTTGCATTTCTAGCATGACTGGTAGCTGTTTGCTACAATCATGCATTGAGGCCTCTACAGAAATTGGTAGACTCATCCCTGACTCTAAGGGCTTACAAATTAAATGCAGTAACCAAACAACCTCCTCTTGCTCAAGCTACTTTTGCTTGAAGTCACACAGAAAAGCAGTGTGAGGGCCAGGGCTATGCCCCATATCTCTTCAACCATAGTGACCCATCTTGCATGCCAGGGCATGATGCTGCTGACTGGTGACTGCTTTCAGTTACATATCTGCTTCCAGAATAACACCACATTAAAAAAAAAAAAAGAGAAAACAGTAACTGTTTATCCTGGCTAAGCTTGTGTAACAGGTTTTCATATGATGTTTTTAGTGTGTAAAGTCTTTTTTCATTAAACTGTTTCACTATCCAGAAAAAAACATTTCTTTTACTCAGCTTCATTAGTTATAGGAAATCACTGGATTAAAGTAGAGAGCAGATTAGCAAAAATAGACTATAGTATGCCTTGGGCATATGGTGCCACGTATGAATGGGTTTTAACTACTTAACTGTGTATAACAAAGAGCAGAAGGAGAGATGTCTTAGCGTACAATAATTATAATTTGCAATAGCTGCATAGCTTAACAGTCAGAAACCGCAAAGCCGCAGAAAGCTTTCAGTTGGATTTGTATAGGGTGTGTGCTTCTGTCCCAAGCTCGTGTTGCATTTTCTGCCAGCTGATGGCTGGGCACGAGACTGGACTTAGCTAACTAACAGGATGCCTCTCCCTCCTTTCCCTTCCTCTTTGCTGGGCTCATGTTTTGCAGTGCTGCGTTAATGTCGGTTACAGAGAATGGGATTTAGCCCATCGGATGCAGGAGCCGGCACTGGTCCGGGCATGCTGCTCCATCGCATGGGGCAGAGGGGAGGCACGCTGTGGGCAAGCCCATGACAGCCCGGGCTTCACTTCAGCTGGAAATTGTCCCCTGCAGAGCAAATATGAACAGAAGTAGTAAATAAAAGAGGCCACAATGTCAGGGTGATTGCTGGGAGTATCAGCCTTCAGGCTCTGGGCACAAAGAATCCAGCCAGCTTTGAATTCAAATGACTCTGCATTTTCTAGCTTCCCACTTTTTTTGCCTAATAACTATCACTCCCCTCTGATATGTCAACCTGCAAAAGTCAATTTTATGCCTTTTCTAAATAGACCCAGCTCACACTGGTTTGAACTTGGTCCTGAGACACAAGTCAGTGCAAACACTGGTAACATCCTGACAGTGCTCCACCTCCCACTTCTCAGGAAAACTGTGCTTTTCCATTTGGATGCTGAGAGGTTTCTGAAAACCAAGCAGTGGTCATGATATCACTTCCATGTCTTAAAAAACTTGCTTATAAAGGGATATAAAGATTTGCAAAACCAATCAAATCTAATTTATAAAGTAAATTAAGAAATACCTGGAGAATTACCTCATCTTTATCTGGGCTCCTCAGTACATTTGCTAGCATGGATTAACCAATAATGTTATGCCACATAGCTTAAACATGCATATCCTTCCCTGTTTTGGAGGGGTTGCTTTCCTCTGAGGTTTCCACAGTGTGTTTCACATCCACTGTGAGTAACATTCTTGGACTTCTGCCCTGGATTAATCAAACACAAATCACTGCCCCATGCAAAAAGAAAGTTTTGCCAAAAATTGTGGTGGTCCAGAGAAGAAAAGAGGGTGGGTTTTTTCCCTCTGTGAACCTTTAACTGGTTTTACTCCTTTTTCTTTTTTTTTGTTGGGAAACTTTGTGCATTGAAAATTCACTGACAAGGCCCTGATCATCTTGGTTTTTTAGTGATTATTACATAAAATTAAATCCCCAACTGCCTAGGAGAATATTCTTGCTTTCTCCTAAATTAGTTTTATAGTGGTGAGCCCTACCAAACTTGCAGGCTTTGTGTTTAGCTTATCAATAACTCAGTGTTGCTTCTCTTGCAGAGTTCCCTGAAGAGAAGAGGCAGCAGAGAAATGCACAAAGAAAAAAAGGCATTTACCCAGGTATGGTTGTCATGAACGTGCAATTTTGAGCAAAATCACATGATAAAACTCAAAATTTCTTTTTACGGGTGTTGACAAGGCCATCAGGCACATTTACTAGAGTGCAATTAGGCCTTAATCTATTGAGACTTCCCAGAGATAAAGTAGAAGCAATTTAGGACACAAGTGTGATCTCTAAACCATGTAGCTTGTCGGGCTGATTGTGCTTGTATCCATAGATTTGGGCTGCAGGTTTTCTACAAGAAGAGAAAATCACCTTGCCTCACAAAGTAATTGGATCGCAGCTTAGGGACTAACTAAATTTATACGCAGTGCCAAAGATTTTGTGCTAATGAGCATCTTGGCAGGGAATGCAGTTTGCACACTGCAACAACACTTTGCGAACTCTTGTGTTGCAGCCTAGGGTTTGATCTCTCTCTGGTGTCAAGGGGGCAGCATGTGAATTTGTGCTACCCCAAGCTGAGATACAACACAGAGCCTAAGCTACCCACTCTGTCTCCCTTCGGACACTGGTTTTACTGTATTCCTGCAGGCTGATCCTTCTCAGGAAAGTGGTCTGCCTGGTTTCCTCTGCTTTTTGTGCTGACTGTAGGAGTTAAAGCTTTTCATAGCACCTGTACGGTTACTGTTTATAGCCGAAGAGATGGGGATAGTGTTCCACCTCACTGCTAAAGGAGCCAAGAGTGACATCGTGCCTTCGTTAGAGAGAGGTTGCACCTCCCCTGCTGCTCCCTTGGCAGGCTCTGTGTATACAGCAGAGACCTACGGGTTGTCTCTGAGTCGATGGAGTCTTAAAATCCATTGATTTGCAGTAATAACCATAATAAATCATTGCAATATGTTGCACTTTAGTGGATAGGGTGGGCAGCTGAGTCAGCAGACCGAGGTGGTGGCTGGGGGCTGCAGGCTGCTTTCCTGGGACGCAGGAGACCAAGCATCCCCGCCAAAACGATACAAGCACAGCTTAATCAGACCTTAAAATGGGGCACTGGGCTTTCTTCTTGCAGCACCTGCTACAGAGAATTATTTAAGTCGTCAGTCAGGTCAGAGAGTTTATTTTTCTGCAAGTCTGTAAAATACATGGATGAAATATATATAGATATGCCCACACACATGCAGATTACAGATGAAGCTACATGAAGGCACGGTTGCGTCCACTGGGCTTTGTGGGCAGCACTGTCCTTTGTTTCCTCATTCCTGGAAATACAGAGCAGTGCGGAGGGAATGGATTCCTTGTGCTTGCTTCTTCCGCCCAAATCCAGGCATGAAGAGCAGTGTAGTTTGCCTTGGAAAGCCTTAAAAAGGACTTCACAAAATTAACCATGTAACCATGGGTCAGCTCTGCACCACTCACAATGTGGGGAAGTGATCCCGGAAATCACCCAGGGAAAAAAGACCTTTATGCTGTACACACACATTGTAACTCGTGCAAGCAAAGCATTTGGGCTTAAAAATGAAAACTATTGCAACAGCACTGTGCAAGGCGGCCATTGAGTTTTCTTCAGCAATTCTTTAGGGTAGGAAATACTGAGAAACAATCTTATATATTGACATGGCCCAACCTATAGGTGCATGTCTTAACTATTTCCCAACTCTCGGGTGTTACCCAGAGCTGTCTCCAAACCCAGCCATCCATTCAGAGGTATGTGCTGGTTGAGACCAGAGCACACCGCAGCAAGTGCCCAACCTGGTCAAACAGCCACCACGTCCTGGGGCTTGAACCAAAGCGGTAGGTACAGACACAGCCCGGGAGGTTCAAAACGCTGCTTTTCAGGGACAGCTGCCCTAAATACCTAAAATAAGTTCAGATACCCATTACATGCTTTGTGAGTGAAAAGCAACAACAAACTTAGATTCTGTGCATCCGCATGCTTACAGATATCTATAGCATATAGCAAGACTGGTGTTTTTACTTACTGAGAGCTCATTATGAAAATTAGCTGGAACACACACCCACCGCAGGGCACACTGAGTAAGTAATACCTGTGAAATTGATTGTCTTGAAGTTGTGTAGAAGCAGAATTCATCCTAGCGCTTACCCACCTCTAGCAGTATTGAAGAAAAAAAGTTTTTATTCAGCAGAATTGCAAAACGGAGCTTCTCGGAAAATGCCAGGCACCAAGCAAAACACAAAGAAAAGTGGTTCTCCAGCGCAAGGTAGGAGTGCTGGCACTCAGCCAGATGCTTGGGTGCTGGTTGTACTGCCCCGTCGTCAGACTTGCAACCTCAAAACCGCTTACCCATCTTCTGCTGGCAGTTCCCTTGAGCTGGTGGTGGTGGTAGAGGAGATGGCGTTGGTCTCTATCTATCTTTGTGTCTTCTTGCCAGAAAAGAAATATCATATTTGGGAATTTTTGATCAGCTCTTCATTCTCATCACATCATTTATATTGCATAATGATTTAAGTTCATTTCTTTCCTTTAAGTTTCATTTCTTTATCTCCACATTCTACATTTGTCTAAATTAGACTGCAGACTCTATAGAGAGGGATCTGAGTTTTTTCTTTCTGCTTTTTTTTCCATTAACATCCCTCTGAAGTGCCATGCAGAGCCATGGTACTATTGCCTGCAAATACTCACTATCAGTAATCATTAAGTCCCATTGATCCTTAATCATCTCTTAAGGTCCATGACAAGCACCATGACTGACGGAAAATTTTTGCACTGTTGTTCCTTCTTTTCTTGCTATACGCCCTGCCCTATGTACACTTTTTAGGAAAGCATCCACTTACTGGATGTGTAATACAGTCAGGCTGCCATATCCCAGATTCAGCCCCTGGGATTTGAGCCTCTTGTTCCTCCAAAAAGATGGAAAGACTGTTCGTTCTCCTTTTTTTTTTTCCTCCTTTCTTTTCATTCGTGATTTAACTGATAATGAACTATTCTTAATTTCGGTGATTTGGCCTCTCCTTAGTTTGCCTTATATGTCAAAACTCTACTTGCCTGTGTGGGTGTCTCGCTGTCTTGCTGCTTCTACTTGGTTTCAACTGATCAAGAAATTGCTGATATTTCTGTACACAAAGTTTCAGAGGGACAGATGCATGAAGATTGGAGTCTTACCCTTCTGGCATGCTTAGATCTGGCTGATAAATCTCTCCTGACCGTTCTTTTCCCTTGGAAGAAAACTGTCCAGGGAATGGGATTTTCAGTAGTCATGTTTCCTGGCAGAGAAGCGGGGAAGATCTAGAGCTTTCTCACCTTTCCAGATGGGATCCATATTTAGAAGGCGAGATTAACATCCATCAGCTCCCTTGTTTTGTATGAGGCTTGTGTTTGTTTAATGAGAAAAAATCTCGTTTGTTTTAGCTCTTGCGAAAAACAAAACTTACAAATGTGATTCTTTTTTTTCCATAGACAAAACCTAGCAATAAAGTAATGACATTATAAGAAGTTAATAGTGGGTTTGTCCTGCTATAATAACGTGCTAACTCCGCAGACGCATCGAGTCGTGCAGTGATGCCAAGCAAAAACATTGGGACCCTGACCCCAAACCCATCAAAGCCCTTCCCTTTTCTTCAAAAGCTTCAAAATGCTGAGTGTGTTGTCCCAAGTGTGACTTGGTGACTGTTATTTATGTTGTTTGAAATGCAGTGGGTGTCAGGCTGGAGCCCCCTCTGAGTCCCAGGGAGGACGAGATGGCCCCTCGTGCTCCCAGCTGGGGCAGATGGGTATGGGCAGGCTGGCCCTTCCCCACAGGCATCGGTCCAGCTGCCTGCAGCCAGGGAGGTGCGAGGAACCAGCTAGTGCCACTCATGGCTGGGCGCTTGCAGCCAAAGGCAGACAAGAAGCACAGGGAAGAATGCTGGATTACAAAGACAGAATAAGGAAAATGTCAGATGTGATTGTTTCCAAGATATTAACAGATAAATAAATAAACTGGAGTAATCACACCACATGACATGCAGCACTGGTCTGGCTGTAACTTTCCTTGTGATCTTTGTATTTCCCTAAAAGCAAAACCTACAGCTGCTGGGATAAACTGATTCTCAATGATGGGAAAAACAGAGGTAATGTATTGTGCAGCCCTGACCAAAGATGATGCTTTCATCATACAGCCTTATCCAGCCAGAGCAACCAAAATTCAGAGTGACTGCAGTGGAGTTTTGCCAGGTTTTAATCTGATACTTAATTTGCAGTTTCGAGTTATAAAGAGAAAAGCAATTTGCAAATAATATGTGTGAAAAAGAGGTGGGGGTGGGGGTGTGTGAGATGATAGAGATGAAAGAAAGCCCATCTTCTAGAGGCTCTGCTTTTAATCAATTATATGCATCTCAGTTGTATTCATAGAAAACTCACATTTCTGGTACTAGAAACATGATGACCAGTTTTAGTCAGTCAACTGATCAACTGAATGCAGTTGTGTTTAACTTCTGGTTATCACTGAAAACCGCATATTAACAGAAACTTTGACTATTGTTTACCTCTATTAACATTTAAGATAACTTTTTTACTATTTAGTATTTTAAAGTCCCAACCTGTGCCAAGCAGAATCAGTAAGAAAGATGACTTGAGCTCAGAAGTATAAAACCAATTACTTTTGTGGCTGCTTAGTTATTAATAGCTGAAATTAAGATATAATTAGTATATATCTAAATAGAATGGGGTGAAATTAATCTAGGTAACATAAAAGACACTGTTACCAATGTGCAAGGATATGTGCTTTAGAAATTAATTCATTTCCTCAGATTGCTGAGCCATAATAAGTTGTGTAAATCTTTTGTTTTTTCTAACAGCCTGATCTGGGTGAATAATTAAAGTCAGTCATGTTTTATTCTGGATTTGGTTGCCATTATTAGGAATTATAACAAAATGATGCTTGTGAAAGATAACAGTGCTCCGGAGACTGAAATGAAGTTTCCATAGATAATTGCACATATGTCCACATGGCCTACCAACAATGATGAAATCTGCTGTCTCAAGAGATCATCTTTCAAAGCCTGCCTTCCATTATACTGCTAATGCTGATAAATGTGTCTCTTACAAGGCCAAGTGCCTGTATCTCCATGACAATTCATGAAGGAGATTCAAGCAAAGAAATTGTTCATCGGCTTAGAATTTACTTAACCTTGTCTCTTATTTCAGCACAATAGACACTGGAGTTTTTGTCTGAGTTGAGATGCAGTACTTTAAAATGCTCAACACACACAAAAAATTAAAACTCTCATTTAATACCATGGTGCTTCCTGAAAAATGCAAGTTTTCACATTGGGTGGATTTGGATGTAACCATGGTTTAATGAATTTTTCTTTCCTTTTTCACATGTTTTCACCAATCTCCCTTGTGAACAATTGTCCGTACCAGAAACAGTGATCACAATCTGGTCCATCCTAATAGTAACAGCAGCAGAGACAACAGTGTGCTTCCTATTCGGAAAGCAAGTTAGGCACTCTGGCTATTTCACAGTCTTGTGAGATCAGAGTAATTAAACTCTGCAAGGCAACCATGCATCTTAGCACACTTTTTTTGTGCTTTGTAGCTGACGGAGCCTGAGATTTGGGATTACAATGAGCAAATTCATCTGAGTAGTCTTTGTTTTGTGATGCTAAAAAGGAGCAAATGTAACATTAAACATAAATGGAACAGAAAATGCCAACAAATCATGGAGCCTTTTCATTTAAGTCGTTATTTTCCACAAAATTAGCTCAGTATTTAAGAAAAACTAACTATTATGCTGGCATTCTTGCATCACCAAACACTTGCACAGGCCCACTTGATTTTTTTTTCCCCTCTTTAACCCTGGTCAAGCTGCTTTGCCAATTTAACCAGAACCAAGCCATGAAATGTGTCAACTGTGTGGTTTGCGCAGCTTTGTCTGTGTATTTTTTGCATACCTAACAGATACAGCTCAGAGGGCGGGGACATGGAGGTTTTGGAAAATAAGCTACAGATTGTGCTTCTATTATAATATAATCTGGGGGGGGGGGGCGTGATTATTCTTGGCAGGAGGACAGCGCTGATTTGAAGTGCCAGCTCCAGTTTGCCAAAGAGGAGGCAGCGCTGATGCGTAAGAAGATGGCCAAACTGGGGAGGGAGAAGGATGAACTGGAGCAGGAGCTCCAGAAGTACAAGTCCATCTATGGAGATGTGGACAGTCCCCTGCCTACTGGGGAGGCAGGGGGCCCGCCCAGCACCAGGGAGGCTGAGCTGAAGCTTCGTCTGAAGCTGGTAGAGGAGGAAGCCAACATACTGGGCAGAAAAATAGTGGAACTGGAGGTGGAGAACAGGGGGATTAAAGCTGAGATGGAGGATATGAGGTGCCAGTATGAAAAAGAGTGTCTCAGCAGGGACCACATTTCAAGCATTCCTACCTCGCCCTATGGTGACTCCGTGGAGTCGGCCATGGAACTGCGCCGGCACCTGCAGTTCGTGGAAGAGGAAGCAGAGCTGCTGAGACGGTCGATCTCTGAAATCGAGGATCACAACAAGCAGCTAACGAATGAGCTGAACAAATTCAAGTTTGAGCCGGGCCAGGAGCCGGGCTGGTTGGATGACATGGCATCCAACTGTGGTGGAACCTTGCAAGAGGAGCTGAAGTCAGCCAGGTTGCAAATCAACGAGCTGAGCGGCAAAGTGATGAAGCTCCAGTATGAGAACAGGGTCCTGATGTCCAATGTCCAGCGTTATGATCTTGCCTCTCACCTGGGCCTGCGCACTTCCAGCCCCAGGGACAGCGACGCTGACAGTGATGCCGGGAAGAAAGAGAGTGACAGCGAAGAGGGTCGCCCGCCCCAGCCAAAGAGAGAGGGGCCCATTGGGGGTGAGAGTGACTCCGAAGAAGTTTATGAGAAGACGTCGGGTTTTGGGAGTGGGAAGCCTTCGGAAGTCAGCGACCTGTGCTCTGCCGAACTCATGAGAGTGGAAGAGGACACTGAGACTTTAATTAACATCAAACGCGAGGCTGAGCGGCTCGAAAGGACTGTGGATCGCCTTATCACTGATACAGACAGCTTGATTTATGACGCGAAGGTGCATGTAACCAGCAGCCCATCCACCGAGCAGGATTTCAGAAGTGGTGAGGAAAGGGGAGAAGAGAAGCATGAACCGGAGCTTCTGGACACTGTCAACTCCAGGATGAAAGCTTTCCGGAAGGAGCTGCAGACATTCCTGGAGAAGGTTGATCACATTGGAGAGGGCCTTAAGGAGCAGATGGAGGACCTCTCCCCTCTTCCCCATCTCACAGAGTCTTCCAGTTTTCTATCCACAATGACATCCATGTCCCGAGACTCTCCAATTGGTAACCTGGGGAAGGAGTTAATTACGGACTTCCAGGTAGGTTGGTCCCTTGTTTGCCTTCTTTCTGTTTATCATTTCTCTTTCTTTCTGGCATCGCTACCCTATAGCTAATTTTCCTCACAGCTGCTTTGTTATGATTTCAGATCCGCAATGTATTAAAGTGTGTAATGTTAAACAAACACTTTATAGGCTTTTTTTCTTTTATTTGTTTGCACAATTCCTTTGATTCAGAGGCGGTTCCTCATGGCAAAAAGGCTAATTCACTGGTGCTATAGAGATCTGTCTTCTTTTTGTCTGTAACAGCAGTGTTCCCCTGTGAAAGAAGAGATTAATTAAAAAAAAAACCCACTCTGATGAATGTAAATTAGCAGCCTTGCTAAGAAATGTGAGGAGGTCTTTATTATGCTCTTTCGTAAAAGGGTCAGGTGTGTTCTCAAAAGCCTTGCCAAAAGAACCCAACCGAATGCAGTTTTTTAAGTGATGTGTTTTGAAAAGCCTGCTTACAGCTCACTCCCCTAACCGAGCAGCGAGTGAGAAGCTCTGTAGCCAGCGAAGGACTGCCTTGCCTAAAGAGTTGCCCATGGGCGCATGTCTAAACTGCCACAACTGCCACACTGGATATGGCTTTTCTGCACAGCACAAGTAAGGAAGGAAGAGCCTTGTGTCCTGGTATCCTTCATGACTTGTATGCTTGCTGTTGGTTTGACTCATGCATCCTCATTGCATGCGCCTCATAACCAGTGTTTGCATTCTTTTTTCCTCTCTTTCTCTTTTTTGCTTTTCAGATGTTTCAGCCCATCATTTTGCTCATCCTCATTTTGGTTTTGTTCTCTTCACTTTCTTATGCCACTGTATTTAAGTTGGTTTTTCTGTTCACGCTTTTCTTTGTCTTGTAGTTTTTCAGTCGTCTACCTTACCCATTTTTGTTTTCTTTATTCCTTCCTGTCCTTTTGTTTTTTTGTTATAAACTGCCCATGCACCTAACAGTCCAAACTGAGGGATCAGATGGAGTGGCAGCTCAAACAAGATCGTGGAGAGGAGCAAGAGATTCACCACCAGCGAGCCACCACCGACCCACACCGCAGAGCTGATGGAGACATTAAACTCTACAGGCCAGGAGACAAGGGCTGTTTCAGTCTAGAGGTCAGCAAAGCAGCCCCTCTTACTCACTGCCTCCTGCTGCCTTAGCCAGGAGATGAGTAACAGAAGCCAGTAGTTGGGGGAGTGAATTGGACCAAACACAACATCCTTGTTATGAAATTTGTGGTTGCCCTCTTTTTACCCTTGCGGTTTCAGAGAAGCAAATTGGTCCTGACTTTGGACTCATCACCCTGCTCCCAGTAGCTTTGCTAAGTGGGAAAATATGGCTCAGGGACCCACTACAATTGAGTATAGAAATGAAAGATTTCTGGAAGAGGTTGTAATCCCTGATGTGAGATCATGCTTCCAGGTTTCACCTTGCCAGATATTTTAAATCTGGAAAGTCTACAGATAGAGATTGCTTTGCATTTTGCCTGGTAGTAGTCTGCACAGGAGAGGGTTTGATGCTGGTGTGCATGGTGATTCTCAACAGGGAACACAGCACCCTGCAGCTTCCAAAAAAACTTATTTAAAGCTGAATTCTCCATTGTTTGGGTTGTTGAGTACTTTTCATTCGTCAAAAACATCAATCAGTTTTTATTTAAATCTTCATCTATGCAGAGGCCATATCTGCCTCAGTAAACATCTCCATAGCTGCTTTCTCATGAGCCTAGGATGTCCAGACACTACAGCTGGTCCTGAAGAAGACAATTTCTAATCTGTCTTCATAAAGGTGAGCTTGGAGCATTGAAAAACTTTTCTGCTGGCCACTGGGAAGCCAAATCCACCTTGAAACCGTGGTGGTTAGAGTAGCTTCTAGTGATGGCTGAGTTTTAATGTGTTTTCAATTCTAAAGATACATGCAGAGGCCTTAGTATATCTGAAACCCCTAATTGAGTCTGGGAAAAGGAGAATGCTGGCTGGGACAGATGGGTTTGTAAGTAAGTGATAACAAGCACTAGAAAACGGGTAGGAAGAAAAAGCTTCAGGGCGGCTGGTAGTCAAGCAGCACAAAGCTGTATTGAATATCAAAGGGAGAGTGGCCCTTCATCTTAAAACAGGTAATTCATTGCTAGTTTTGTTTTGTTTGTTTTAAATTATCCTGACAGTGCAGAGTTTTGGTAGTATTAGAATAATTAATTTGTTCAGCAGCTTCTCTTCCAACTTTTCACTTTTACCAGTGATAATAAACCTCAGGAAGGATATCTGATAAACTCAGGACACTGTAACTCTCACAGAAAGGTAAAGTCTTTCCTCCTCAGCTGTGAAATGGGCTGATGAGGTAGAGAAACCTTGGCATTCAGCGTGGATCCTTTTGCAATTGTATTGGTCGATAGTTATGGTAGCTTAGGTCAGAAAATGACCACAGCAAATGTTTACAATATTTCTGTTTCAATTCCATCATCTTTATTAATTGCCCCTTATCTTAGATCAGCCTCATTATTATATTAAGCCCTGTATGTGAGCCCTCTGTTAAGATTAGGGATTTGGGTAATTTTGGCACAATATCTTTTTTCCTTCTCCCAGAATGGGATGATATGTAAACTGTGTACAGCAAGCTGTGTTTAAACAGAGGATGGGTGGTTTTCACACCATAGCCTGACAAGGAGCAAGTCAGTTATTATAATCAAAGGTAGGGAATAGCCAGTTTAGGGCCAGGTATGCTCAAAAGATGAGCAAGGCTGGGGCTCAAATGGCCTAACTTGAGAAAATGTTGAAGGTTAAGGTGTTTGTTTCAGTCAGGTTTACTTAAGCAACAAAGAATATTACACTGCTTTACTCTGAAACTTTTCAGTGGGTGGGCAGCCAATTGAAATCTTATAATCTGTAATAGTCAAACCCAAGCGAAGCAGAAGATTTCTCTAAATAATTTTGTATGGTATCATTTTTAATATTTTATTTTTTAATGTCATACACTGCACTAGCAAAAACTACCAATTTTTTGTACTGGATGAATGAGCAGGAAAAAATATTATTCAAATACCAAAGGGGTTTTTTTATTATCACAGAAATTTCTGATGGAGACTCAAATCTTCAATGCCCACAGCAGAGATGGCTACACATAAGCCGTTATCTGCTTTAGCTTATGAAGTGAAAATATATGCACTGGCCAGTGGATAACACTGACTGATGATCTTCTTACTCCGTATGGACTTTCAGCATGAGAACAACACATTTCATTTCAGTGAGGCAAATGTTTTCTTTTTAAGCAAGCAAACCCATTTTTCTAAATTAATTTTTTCCAAGCTGGATTTTAAATGAAAATTTTCCCAAGCAATGCTGAGCAGTTTCCATTTAGCTGTCTCTCCTATTTTTAAAAATGAGCATTGTGGGAGCCTAATTGTTTGATTGAATACAACAAATGCAGACTGACTTATGCTTGAAACTACCTTGTAGCCTAACTGTAAACATCTGCCTTTGTTTGGGTTTTGCACTGCAGTTGTTAGTGCAACAGTATTATTAGAATGTATTTGCATGTTAAGGAGGTGGGTTAGAGTCACAGTCAGAGGGAAATTGTATCTTGAAATTGCCTTAAGAGCAGGGCTTTGTTTTCTTGCTGAAACAAGCCATTCAGATGCTGTTGCAGGAGGTTGGAGCCCATTGGGGTGGATGTTCGATCCATTATTCATGATTTTAGCAGAGCCTGGTTATGGTGGGAGGGGGAAAATAATTCTTTACCATCCAAAGAAAAAGCTAGTGAACAAGTGAGAATTGCCCTGACTAAAAGACATGGAGAAAATAAAAAAGGTAACACAATGCTTCACGGAGCAAATGCCTGGCACAAATCAAAGGATTACTATGGCCACAAATGGGAACCGGTTCATCTGGTGAATTTTACCCTTTTTACCAATGGAATATCCATAAACAAAAGGCAGCTTCCTTAAGCAGTCTTGTCCTGTTTATTCAGAAACAAGAAGACATTCTGGAGGAGAAAAATTTCACTCTTTCAAATGATCAAATATAGTTTGTTGCAGTATTTGATACCTGATGCTCTAAAATAGAGCTGTATCTGCTAACTCTGATTGTTCCTTCAGGGGGTATCAGTTCTGCCCTTACCTGAGTAAGTATGTATCACCAAGGGCAAAAGCACTCATCTTTGCATTTCAGATTTGGATTATTTTTATACATGGCTTTTAAAGACTTACACATTTGTTTCTGTGTAGAAAAAAGCCACAAAATCTCTGACACTCCCAGGTTACGGAAAAAGAACCACTGAAGTGAATTCACTTAAAAGGAACAAGTTGTCACCAGAGACTTAAAATAAAAGCAGATAGGCTGGAGAAGGTGAGAGCATGTCTTAAAAAGCAAGTCTTCCACAAGGTCTAGTAATAAAGTAGGAAGAGCTCACACTGAAGAATAATTTCTTCTAGGCCATTCTTCTGTTTATCCATTTTCCTTACTTATCATGCCCATAAGAAACATAAAACATCTCTATTACTCTAAGTTAATACCTGGGTTAAGTGTGGACCAACCAGATCCAGTGATGTGCAAGTTAGGTAAGTCACTTTACCACCTGCT
The DNA here is from genome assembly GCF_900496995.4 of Aquila chrysaetos chrysaetos. Taxonomy (NCBI): domain Eukaryota; kingdom Metazoa; phylum Chordata; class Aves; order Accipitriformes; family Accipitridae; genus Aquila; species Aquila chrysaetos. The sequence continues at coordinate 56,623,758 of NC_044007.1, forward strand.
TTGAATCAAAACTTCTGTATGGATCCATTTTGGACATAGGAAGAGAAATTTGGTCTATATTTTGGATGTTATATTTTTAGCTGGTTTTGGAGTGTCTGTGCTCCTTCTCTGCAATTTTCATAATTCCATGCGAGAGCTTTTCAGGTGGGTGGCTTTTGCAGCAGCTCCCAGCCATGCGCTGAAAACTTACACATCCTTTTCTCTTGCCCTGATTTAAGATTTTGTTTTCCCAGAAAGGAAACAGTGGATGTTTTATACATTGTGACTTTTCTTTCTTCTGAAAAAAAAAAAAAACAAACCAAAAAAACCCCAACAAACCAAAAACCCCAACAAATGAGGAACACATAGAAGGTTGTGTCTCATAGTGTCCACTATTCCTCCGATGCAAAGTTGTGGAAAGAAGAGACAGACTGGTGCTGACATATTCCTTCCCAGCAAGAATAATTTACTTTGAATTGTATTCTTTCTTGCTATGCAAGATTCCTTAAAGGTTGGCAATATAATGGCTTAAAAGACCCTTTGTGATGTAAATCTGGATATCCCAGTCCTAACTGAGCTTAGTGAGATTTTTAAAGACTTGGAGCAAAGTGTTCTGTATCTGCCTAAAATCAGAGACTCTCCATATAAGCACAGACAAATAATCACACAACTGCCTGTTGTACACTAGCAAATGGAATATATGTAATTTATTTTTAAGGGGTGAGGAGAAGAGTACATCTTCAGAAGCAGCCTCTGAGAATTCAGTAGATGTGTATTGAATGTAAAAGGTAATACAAAAGGCACTGGAAGTTCCTATCCAGTCTGGTTGATTGTATGCATGCAATGGTCAGCCGTCATGTGTGAAAAAGTAGCAGTTTTTAGACTGCGTGGTCAAATGTAAGGTCCAAATTTCAAAGTGTTATGACATAGCATTAGGTGAGCAGAATAAAAGTCCATCTTTTGGCTTCCTGGAATTGCACACAAATGCTGGAAAGCATCTTTCTACCCTGCCTCCTCAGGCCTTATTTTGCTCCATCCCTTCTGGGGAAAAAAAAAAGGCTAAAAAGAAATATTCCATGAAATTTGATGTTCACAGTTGTTGCATATAAACTGATTAAGTTTGCAGGCAACTTGAGATTGCAATTAGCTATGGTAAAATGGAGAAGACAGACAAGTAAAACCCAGACGTACCTCATGGTGCATGACAATACTGTTAAAACAAGTCAAGGCAGAAATATGGGATTGTATAAGCTAGAAAGTAACCTGAAAAGCCTTCAACACGCTGAGAGGGGCAGAAAGGGGTTGGTGCAATGAGGGAGTGGTGGTGAAGCCCCCAAAGTGTGGATGACTTTTCTCTGAACATCCTCTTGAGGTAAAGACATCAGCGTGGATTAGCTTGTTCTGGAGTGATAACAGGTGAGAGAAAAGGACTCGGTAGAAGGATTTGGCACTGCCTGTCCAAGGGGATGGGAGTGGAAGTGGATCTGGAAATGCAATAATTGGGATTCATGGGAAATTGTCAATTGGTGTCGACCTGCGGATGAAGTGCAGCTGCTTCTGCAGCGCTGTGGTGGAGTAGCACTAGCCTGTAGTTCCCATTATAGTGTGTTTGTATGTCTTGCTGTAGTGAGTTTGTGTCTGTTTCTGTGGTGTCATATGTTGTGTGGTGGCTGTCACATTTGGGGTGTTTTCCATTCTTTGTGTAGCGTGTTCGTTAATGAGAACAAAGGAGACAAAGAATGGAAATTAACAGGTTATCAACTTTTGTGTCCATTTTGTAGAGTGTTGTTTTCCAAAACAAAACAAAACCACAGTTGTGCCACAGGCTACACCCTGCTGTTTGTATGATAGGGGCCTGATATCCACATATAAACATATAGACGTCCATCAATGCAATGCTAGGTACCTGAACTGCATATACAAATATCACATGATACATTTCTACACCTTGTTTGTTCACGATCCAAATGTTTAGCGGCACCCCATTAGGCACTTAAGCAGCCTTATCTCCCTTGATTTCAGCAGTACTAATCCCAATGCTTCTGGTAGAAATGACATTATATGAAATTATGGACTATGAAGAGTCCTCAGGTTGCACTGGAAGGCAAAAGGTATGCAGATCTGCATTCATGCATTAACTGCTTTTCAACACGTTTACTTTGCTGCTTATAAAAATCTACCATTGTTAAAGAGGCAAAGCAATTGTAAAAAATATTTGCACTGTCTAGTGTGCATGTAGTAGTCTATCTGCCTTTATGCTGTGTTTAATCTCTTCCTAGTAATTCCAACAGTTATCACATAATCCCAGCGCCCAAGTTTCCTGAAACTTGGCTTTGCATGGGCTACATGTTTATCAAAAAATTGCATGAGTTTATAATTTTGTTGCCCTAATTTTGCATACATAAGGTGGTGTCAGTATATACGTAACTATGTGATTCCAGTTAATACTAGTCTAAAGTAGAAGAAATGATCTTTTAACAAAGCATTGTTCACTGGAAAACACAAGTGTGAAGTGAATAGTGAAAAATTCAAACCTTGCCTTCCTGCTGCTCTGATTCAGCTTCCAGTTCCAGGAATCCCAAGACCAATAATATTTCTAATTATCTAAATGTGTAGTTGTATGACTGTAAGGAGAGTCATATTAAGATCAGTTATGTTTCCTATGTATTTTAAATTGACAATGTATGTATTTTTACATGAATCATAGTTTCCACTTCTGGAGGCACATAAGACTTTCTTAAGTGATTATTGCCAACAGAAGAGAATTGCAATGTTGTATCTGTTTTCGCCAGATCGACTTTGCATGATTTTGGCCAATTTTGAATTCATAAAAAGAAGGAACACACATTTTTTTAAATTACACCTGAATTAACTAGGTATGTTGGTTCTTATTTGCCATATTCCTAAAGAAGCCTTGTCAGAATAAAAGAATGCAGAAATTTCTGATTAAAGTAATTTTTCATTTATTGGATGAGAAAATTAAACTGATGATTTACAAATGATTGTGCAAAACTGGCAAATCCCATTGCAAGCAGTTCTTTCCAAATTATTTGTGAGACCGAATTTTTGCTTTATGCAATACAAAATGTCTGCAGAGAAGTTAAGGCATAAGATGAAATCAACAACGCAGATAGTGTTGTCTTGGTCACTTTAAGTGTACCTTTCAGAGGGCTGGAAGTGTCTTTTCCTCAGGTACAAAACAGACATGCACAAGTCAATAAGTGAATCAAGTAAAGAAGAAACTGATAGGGCCCAGAAAGTATATGTAGGGTGACTTTTGTTTTTTGGCAGAGTATGGTCCAGCGGGTCGTTTACGGGATACTTCCATCTGCCTTATCTTCTTTTTCCCTGGAGAAGGAGAGGAGTGTCTGACCCAGTGACAAATACTTTTTGAATAACCAAAAGTGTCCCAGCAAGGGCTGCCGCAGCTGGTTTTGCTCTCGGGAGGTGGGAGGAGTGCCTGGGGAGAGGAGACAGGTGCCGGGGGTGCTGTCGGAGGAGAAATGGCAATGCAGCCTCTGAGAGCGGTCCCCACAATCTGCATTACATCCTTGCAGCTGCCGAGGTTGGAGCACACTGGACGTTGACCAGCAGAGAATTTGGCATTATGCTTTGAAGCCTGAAGCAATCCCTTCTTTAAATGAGTCTTTATTCTGAGAAGTAGGAGTTTGGTGCTGTAGTGTTTTCTATGGTCACACATGTGAAGAGGATGGCATCTGGCCAAGCATCATCGTTGTACAGACAAATCAGTTTTAGGCTCCAATGTGAGAGACACAAAATGAAGGGCATAGAAAGTTCTGATCAGGAATGTAAGTGCCACAAGATTAATTAACATAGTATAAATAATGAGATCTGACTCTGCCTTCTTGGGTCTTTTCTTTTGAATTAAGTAACTTTCAGAAGTAAAGTGGATGTGATGCCAAACTTAATGAGAACATAAAATTGAAATTATTAAGATTAAAATAGTGTTGGACCTGAAAGGGGAGATACTTAAGCATTTTGTTCAGATATCAGGCTCACACAGCTTATCACCGTGACATTTGTGGAGTCATTATTTTGAGTAGAAATCACAGAATGAAGTCAACTTGTGCAGAGAGCTGTCCTGTATCTGAAGAAAGGGACCTTATACGCTTAGATGGTTTAATAAATGTTATCCCATTAAATGCCTAATCAGAAGTGTTGCAAATGAATAAATAATTAGGTTCAATATATGTGCATTAGATGCATCTTCTGCAGAGATGTTAAAATTTTATAGCTTTTATTATCATAAAGAAATACACCACCAAATATGTAATCCTGTAAATAGGAGCTCATCTGACAAATGTCGTTGATGGTGTGCTGTCTCAGCTACTCAAGTACAAACCCAGAGCAGGGGCCTGAAGGGAATATCCAACATGTAACATCAGCATACCAGCTTTAGTTTTCAGAAGAAACCACACAGGAAATTCCCACACATATTTAGGGCATTCCTATATATTTGCACACTGTGCTTTGGTTTTAACTATTGATAACCGTGAGTTGTGCAGATGTCTGTCCTGCAGTTCTTTCCTTTTTTCCTTTGTTTTACACCATGGAGACACATTTTCTGCTAAACCTATCACTTTGTCCTGCTGATCAGCTCAGGGATTCCCATGTTTTACCTGTACAGAATGTATCGATACAGGAGCTTCAGGCTCAGCTTGAGCAGGAGACGAGAATTCACCGAGAGGAGCAAGAAAAGTTTACAGAAAGGATCATCCAGGTAAATACAAAACCCACCTGCTGGGTGACGCATGACCATGATATGTGGCATGGACCTTGTTTGTCAGGACCATGGGAACTTGTGTCCTGATGGCTGTGCCTGTTTGACCTCATCTGAGTAAATGAAGAATCTGGAAGTTGGGGAAATGTAAACTCAAGCCTATTTTGCTGCTTTGAATCTGGCTTCTCTGCTTGGTGGAGAGAAGTTTGTCCTCCCCTGCATGGGGGAAGTTGAGGTAGAGACATGAAATACTGATGGGGAATTATATCAGCCCCTTCAGCTCTCTGTGAGCTGGGGAAGGGTGTCTCTGGGAGCACAGTTTGGCTCTATGCCTTACTCTGACCACTCCTAGCCCAAAGAAAATCCAACACTTCTCTGAAGTCAGCGGAGTTGTTACACGCTCATATCTGAGACACGAATCAGGACTTTTTTGTATTTGTCAGTACCCCATGCTTCCAACCCTCTTATTCATAACTGCTGAATAAATCATATTTTGTTACATGGGCTCCCCCTGGTCTTTTGAAAGCTGGAGTAGATTAGTCAATCGTTTTGTGATCTCTAGCTCCTAGAGTGAAAAAAATCTGTTGCTAATTTTTGCAGGCTGTTTGGCTCTTAACTGAAGTTTTCTTTTAAAATTTACTTCATAGCCTAAATTCAGCATGATTGTTGCATAGTGTAAAGCATTTTTCCTTGTGCCAGCTAATCTCATTATGCCCAAGTGATATCTCTCTGTTTTTACCTAAGTAGCTTTAATTTCCAGTTGATCTCCATAGGAGCTTTCTCATGGAAGAGGCAACCAGTAAATTGATTTCCTTCCTAGTTGCCTTGGCCATGAAAGCTTTTTGGAAGCTATGCCTGCCTCAAAGTTCTTTTCTTTTGCAATAGCTTTCCATTGAAAAAGCATAATACTCTATGAAGCTACTTCCACAAGGGTCTTCTGCAAGAATTTGTGACCACGGGGACTTAGATCATAAAAGCTTGTAAAAACAATGAAAAATGCAGCAAAATCAAAGCTAGCTATTCATGTTGACAGCCAGTAGAAATAGAATAATAAGAGCATCTTCTGGATTCTTCATTTTTTCCACGTTAAATCCCATCCTGTTGATATTGTTCCTTTTTTATCATCTTCCAGGATTTCTGGTGGAAATGACTCAGATCTTTGCTGTATTTAGCCATAACTTCATCTGGTGGAAGAACTGCATCAACACAAAATCAATAGTTGTTTCTTCTTATAAAAATTAAAATTAAAAAAACCCCTTTTTTATTATTTCATTTTTAGCAATGTTTAATGACATCAAATTGATGTGTGCTAGCAGTGTACAATCTCCATGAATGTTATTAGGAGTTGCATGTATGGTTTTTGGGCCATTATAACTAATTTTGTCCCAGACTACTTTTAAGCTGTATTTTAAACCCGTCTAAGTTAGCAACTACTGTAAATAACTTTAATTTAATCAGGAGCTTTTTAGGGCATTATAGCGTAGATGCTGAAAATTTGCATTATGACAGAGGACATCATTTAAAGGGCAGGAAAGTCCTTAGTAAACCATCTAGTATGGACCAGTACCCCGTATCAGAAGCATCTGAATGTTGCCATGAAAATGAAGCATATATTTCTTATCAGTATTAATTGCTAGGGGGTCCATGCTCCTGAAGAAGAATCTCTGACATATTCTTCATTCCTGTGTGAATGTTGTTAGTTGCAGGGTATGTTCTTATGGTTTAGATCATTGTGGTCACTAGTGTACTGTGGCTTTCATAGATTCCGTCTGTGGAGCTGGTCAACAAAGGGAGAGGCTGTTGTTTGGCAGAATGGAAAATAGTAGAAACTGGTATCTGTAAGCAGTGGCTCTGTACTCATTTTCCATCTGTCTTTTTTTGGTCAATGTGAACCGCACCTTGGTTGAAGTGGAAACACTCTCTCGTGCATGCAGAATATGAGATGTTGTACAACTAACTTGTACAAGTGCTGCTGGGCACAGGTCATGCCATGGTTTGATTTTGACGTATTGAGGGAGAAGTCATGTTTAAAGGATAATGTTTCAGGTGGCCTTGTGTTGAAACAGATGTAATTATGCATGTGCTCCAAAGAATGAGCTTTTCTTGGTGCTTCTAGTACTGAAACTGAGACATGTTGAATACCAAGTTGCAACCTATTCCTGTCTCTTCAGTTCTGCGTGTGTCCCTGATCTAGTTGTATTGGAATGAGAAGCTGTTTACTTTGAGTCATTCAGATGCCTCCAAGTATGAACTGTGAGAAATGAGGGACCAGTAGTTGTATCCGAGATACTGGATGTGGTTCCTTCAGGAGCGTTGCCCTTCCAGAAGCAGAGGGAGACGTAGCCACAGAGGAACGGATCAGTCTGTGGCTGGGGAAGGAAGAGGCAAGGATAATATTCCAGGTTGTCTGAAGGGCAGCTGTGGTCCCACCTTGTAGGAATGGCTGCAAATGCATTTAGCAGGTGTGATGTGTGCAGCAGTGTGGGGTAGTGGCTGTGCTGGGAACATACTGCAGGAATACAATCAAGAGGGGGAGGAGAATATGAGTGGTATAAAACATTGAAGCAGCAGCAGAGGTCTCGTGCATCTTAAAAGTAAATGTCCACTTCCACAGCAGGTTATTTGGATATGGTTATCTAAAAAAAGCTTATCAGCAACTGTCCTCTAATTTCCTCAATAGTCATAACTGCTGAGGAACTCATTGAGCCAAACTCAATAGCTAGTCACTACTGATGAAAATTAGAGATTTCAGTTTGTCTCACCCAACAAAGTACAAGTCCTGAAGATCGCCCCAGGACACCACCCCATTGACATGGTGTCTGTTGTTCCATTAAAGCTGGAGGAGGAGCACATGCAGACCCTGCGGAGGAAAGACTTGGAAGTGCAGAGCCTGACTTTGCAGAACAAACTGGAAGAGAAGACCTGGAACCAGGAGAAAAGCCTGCTGCAGCAAGAACTCAGGCATTTCAAGCAGGACACCTTCCTCCTGTACGTCAAACTGAAGTGGCTGCTGAAACATTGGAGGCAAGGCAAGCGAATGGAGGAGGAAGGGGAGGACGTATTAGAGGTAACTGTCCCACCTTATTAACCCAATGAAGTTGCAAGTGGTGGGGTACTGGGATGTCCCTTCTTTAAGTGTAGACTTTAAATATGTTGTGGCATCAGCAACTTTAGAATTACACATAGATTTAAAGGGGATTCAAATTAAACATTAAGCGTTTTCATAAGTTGGCTTGTGCTAAAGTATATTTTGCATGATATGTTACAGATCACTCATCTTTAAATCTGAACCCTTAACTAGTACAAACATCTGGTCCTGAAAAACTCTCTCACAGTAAATGAAAATTTAATTAGGTCTCAAAGATAGGACTCCTGAATAATTTTTGGAAAGAAAAAAAAGGTTAGTGAGCTGATGGAGTCAAATCTGTTTAGATGGGTTGAGTGCTGTCATTTTTCTCATCGTGTGCACAGTGTGTTCCTTAACAAAGCCTTCAGCAATACAGATGGAGGGAAGCTCTGTTTTCATGTTGGCAGGAGAATTATACAGCTTCTTGTGGGAACTTAGAGTGAATCATTCTTGTTTGTTCATCTTCTCCATACACACGTCTAACACAGTCAGCAGCAGTATGCCAGTAGTCATCATGGTGATTTTCCAAGCAGCAACTAAATTAAGATCAGGAATTTCAGAAGTACATAACAACCTGGAATCCCCAAGCTGGCACATCTCAGCAGGGGTCTGATTGCCAGCCAACATGCACTGTGAAGAAAGGTGCTGCTAAATTGTGTTGAGTTGCACATCCAGAATTACCATTTGCTTTGGAAATCTTACCTAAAGAAAAAAATAAGTTTAAAAAAGTGTTTACCCATTCTGACATTTTATACAAAATTCTTGAGAATAATAGATTTGTTTTTCAGATTCATGCGATTCTGAAGCCATTTGCTAAAGCAACTAAGTAATTTTTCTCAGTATTTCTGATACTTATGTGCCTAGTGTTTTTCAGTGTTTGCTGCATTGGCAGTACAGGTAACCTTCCAGGTCTGGTAGGAGTATGCTTAAGTTGAATACTGCAGTGTTTTGTATTCTTAGGTAAAGGGTAGATGAACATCTTTACCTTCATCTGCTGTAGTAATATGAGTCAGAAACAAGAGATGAGTAGCTATTTAGAAATAATTTGCTTCTACTTTACTTCAGCAGTACTAATTTGCTTTTATGTAAACTAGCTCATTTTCTAATATCAAAATAGCTTTCATTTTTTCACTGTTTGGATTTTTTGACTGGTTAATTTATAACCAATGCACCTCCAGTCATTATTGGGATCATGTATTTTGCTAACACATTAGAGAGAATAAAGTGATAGATTTGAATACTTCCTGATCTCCATATCTTCATCAGACAATACAACAGTGTCTTGTATAGTTTTTCATGGATGTGTGATGGATTATATCCAGCATGGTACATTATACCCATCTTCTCAGCTGCACAGATCTCCTATTTTGCAGGCCTGCATAGTGTTGTGTTCACATATGCAACGTGTGCCCACCCAAAGATAATTTCCTGTAGCCTACAGAATAGAAGTTAATATATCCCACCACAGGGATGCAGAGGAAGATAGTCCCTTCCCTTAGCTCTTCAATAGATTTCTGTCCCCTGAGGTAAATGGCAAAAGAGTGTTGATGTGTCCCACCTCTTGCCTTTTAGATTGAGCACTCTGAGGCCCTGCCCAACTTTGGCATTCAGTCTGAGCAGAAGGCGGATGATGCAGAGCGAGAGGAGGAGGAAGAGGATGTTGTGTTTGCACTGCCAGATTTCTCCCAGCATCCTACCACGGAGAGCACTGATCATGGACCACAGCTGCAGACTGCAGAATTACTGCAGCAGCAGAAGCAGGTACTATACCATTTCTATATTGTGCCCTGGAAATGGAAACTGGATTTTCCAAGGGAGTTCATTTTCTTCTGCTGCTGTGTTAAATCACCTAGAATCATACTTGTACAAATACTTCTAGCTACACAGCAATTACAGTGGATTTCATCCATTATATTTATATTTAATCGGGAGACACATGATTACTGTTGTCCTGTTGGCAGATGCTGTCAGTGAAAAACCCTATTTCCTCTTGTGGCTGTTTGCCCAGAAACATCTATCAGTATGTGACGGTTTGCAGAATTGACATGCTCCTCTTGTCTGAGCACATCTATTGTATTCTATTGTCAAGCTTTTAGCAAGAAGAGGTGATTTTATTCCCTTTAAATAATTTAAGAAAGTAGCATTTGTATTTAATGTTTCCCTTAGAGATGATGGGAAAACAATGCAAAAGTTCCTTCCTGTCACTGGGCTTGTTTTTAAATGCCTAAAAGCAAATCATGCCAACTTTTCCCTGACATCTCCTGTGCCCTGCCTGTGTGTCAGAGCACTGCCATATATCCTAGCTTTTTCCTTTGTGCATTTGAAATACCAGCAGTCTTAATGATAATAATAGCAAACATTCAAAGGGGACAGACTTAAGGCTTCCAACAGTTCTTCAGGAGCATCTTCTTATATTTTTAAAATGGAAAACATTCAGATGAGAGCATCCTGTTACATGGAATTATTTGCAATCATAAGTAGAATGCAGCAAGAATTCTGTGTAAAACACAAATTCAGTGGAAAAGGTCTTGAAGCTTTATGCCTCATGCCCCATCTCTGTCTGGGCCCTTGACTTGGGAGCCCACTCCACTGCGAGAGTCTCAGACAAATATGTACTCTCTATGACCGCATTACTTTGCTGGACTTGCTGCAGGATCTGGGGATTGTGTGTGTTTGCATTTCAGTTCTTCACCTTGAATTCCCCAGACTCTCATGACTATGTACAACCTGTTTGCTTATTATCTATATGGTCTAATAGATATGCAGCAGGCAACAGTAAGTCTCTATCCTATAATAAGGTTAGGCTGCTGCTGAGAGATGCACAGACTGTCTTGCAACCTACCTCTCTCGTTCAGGATGTAACTTCAGTTAGAATTTCTGTTTGAATAAAAATAGAAGAGATCTGTGGTCTTTATGCTACTTCATATTCTGCTTTATATACTCTTTTGCTTCCCTTTTTCATAGTGCTAGCTGACAACTCCATTCTTTAGCTATTATTTTCTGTGAAGTGTGCTAGCAAGGTAGTATTCATTTGATGCGTTTGGCATTTGGAAAGGTTCTACCTTGCCAGTCACCCAGACCCATCACTGTTATCCTCTCAGCAAGCTATTCTCTGGTAGAGACTGAAGAAGACCGTGAAGGAGATGCTCCTGAGCATGTGATTTAACTGCATTCCATCTGTAGACTGATTTAATCTAGAATGAGTAAAATAAATATAAACCAACATACTTTCTCAGTACAAACTCTGTCATGTACTAACTTTCCAAAATTACCAAGAACATTCAAATAAATTATGTCCTCTTTGAAATAATCATTGCTTAGGCATTAATCTCAATTTAGGTGGCAGCAACGGGAAGTAGGATTGCTTATAATTAATTTTTGTATACATTGCATGATATTCTAATGCAGCAGTTCCAGCTAATCTTGCTTAAAGAAATGATCTATAGGAACAGACCGTGTCTCAATACCTCTCTTGATAGTGAATAGTGCATGATATCCAAATGGACTTGTGAAGGTATAATAGGTTTCTTGCCTTCTGTTGTGGTTTCAGCCCAGCCGGTAACAAAGCACCACGCAGCCGCTCGCTCACTCCCCCAACCAGCCACAGTGGGATGAGGAGAAAATATAAAGGCAGGTTGCTGGGTTGAGATAAGGACTGGGAGGGATCACTCACCACTGATGGTCACGGGCAAAAGACGGGCTCAACTGGGGGAAGAAACAAAATCAATTTCATTGACTACCAATCAAAACAAAACATGGACACTGAGAAGTAAAACCCAACCTTAGAACACCTTCCCCCCAGCCCTCCCTCCTTCCCGCCTCAACCCCACTCCCGGTTCTCTCCACCTCCTCCCCCCGGCGGCGCAGGGGAACAGGGGATGGGGGTTGGGGTCAGCTCGCCACACCTGGTCTCTGCCGCTCCTTCCTCCTCAGGGGGAGGAGGACTCCGCACTCGGCCCCTGCTCCACCGGGGGGTCCCTCCCACGGGAGACAGTCCTCCATGAACTTCTCCGGCATGGGTCCTTCCCACGGGCTGCAGTCCTCCAGTCACAGACTGCCCCATCGCGGGCTTTCCCATGGAGTCACGGCCACCTTCGGGGGCATCCCCCTGCTCCGGCGTGGGCTCCTCCCTGGGCTGCAGGTGGGCCTCCGCTCCCCCGCTCCCCTCCATGGGCTGGGGGGGACAGCCTGCCGTCTTGTCTCACCGCGGGCTGCAGGGGCATCCACCGCCTCAGGCGCCCCTCCTCCCCTCCTTCCTCCTCACTGACCTCGGTGTCTGCAGAGGTGTTCCTCTCACATCCCACTCCCCCCACTCACTGCAGGTTCCCCTTCCTAAATCTGTTCTCCCACGGGCGCTACCACTGCCTCTGATGGGCTCGGCCTGGGCCAGAGTCGGGTCCGACTCGGAGCCGGGGAAGCTTCGAGCAGCTTCTCACAGGAGCCACCCCTGCGGCCCCCTCCCCCACTACCAAAAAAACCCGCACCGCACAAATCCATAACACCTTCCAAACAGGAAAAAAGTGCTATTTCAACACTGCAAGAATGAGTGAGTTTGCTAAATATTTCTCATTTTAAGCACTATTACTTTTTTTGCCTGCTCACACTAGTGAATCTTCTCATAACCACTGTGTTTATCGACAGCCGTGTAAAAAGGATTTTCAGTGTTATGAGGCTTGTATTTGTCAATGGCAAGAAAGGATTGTGATTATTCTCTGGCATAGAAATAGGAAGCCCTAGTATAGGTTAATTCTGATGCTGTCATAGATTCAGGGCATCAGAAGTGTCTTCTGGAGGACCATGACAGATTAGTTGCCTGTACACCTCCCGCATCCTTGAGGCTCTGCCAGAGCCTTGATCTGCCTGCACACGCCTTAGTATCAGTTCGGCCTGAATTGTCCATCTCACTGTGGTGGATGGCTTGGGTCTGCAAACCTCCTGCGTGCAGGACCTTCACTGTGCTCACCAACCTCACAGACCCTGGTCCTTGCTCTACACGCATTACAGACTTTGACCCATAAACATCAGCTCCATTTAATTCACATTAACTAAACAAAAACAGAGCAAGAAAACACTTCGCCTGTGTTGTCCCAGCTTTAAAAGCTCTGAGAGTATCAGCAGACCCAGAGCACATCCTTCCTGAAGGGGTGGATCTCAGCAGTGCTCACCTCCCAGTATACCACTGACTAGTCAGGCTGCACTGGGAAACACCCAGGGTTTTCAGGGTCTTCTGCAGGTTCCTCAAGCCTGCAGCTGGATAAAAGCACTGTTTGTATGGGGAGTTTGCGGTGAGTGGTGAAGCTGGAACTCTCCAAGGTTTGCACCTGCCCAGGAGAGCCCTAAGTTGCTGGTTCTGCCTGGCAAGCTCCAAGATGAAATGCATCAGCACTTGTTTCACATTAAGAAGGAAATTTTGCAATAGTCTAGGAGTGGCTGAGATAACTAGGTCAGAAAAAAGAAAGGGCTTATGGTAACTTGGAGTAACCTGTATTTATCTTTAACATTTAATGTTAATATTTAATGGCTTGTATTTTCAGCCTGCACTCTTGCTGCTGACTTTCTCACCCTGCCTGGAAAGTGGAATTGTTTTGAGAAAAATGATAAACCTGAGGCTTTAATTTTAACAAGTAGCCTTTAATTTTATATTACTATGATTTGAGGTACTCGACTTGGTGGAAAGTACACATCTCACTTGTCTGGGATTTTTATGTGCCCAGTGTGTGGATGAATGAAGGCACAGCAGAGGGGAGAGGGGAGAAAAAACATTAGTTGATGAGAGGCAGAGTAGATGGGGACTCTGGGAAGGGCCAATTCATCTTTCTCTTCATGGCGTTGTCCCTTGGCTGGTAGCCAAGAAAGGGTCAGGCAAGGAACTGACAAGGCTTAAGAGCCAAGCGTGAAGTCTAGTCATAGGCAGGAGATAAGCAGGCAAGTCAGGCTGGCAGCATAGTAGAGGAGGGCTTGCTGTAAGTCAGCATTTCTATGTGTGTAGTAAGAGATCAGGGTGAACAGCCTGTGGAAAAAGGAAGAGCTTTGGTTCAGTTGAGTAGAAAGGGTGAGATGCCTGTTGGATGGTGTAAGATTAGGGGAGTAAGAAGAAAGGAGTTTACACACCTGTGGTCCAATAGAAAAAACATTAAAAACCAATACAGTCAATGGTGTTGCTGGGTGGGAGTCAAGAAAATCCCCAGTTAGTTGGTTTTTGCTCATACAATATTTGTTTTCAAACCTTACCTAAGTGAAAAGCCCAAAGGAATAGTGATTAAGACCTAAATATACTAAAATGATTTGCACCAAGATCCTGCTTCACTTTTGCCTAGATCTGTGATTAGACAGAGAAAATGCATAGTTCTCGTTCAGTGTTTAGGCTCCTGACCGTGTGTTTTAATTGACTGCTCTACTAACCTGCTTGTAATACCAGACTGTGACTAAATTCTTAAGTAAAATTCTCAGAGAAAAAAGAATTGTGATTAAAAGCAGAACCAAGCTTCAAACAACTGCTCTGCTCCCAAACTTTTCTAGAGCTGGAGGCTCCCATCTCTGGGGTTGACTCCAAAGTCATGGAATTAAGTAGAGTTTTACTACATTAAATTTTTACTTACTGTCAGCTGTTGTTTCCTTTACCTATAAATCCTGAGCTTTGGATGCAACAAGACTTTAAACTGCTTTTGTAATTCTCTTAGATCTCTTAGTTGTGAATCCGTCAGATTCCTCCATGCTCTAAATTTCAGTAACTGGTAAGGTACTAAAGAGCCAGCTCCTTGCATGGGAGACTGTCCAGGGAATAACAGCCATGCCCCATTTCTTCTGCCTGTACAACATCCCTGGGAGGAAGGAGAAGACCATAACAATCCTTGTTATGTATCTATGGGACTTATTCTTACGCAGAAGTTGTTTGGTAGTTTCACCAACAGAAATCTAAAACATGTCTGGATGTAAATGTTGTATTTCAGAGCACATTGTCTCAAAAGTACTTTGTCTGTTCTCCAAAAACATTCCAGTTTGGCAAAACAGAAAAAATAATCACACAGACCTCTCCAACTTCAGACTGTAAATACAAAGTCTTGCAAAAGAGACTTCACTGCAGGAATTGAAAGTATGTAAACAAAATTGGATTTATATTGGCAAGTTAATTAAAATCCCATCAAGCCCAGGGGGCACCTGGGGTACTTGTCTCATAACAGCAACATCGATGTAAGACATGCCCTCATCCCAGTAGGCTACAAACCTGTGATGAGGCTCTTTTGACTCCTCACTGTACTAGTCCATCACTTCTTTCTTTGCAAACCTAGTTTTACAGGACCGAAGCTATCAAATGTATGCACAGGAAGGAGGGATGTAGCTTGCTTTAGTGTTATTTGGGTTTATTTTTTCTTCTGCCTCATTTCCCTCGTGGAGCCTTTAGAGTACTTTGCCAGATAAAGGTTTATGCAGCGTACCAGAAAACACAGAACGTGGCTCTTGGATGAAAGCACTTTATAGACATTTGGGGTCAGGGTTTTCAAAGAGGATGAGGC
The DNA here is from genome assembly GCF_900496995.4 of Aquila chrysaetos chrysaetos. Taxonomy (NCBI): domain Eukaryota; kingdom Metazoa; phylum Chordata; class Aves; order Accipitriformes; family Accipitridae; genus Aquila; species Aquila chrysaetos. The sequence continues at coordinate 56,639,119 of NC_044007.1, forward strand.
CAGATTTTGATGCAGTCAATACCCAGCAGCTCCTGTTGTGACACTAAGGACAAATCTTCAAAAGAGCTCTTATTCTGATTACTACACAAGGGGCTTGAGATGTTTGGAGAATTTAGCCTTAATTGGATATCAGAACAAAAATTCATGGTGGAAACATAAAATCTCATTACATATTGAAAAGTAGGTGATCTTATATGCATGATGGAGACTGCTGCTGTATAGTAGGAAACTGCTAATTGGCATTGAATGTTAATGGAATTAATTCTGCTTCTGTGGGTGCGTTTCTTATAAAACCCCATGTTGTACACCATCACATTTCATTAGCCCAGACAGATTATAGGTCAGTCAGTGAGCACCTGCAGACATTTCCCTGCATCTAGCATATTTTTGCTGATGAATCAAATGACTTGGAAAAAGTAGACCACATTTGTTTGTTTTTTAAAGAAAAAAGGCACCGTAGTATGTCTGATTAGTGATTACAAAAGTGGGTGAGGTGGGTTCAGTGATGCCAAAAATCTGATGAGTGTTTGAAATCAGCTTAGCTGTCTGCTTAAAATTTTCTCTGTATTGCCACTGAAAAAAAACACATGAAAATTATTTAGATTTTTTCATACATCTGTTTACTTGACTTGTCTACAAAGAAGTCCTTGTATAGGTATTTCATGAAATACCACATAAGAGGAATTGCAGGAAGCTTCCACTTGGGAAAATAAATAAAAAATAAAATCAATTAGACTATCATGCAAGAATCAAGACAGCTAATTTTGGTTAGGCCTTCCCAAGGAAGCCAACGCATTTATGAGAACCAGGTGATTAAATGCTGAATTTGTTGAGTAAGCTTTCCCATTTTTCTGCTCATGCTGTGTCTGCTAATCAAGTATAATTTTCTTGAAAGTCTTTTCTATTCAGAATAACTTGTGAAATACAGTCTCTGGCTACTTCCTGATCTTTGAGAGGCTCATTGGGAATATTTTATTTAAATTTTGGATAAATAAATCATGTTACACATTTCTGTTTTCTAATTCAATGACTGTAAAAAACAGTGGGATACCTTTCATTTTACTGATACAGAATAAATCTTTAAAAAAATGTTTTACAATATTTAACATAAAAATGACATGTTTTGCAAGTCTCCAGATGTGCAGAAAGTGCAGAAAGTAAATGCCAAAATGAAGAAAAAAAATATTAGGTATTTGAATAAGTATACATGCTGTCTTTCAGTACATGCCAAGACCAGATGTCAGCTCTGGGCTAGACTTTCAGTTTAACTCCATTCTTGGCTCCTGGCTAGCATAAGAGCACAGACGTTTTCAGTATGACCCCGACATTCTCAACAAGACATGGATGGGGATTTGCTCTTTGATCCCATCTTCAAGAGGGAAAGTGGTCTACCTGGCATTCATGCCTTTGGTACCAAACAAGGTGCTGCTGCAAAGCTAATCTGTGTGCAGCTGCCTGGGACTGAGCAGAAATGTGAAGTACAGACTAGTGAAACACCTTAGCAGAGATACTCAGCTCAAAACCTCACTTTTTTTTTCCAAAGTAATTTTATCTGATAATACAAAAGCATTGAAAAGTAATCCCTTTTCTTTATATGTAGTTTACAAATATTTGAGGTTTGATGCTGAGCAGTGAATGTATGTATGAGACAGCCAGCTACCCAACAAACCTCAGGAATGATACTCTAGCTTTGGTTTTCAATATTAAAAAAGAAGTTATTACAGATGTCCTCAATCCAGAAAGATGCTTAGTGCCTTTTTCAGGGTGACTGAAGTATCTTTGGCTTTCATGGGTGCTTCAGGAGTAGGGCTAACAATAAGTAGAATCATAGAATTGCAGAATCATAGAATCATTTAGGTTGGAAAAGACCCTTAAGATCATTGAGTCCAACAGTAAACCTAACACTGCCAAGTCCACCACTAAACCATGTCCCTAAGCGCCATGTCTACACATCTTTTAAATACCTCCAGGCATAGTGATTCAACCACTTCCCTGGGCAGCCTGTATACAGAGAAGGCATTGCTATTGTTAGTTTTCTCATGCAAAAGTTAGAGCAGGCACTTTGTTTTCCATGCAGTGGACATGCAGGCATTTTTTCTCCTAAAAATGAAACTGGAGGCTAAAGCCATCCAATGACAGCATGTCATTTGCTTTGTTGTGTCAGGCAAGTGAAAATCGGAAGCTCCTGAACGCTCTGAAGGGTTTGCTGGATGACTTCCGCACGGAGCTGCGGGATGAGGAACGTGAGCGCCAGGGGCTGCAGCAGCAGTACGCCCTGCACAAAGCAGCCTGGGAGGTGGAAATGACTGAACTGAAGTGTCACCTTGAACAGGTAACATCCCCTGCTTCCAACACTGGTAAAGAATGGCTGAGGTGCTTAATGAAATGGGAAATCTGTGACAGCCAGGAAAGGGACTATATTTATTAATTTTACCCTTGTGCCTGAAAGCCCCCCTGAAGCCTGAGCAAAGCTTTGCCTTTGATTTGCCTCTTGGATTCCAGTTGTCCCAGTACAAGTGCTCGTGTAGTAGGTACTCTGTAACGCAGACGAGGACAAAGGAACTGAACCTCTTCTTGCTGTATTTTCTTAGAAGAGTTGGCTGGTAATGTATCAGCTGCAGTAATGAGACATGCAGGTGTCTGTATTTATTGGCATTTATAGGAGAGAAAAATGTCTTGATGTTGGCATGCTCACAATTAGCTCGTCTCTGTGCCTTGGCACATAACAACTGTGCTATTTGATGCATAGGAGAGAAAAGAGTGATTTAATAATACTGAAGTGATAGATCAATATGTTAATATTAAACCAGCTATTCAAAGCTACTGGTTAGTGATGGCTGGTACCCCACTGAAGAGAGAGCTCTAGCTACCTGCCATGGGATACTGTTAGAAGTATGTATATAAAATCTGGTGCCAGGTGCTTCAGTGTCATGTATGGCTGTTCACAGAAGAGGTACTGTTTCTGAAGCAATATGAAAACAAATCGGCAAAAAACCCACAAGGATTCATTTCCAAAGCTGATGGCATGAAAGCTCTAATTTTCCGCATTGAAGAGGGGAGTAGTGGGAGAATTAGTACGTTCAGGTCTTAAGAAAAGGATTTGTAATTGTAGAGCTTCTCTGTAGAAGACAAATATAATAAAAATACTCACTGCCGGGAGGGTGGTACATTTAGTAGGATTTACTGAACATCGGAGACTCACTCTGATGCGCAGAACTGAGATGTGAGTGCTGCTTTTCCTGCCCAGATACTGTAGGCTGTTTTCCCAGAATGAAGGAAGAAGCTTTCATTTTAGCAGTTTTCTCTCAACAGATTCAGATTCTCAGTTCAGCTTCTTCTTAGTGCACACACATTTCCAGACAACCGATCACTTGAAAAAGGAAAGAAAATCAGTTCCCATTTTTGCTCCTCCCAAAATAAAACCTCAGTGAACATATTTACCTTAAACTCGAGATGGCAACAAAGAACAAAACTTAAAGAAAGTTAGTCTGACAACAAACTGCCAATTTAGAGCTTGCATGCTTTGCTTTTGTGTGGGCGATAAACTCCCAGGCTGCCGCTTTGGCTGCTGTTTGGCATCAGGACGGTGCTGCCACTCCTGTGCAGGGAGAAGAAAGATTTGCCCCCTTCCTTCTAGGGCAAATCTTATCAGGTTCTTTCCTGCCTCCATTGCTCCACTGGTAATAATGTATAACATATAGTAACTACTGATCCATGAGTGTTACTTTTAACATTTTTTCAAGCAAATGAAAAGAATGAAACTGGTCAATATTTAAGATGTAAAACCGTCTTCCTTAGCCAATTCCCCACAACATTTCTATTTCACACTAAAAACAGGTCCCTAATGCAGTAGCAAAAAGATAGAACATCAATCATTAGAATGTCAATTAGGATAGGGCAAACAATTTAAGTGTCCCACTGAGGTCTGGTGTGTGTGCTCACAATTACAAGGAGGCAATTAAAAAATTAATATAAAAATAATAATATAGTAAACCTGAAATAGAAATAATATAATCATAAATTTAACTCAAACTAATATTAAAGATTCAAAATATGGGGTGTTTTAACTATAGGTTCAATTTCAGGATCAAAATGGGAGGAGCTAGTGAACAATGTGTAAAATGCCAGCATTACATATAGTCATGTTAACATCCGCTGCTATTCTGTGACCAACATGTGGCATAACAACAGCTTTAACGAAATAGCCAAGTCTGTCAGGTTGGTATGGGTACGAGGACCTCATGATGTCATTTTGTTGTTTTGACTCGTAGTGATGAAGCAGTGGGCTGAACAGCGCTCCCACTGTAGGTTTCATATAGAGAGCTGCCAACCCCCTGACAAGCCCACAGATAATCAAGGCCATTCTAGTCTCCACTGTTGTCTTCACTGCTGCTGTTTTCCACTTTTTTTGTGAAGCAGTAGGTCAATTAACAAGAGCATTTTCCTCAAGCGAGTCAACTCCTAATTAATAGTTACTGACAGTGGTTTTGCATTTTCATACTTCAACTCTCTGTATAGGAAAGAAAGAAAAAAAGGAAAGAAAAGTCTTTTGATGCAAAAGCACTGCATATCAGAGGTGACAATGTACTATTGCCTGTTGCTTTGGATTTTTAGTACTGCATATATCATTAAAAGTAAAAGTCTTGGCTGTGTCATGGTTCAACCCCAGCCAGCAACTAAGCACCACACAGCCGCTCACTCACTTCCCCCCTGCCCAGTGGGATGGGGGAGAGAATCGGGGAACAAAAAAGTAAAACTTGTGGGTTGAGATAAGAACAGTTTAACAGGACAGAAAGGAAGAAAATAATACTTGTAATAATAAAATGACAATAATAATAATAAAAGTCTTGGAATACACAAAACAACTGATGCACAATGCAATTTCTCACCACTCACTGACCAATGCCCAGGCAGTTCCCAAGCAGCAATCCACCCCTCCCCGGCCAACTGCCCTCTGTTTATATACTGGGCATGACGTCACATGGTATGGAATATTCCTTTGGCCAGTTTGGGTTAGCTGCCCTGGCTGTGTCCCCTCCCAGCTTCTTGTGCCCCTCCAGCCTTTTTGCTGGCTGGACAGGAGAAGCTGAAAAATCCTTGACTTAGTCTAAACACTACTTAGCAACAACTGAAAACATCAGTGTGTTATCAACATTCTTCTCATACTGAATCCAAAACATAACAGTATACCAGCTACTAGGAAGAAAATTAACTCTATCCCAGCCAAAATTAGTACAGCTGTCAGAAATGCATGTATATCTTATTTGGCAGAAGGATCCTTAGGCATTGTTTTTAAGATAAAATTGTGATAATGCTGAGCCATTAAGGAGTCCCAGTAATTCTCAGCTTCCAGCTGGGCAAGTGAAAAATCCCACTATTCCAGGAACTGGGAACTGAGAAAAGTTTGGAAGAAGGAGGGAGTTAGTATGAGGGGCCAAACCCTGTGTATCCTTTGAGAACTTGCATGTAAGGACACAGACCCTCACTAGGACTTTGACAAATGATCCAGCTTCAGGATGCCTGGAGGGAATATAAGCTGTGGTGCACATGGAGAGGCATCTGGCCACCCTTAAGAGTTAGCAGATTTGGGAAAGTCACACCTAGACTTTCATGCTAAGGAGCCACCTATGGACCTTTCCTCCATGATTGGAGCTGTTTTGTCAAAACAGAGGCAGAAGGACTCTCTCCTTGCCAGGAGCATTGTTCTGCTTTCCATAGGCACCAAGAACTGTCTTCTGAATCTGAAGACACTGCCTCTGACTGGAGAAGGTTTTAGGTCCCAAATCACTGAACACCAGGTAATTATTCTGAAGGTGTATCACTGTATACTTGCCTTGGTTTTGAACTCATCTTTGTACTTAGAGACTTCCTGTATTCTTCTCAAATGGGGTAAGAGCCAGGGCTCTGGCCTGGGTGAGCCCATGATCCAGCATGGGATGACTTACTGTATTTTGGCAGCTTGGGCATGGCACTCTAACGGCAGCCATACATTCTTGGGATATCGCTCCTCTGGAGCATGTTCTTACTCTCCACTGCCTCTCTCAGCTTCCTTGCTCTTTGCAGGCACCACTGCCTGTCTTGTTTGCTAACTGAAAGGCTGAGAATTTGCCCCGTGGTGGTGAAGAACTCAGTGGTGTAAGGGGAGAAAGAGAAGAAAGAGTCTTGTTGAGGTTCAACATTTTGCTATTTTTTTGAGATTCAAAAAAATGGAAGAAGGAATTTGCTTTATAGGATAATCATATAAACTGTATATATTGCAACTGAGCATTTGTTTGCTTTATAGGTTGCTTTTAGCATTTTCATGCTTCATACCAGCTAAAGAATTTATCGCAGGCATTGGTGTGTCTTCACAACTTAGCATGCTAGCCATAGCTACTGCTGCATGTGGCATTATTCCCCAGGAGGCAGCAGAGTTGTAAGAGTCTGTACTCCAGCCTCGCTGGATTTATCCCAGACACTCCAGCAACCTCCCCTAAGAGCTCCTATTGCAAGATGAGAAGTCTGTGGTGGCATCAAAGGTCCTTGAAAGATGACTTACATATATCACAAAGAATAAGTCCTAAATAGCCATCTGTCAGGCTTAGGTGTAAGGAAACTGTGCAGAGTTTACTTCATTCGTCCCTTATTATTTTGACTGATCTCAGCTCTGCAGTGATACTCCTGAAATTCATTATTATTTAGTGTCACAGCTACTTAGTAAACCCAGCAGGAACTTGCAAGAGCGATCCGGGGTGGGAGGCACAGAACAGTAAAATTAAAGCAAACAAACCTAAAAGAATAGGTGCAAACATTGCTGACCCTGGATGCAGCACCAACTTTGACTCCTGCAACACCATGAAATGGAGCTGGGGACTTGTGGATGGACAGAGGAAGGATGTAGCAAAGGGCAAGAGGCCATCTCCTGAAGTTAGCAGTGAGTTTGGAAACTAGCAGTGATATTTTTATATATTGCAGAACTAACATGTGGGCAGTCAACATGGTGGGTTAGTGGGCAGGAAGGCAGCAAAGCTTTCCGGCTTCTTGAGGAGCCACGCTGCCCAGAATGGTGTCTCCCATCATGGATCTGCAGCACAAAGGTGTCTGTCCTGGGATGTTCTGCATTTCTGCCCCACGGCACCTCCGGTCCGCCACCAAGCTATGCAGTTGTGTGCAGGACAGCCTCTCAGACATCATTGCAGGTCCCACAAATTTGCACTGCACAAATAGGATAAGTGTGAGAAAGATAGTGTCATGTGGACTTTGTTAAAACAGGGTGCTGCTTTTTTATAATTGTTTTTTTTGGTTGGTTGGTCGGTTGTTTGGTCATTTGAAACAACTGGACTTTGGATATTAGTGGTAGAGGACGCAGGTGTTTTAAGATTTCCCTGTCAATACAAGTGGCTGTAACAGGATGTTCTTTGCAGCTCAGTACAATTTTAAATGACTCAAGCAATGACCTCTCGGCCATTTATTTGGAGAGGCTGTTCCAGAGACTAGTAAGCTTTACTCCTGAATCCAGTCTGAACTTCCCTTTGCTTAGAAAGTTTGGGCTTGTTTTCCACAAAGGGCAAGGTGAGGGTGTCCTCCTCTCTTGCTAAAGGAGCATGTTTCCCAGCAGACCTGCTGTCTCTCCTCTTTGAGGACAACTTTAACTTAACAGAAGTAGAAATGAGTTTTCGCTGCTTTTCACTTCAGTTCACCTGCAGAGCCAGGGGACGGAGATGTATCCCATTCTGAGTCACTCACACATCTACTGAGTTGTCAACAAAAGGTCAGGCTTCAGGAATAAATTCTTTGCTCGCTTGAACTTACATAAAACCATTGAGCACTTTTTTCACTCTGACAACATTCCAGCAGTGGCCCAGGTTGGGCCATCCCTGCTCTTGGAGGTTTGTCAGGATCCAGCTGAACAAAGTCCTGCACAACCGATCTGATCTCAGAGCCAACCCTGCTGGAAACAGGGGGTTGGACTAGAGACCTCCTGACACCCCATGGAGCCTGCATTTTCCTATGAATCTATTACCTTGGGCCAGCTCTTCTGATCTGATTGAGCTGATGCCTGAGCATGAAGTGAAGAAGGATGGAGGGAAGGCAGCATCAGCTAACTGCCCTAGAAATCAGTTCAGACACCAGAATCTGCAGAGATGGGGGGATGATCTTGGTACATCTCCTTCTGCTGCTAACACCCTCCTTTGTTGGAAGGTGTGAGGCGCTGTACAATAAGACCATTGCTGAGGGTTGTTCTGGGAAAAGTCTCTTCAGAAGATGAATGCACTCTCTCTAGGTTTTGGGTGCACTGAGTGAGAGCACAAAAGCAGAGCAGTGGCTGAGGACGTTGTCCTGGCGATTGTCCCACAGATGATGATGAGGTTGGAGTTTATCTCCATGTTTCCTTCATTGCTGGTACCCACACTCCCATCAGAAAGATCATAACTGATGCCTTAATAGCAGGAAATGATAGATCTTGAGAAATTGTTCACTATGGTTTGCACTGTCTTGATTTTAAAACTTTGTTCAAGTTGAACATATTTGATCATTTATTGAGATCCTAATATCTAAGAATTGCCATAATTTTGCCATTACCTTTGTGGACTTAGGTCTTTAACTCAAATTCATTGTCAGACACAGGCTTTTACCACAGAAAATTGAATGTCCTAGTAATGTTTCACTTTAATGCCAGCTGGAAGGGAAGAGTGAGAACACTTCAGGTGAAACAGGCCTCACTCCTGATGCAAAGGGAGCTTTTAAAAGGGAAAGAGAGGAGCACAAGAAGCTTCTGGCTGAGAGTCATGGTGTGGTGATGGACCTCCGCTGGCAAATCCAGCACAGTGAGAAGAACTGGAACCGGGAAAAGGTGGAGCTCCTGGACAGGCTTGATAGAGACCGGCAAGAATGGGAGCGTCAAAAGAAGGAGCTGCTCAGGCGGATAGAGCAGGTAAGGAGTCAAGTTGGGGTGAGCAATGGCTGGCTGCAAGCGTGAGGCATTGCACCATTACTACACTCAGGTCAAGGTCAAGAGACTGCATTAAGAAGCAGCACAGGAACAATTTTGGTTCCTTAGCTACATCAGTGTTTCTTGTGCTACAAAACAATTTACACACACAAGGGAGTAAAAGGAAAATGCTCATAATCCCTATAAAAGACCACTTATGAGAAATCAACTCCAGGTTAAAGGCCATTTCCTGCCTCATTTCAATTACCCAGGACAGGCATGGTCACATCGATTCACTCTGAAAGCTTTTGTGCATCTCTTCATGCTAAAACACTCAATCCCACATGCAGGGTTATTCAAGGTTTGATATACAGCTTCCTGCCAAAAAAGTCTGTTCGTCTGTGAATTAGCCACCAAAGATGCAGCTGCTGCGACTGTTCAGTCTCAATTGAATTCTTTTTTTCTAGGAAAAGAACCCAGGGGTTAACACAAAGAGCCCTGAATGTTAACAAATAAACAGCTATCAATACTAAATATTCAGAAGATATTTCTGAGCTTGGTCACATGAATTTTGTGCACACCTCTGCTATCATTTGCAAATCTGATAACTGCATACCTGTCCCCTTGTTTTTCGTGCCTATCCATACTTTCATCTGCTTGGTATTAGAGACAAATTATACCTAATGAATTTATTATCTGGTTGGAAGCCACACAAAAAATAAAAAGTTTAATGAGGGAAAGTTAATACACCATTTCTGACTGAACATTGTTCAGCTCTGAGTCATGCATTCCAGGAAAAGTAAGAAAAACAACTGAAATTGTGGGTCCTCAATTAACTGAATACTTTCTGTCCTTAGGACATCAGAAATGAAACAGCACCAGATTTGTGCATGCTCTCTAGGGAGCACTATGCTTGAATGAAGCACAAAGTAGCTTCACAAGTTAAGTTGATGAAAGTCTAGTGTAACTTCATGATGAGTTTTAGAAAAGGGTTCGTTATCTGTGTCTTACATTCCCATGCCTGGGCTGAAAGAAGAAGCTGAAGAAAAAACACCAGGCTGTAAATATTATGAGTGCAAGACTAAACCTCAGTTTAAGCTATGGCTGTTAAACCCACAGAGAGGCACTTAGGAAAATCTGTACTCTATGGATATTTCTAAAATCACTGCTAAAAGTGTAGGTCTGAGTGGGCAGTGACCAATATGAAGGTTTTACAGACAAAGAAAGGTGATTTTTTTAGCTTCTAAATTTAGAAATGTCAATAGATGATATTCTGGATTTTTTAATCTCCCATTTATCTGAGGGGTTTTGTGTATACTTCATGCAGCTTGTTGAGCTCGCCCTTATAATGCAGCCCAATAGTACATCTCCTAAGATAAAACAACCAACACCTATGAGCTAGGAAGGCTTGTAGCAGAGCTCTTCATCCAAATTACCTGGTTTCCAGGTTCAGTGGCAGAAGGTGCCGAGTTCTCCATGGCTTGACTGGGCTGGTTTCTAACTGTTGAGTTTCAGTGGCCAAACTGCCTCCTGTGCATTCTTCATGCACAATAGGAATTAAATAACCCTCAGAAAATTTCCCAGTGTACTAAGGATGTGGACACAAACTTTTCTTCAGATAGTCACTGGTACCCCTTCGGATGTTTGTGCTGCTGTCCCTATCAACTATTTTTTAATATTATCTCTTCAGTGTATCCTCAATAGCTTGAGGGACTTAACCTGGTTAAAGACTGCATTTTCTCTTCCCTGAGAATGGGGCACATTGAAGGAAGCAACAGAGAAATCCCTGTTAATGTTACCTAGCCTTTAATTTTCTTTAAACCTGACGTAACCTCTCAGTGTCATCTTGGGAGAGCCTACAAAATAGCTCTTAACTAGTCCTGGAGCTGATTTCTTTTGTTAGTATTCTGAAACCTCTAGGCTTCAACTATATATTTACTGTAGAACAGAGTTGTAGACAGAATTAGCAATAGCTAGGGGAAATAAAAAATATTATATCAAGCTAATTTCAGACAACTAGATGGTCAGAAATAACATTTGAAATCTTGGCTACCTGCCTGAAAAACTTCATAACTCCATCTTTGCTTACAGTCAAACATTTGCCTGTGTGACAGAAAGCTTCCAAATATTTGCAGGCTTTTAGCTGAATATCCTCTCAGATTGCACTCATGCCCTGCTTTATATGGAAACAATTAGTATATCTCTGAAGTCTTTCTCCCCAGGGTTTTTCTATGTGTATTCCATGTATGGCAATATGTAGGGGATGAGGAGACTACACCAGTGTGTATGTTTGAAAAACAGAGTCTAAGAGATGGCAGAAGCGTGTGTGCCAAATTTCACACTAATGCTTTATGCCTGTCTGCTTTCACACAGCTCCTGAATAATACATGTATGATAAGGGGGAAGCTCACACCAATGTATAAAATATATAGAATACTTTACACTGGATGGTTATGGGAATATTGCTCGCATATGAAAAACACAATGACCTACTTTTTTCAGAGCTCAAAGTTGTGTTTTTTTCTTTTTGAGTACACTGTTACTTTGTTTACCCTTAGAGAATCTCCCTCCTCTGTGCTCCTAAAGCTAATTGTGCACAGAGCACACTGGCAAATACTTAAACCCACAAAATCACCTGTATGAAAAGTTGCGTGTTTAAAGGTATAAACACACAGGGACTCAAAATCATTAGTCACTCTTGAAAAGTTAGGACAGTATTTCTCACTTTAATTCTCCTGTCAGCTGTCTGAAATTCAGAGAGTGAGCCTGTATCTATACTGTTTTCTCATAAAGGTTCCCAGATCATTATCTTTATAGGATCTCTGAAAATCTGGAAGAGCTTGCAACTGGAACTATGCATACAGAAAACGTGATTACCATTTCTCCTTGCTTTGGGTCTTGCCCATGTGCTGGGGAATGGACTCCGGGATCTCTTGAGTTATACCTTCCAGCCCCTACCTTTATATGATACCTTAAATTAGCTCCTTTTAATAAAATTGTTTCAGATTTTGTATATCATGAGCAAAACACTGAAGATGCATTCCTTTTTGTAGACCTGAATCAAGCAAAAATCTCACTGATTTCAGCCCAATCATTTAATCATTTGGGACCTAAAATGTTTTGGTCTACATTAGGCAATACAGTGTCTGTTTATTTTTCCAAACACACGCAACAAGATTAAAATGATGTGTTTTGTTGGTACTCAGTCTCTATGGTCCTAGGGAGTGATTTGCATTTGCAGGTGATTGTCACTAATCTTAGCATGCTGCTCTAGCAAAATATCAGAGTTACTTCTCAGATTCCTGCTGTCATTCATCATGTTTGAAAATTTCACTTACTTCATCTATCCTGTTGTATTTACAGTTAAACGAGAAGTTGATCACATAATCTAATTTTAAGATTGGCAATTTCACTAGGGGTTCACCGTCTCTTCACCCAGCTTTTGCAAAGTGTAGAGTTAATAGCTTTGATGGACCTTCCATAAATATGCATTTTCTTCAAGCATGCCTTGCATGCCTAATTCATCCCTTTGATAATGCTGTTCTGTACAAATAGTCAACTTTCTAGACATGCGTTAGGGCTAGACAATCTATAAAACAAAGCTTTTGTCTTTTGTTAAGCGGAATTTTCCACCTCTGGAAACAAGTGATGTAGATAAAAGTGCAAATTTGTATTGCTGACCAGAAGAAAAATGTATTTGTTTTGACGACACTCCAAGTCACTCACCCTTCCTTGAGCTTCTTACTTGTATTGCTTTAGGATCTCATATCAAGATTGCTTTTAAATAACAGTAAGTGTTGATTTGATTCCTTAAAAATCAGATTACAGACAGATGCATTATTTTTGTGTATATATGCACACAGTGTGTATATATGTATACATATATATGTAAAGAAGCATAACTATACATATACACATTTAATCACTCAAAATCCCATGAGTAATAGCATCAAAGTCCTAGAGACATGTCCCTTTGCGGAAGGACCAGTACAGCAAAGCCGTCGTCCCTGGAGCCGGGTGGTGATTTCGAGGTGCCTCCTCAGGGCACAGGTGCCTTGCTCCTGGGGAAAGATGACTTCTGCAGAATGCTATATACTACATAAGTAATTGCTGTTCCTTTTAATTTGCCTTGTATCCAGCTTCAGAAAGAAGTGAGCCCACGAAGAGGAAGTGGTTTTCTGTGTGACCAGAAGGAGAGTAACCTTCGTCCATTTATGACCCAGGGGAACCTTCACATGCCTCGTCCAATGGGGTCAAGATCCTACTCCGATTCAGACACCATTCAGTTTGACAATTCATCACTGTCTAAGCTGAAGGAGAGCGATCGGTGCAGCGCCACGGAAAACCTCTTTCTGGAGTCGCTGTCTCTTGATTCCCCTGACGAATCTGATGAGCACCGGTCTCAGCATCTGGAGCGAGAGAAATTCTTGACCGGATTAACGGAAGTATGCTCTCTTCTACCTTTTATCAAGCTGGCGTGTTGTCTCTTATGTCAGAACTGGTACAGCATCCTGGCTGTAGGAAGTGAGATATTGTGTCACAGGCACAGCTTACAGTTACCCAGTAGTGAATTTGGTATGAACAAGATTTTGTTTCTTTTTATGAGCTGATTAGAGCTGATATGAGCTGTCAATCATCTGAGAAACTGGGAGCCAGCCTAAAGGTCCCAAAGATAACCTCACCTTGTGGCCATTTGTGTTATGTATGATAACTATATTTGACACAACATATTGGTTTAGAAGGTCTTAAATCTCTTCCAGGTGTGAGTAGATACATATATATGAAGAAACATGGGCTATATTTTGTTAGTAAAGCAGTAAGTGCTGTAGCGAGGCACTTCTAGTTGTTCCGTTGTGGTTGCCTTCTAAATAGATTAGCTTGAGTAAGTGGATGAGATGTTAAAAAAATAAAGTTATTCTTCATCAGCAAAGTACCTACTCTGAGATCACACCATAAAGCTATAAAGATGTAAAATGCAGTGCTAAGAGATGCCATTGGGCCATAGTGAATGTAGTCTATGTCCTGCTAAAATCTGCACCACTACAGGCTTACTTTCACAGTTCCACGTCTTCATGGTTTTGTTTATATTGTTGCTGAATGAAACCCAGGGTCCCCATCCCCATACACTGGTACAAAGTAGCCTGTGAACTGGCATATGATATTAGTGGCACTGAGAAAGTTCACAATAACCACAATCATACACTTATTGGTTCCTGTGAAATTAAAAACACAGTACAACTTCAAAATGCTAGTATCTCCTTTATTTTCTATTGTTCCTTGAATGTTAATGGCTGTTACAGAACAAGAAGCATAAGGAGACTGCCAGAAGTTAAAATTATCAAGCAGGCAGCATGTTGCTTGATGCAAGTTTTGAGTACTTTCTTCTTGCCTGAAAATTCAGGTTTGTGCACATGGGTTAGACATTCGGCTTGTGCCCTGAGCAGGTAAATACTGGTTGAGTGTATACATTATAGGGAATAGGGAAGTATCTGTGTACTCTGGCTTGAAAATTTGACCACTCTGGAAAAGAGTTTGTCAACAGGTCAGATCTCAAGCTCCCTGCAGGACCAGGTTCACTGGTTTGCCTTGACTGCATGCCTGTGAAAATTTGACCCAAGCATTTCTTTGAGATGTATAACTTTGTTACTCAGCTAAAGGATTGGGGAATCAAGTTCTTTGAGAGGAAGAAGAGAAAAAAAGATTAAGAGAGGCAAGAAATGTGACAGCCCTTCTTACGTTTTAAGTAGCTGTATGTACTTGTGTGTTCCAGTTAGATTTTCCTCCCTCAGTGCCATAAATGTACCGCTGTCAGTGTGGGATCCCATATTTATTATTTCTTAGCTTTTCTTTCATAAATGTCCAAGTGCTCAGTGAAGAATTTTGGTACCAGTGTCGGGGATCTATGTTTTGTGTTTAATTTTGGTTGCTGTTTTCTTTCCTTCAAATTCAGTCTCATATTTAAGAATGGAGATCTCTCTTCCCTTTGCTGTTTTTCAGACATTACCACCATTAACAAAAGTGTTGGCAGCAAAATTTGGTCCTTGGTGATATTTGCATAGCTTCTTTCCTTCAAAGCATGCTTTAGTGAAACCTGGGCAAAGTCATTTCGCCTCAGAGGGTTTGTTCAAGCAAGAATGGAGTTTAATGAATAGCTTAACTGAGGGTGCACAGAGGCAACTGCAGCCTGCTGACTGTTCCTCTCCACTATATTTTCTTTGTGGTACTAACTGCAGTAGAAGTCAATCCAGCCTTCAGCCTGATTCTCCATTCAGTTAGATCAGATTTGCTTTGTAGTAACTCCACTGATGCCACCAACGTTACTCCAGACTTACACCAGAGTGAATACAGGGAGGATCAGTTTACTCCTATTTTTTCCCCTGACTCTGAATAAATCACAGAAAGTTATTTGCTGAGTTAAGCGGTGCTCTTTTTGAATACTCACAATTTGAAATACAATTCTGTGTTGGTAATGTTCTTGATTTCATGAGGTCTATCGTGCTTTAACCCCTGCCAGGAACTAAGCACCACGCAGCCGCTCACTCACTTCCCCCTGACCCAGTGGGATGGGGGAGAGAATCGGGAAAGAAAAAAAGAAAAACTTGAGGGTTGAGATAAGAACAGTTTAACAGGACAGAAAGGAAGAAAATAATAAATATAATAATAACAATAATAAAAGAATTGGGATATACAAAACCAAGTGATGCACAATGCAATTGCTCACCACTCGCCAACCAATGCCCAGTTAGTTCCCGAGCAGCGATCCAACCCCAGGCCAACTCCCCCCCCAGTTTATATACTGGGCATGATATTACATGGTATGGAATACCCCTTTGGCCAGTTTGGGTCAGCTGTCCTGGCTGTGTCCCCTCCCAACTTCTTGTGCCCCTCCAGCCTTCTTGCTGGCTGGGCATGAGAAGCTGAAAAATCCTTGACTTAGTCTAAACACTACTTAGCAACAACTGAAAACATCAGTGTGTTATCAACATTCTTCTCATACTGAACCCAAAACATAACAGTATACCAGCTACTCGGAAGAAAATTCACTCTATCCCAGCCAAAACCAAGACAGGTCGAATAAAAGTAACAGGTACTAGTACTCTTTTTGTCCTGATCATATTTTGTATTCTCCATAGTTTATTAGAAATATAAGCAAAGAGTTAAAATAATAACTGTAGAGCAATTGCTTCAGAAGTATCTATTAAAAAACCCAACTCATTATAGGAATTGTCACAGGGAAATAATTGCCATAAAAACATCTTAATGCCGTTAGCAAGCTGTACGTGTTCCCCCTATGAAACAAGTAACAGTTTTCCCATACATTTAATTTAGCTAGCTTAGTGAGTTTCAACTGGTGCTATTTGTTGGTTCCTAGAGAACATATAATGAAATCCTATGTCAAAAGACCCCAGTTTATCTCTTATTTCAGCACAGCTAGGTCTCTGGCATAAAGCAGATCACCTCCACAGAACAAATTCACTCACAAATATATGGTCCAAACCAATATATTATACATGTGGAAAAAAGCCATTTGCAGCTTACTTCCATTTGTGATTGCACGGGACTATAAAAGTTTAAGGCTGTTGTAGATTTGGCATACAGGCTTTCCCTGTACTGTCTGTTGTCCTGATGGGATTTCCCATTCTGCTGCCTATGTACAAAGGGAAGAATATTCCCACTGGCAATTTAAGATTCCTTAGCAGGGGCAAAATCAGCCACTTTTTAGAGACAAACATACTTGTTGCGACTAATGGGAAGTGAATGACAAATATGCACAAGCTAATGCCACGTACAGCTTCAGAAATAACTTATCCTGTTTGTTTCTGTTTTTCTTCAGGAGGAAGAAACACACAAAGGAAATCTTCAAAGGTGAGTAAAACTTACAGGGAAAAACCCAGAAAATATTCAGCTGCCAGAGCTATAGCTCTGGCACCCAAACCACAGACCTCGGGCATAGCTGTACCACCTCCTAAGCAGCCTGCGAGCCAGATTAATGGATTTATCCAGGGATTAATTTGTCTCAATATGCTTGTGTTCTACTCTGATTAACTTGGGCTACATTCAGCTGTGGTGCACAAAGATCAAACTGTATGAACATACATGAAGCTGCAGCTTACAATGAAGGCTACACCTACCTTAGCAAGTAGTGCAGACCTGTAGACATCAACATATAGAGGAAAACAGTTGGTGCTGAGGACCTGACATGCCCCTGCATGTCAGGAATATTTTGCTTTGGACTAGTTTTGGTCTGATCCCATGGGTTGAATACCCACCTAACCCTAGAATGCATTAGTTGTGCTTCTGGAGAGCATCTTCCAGCTCACTTTCATCCCAAAGGAACTCTGAGATTGCCCCCGATGCAAATCAGAGCATCTGAATAGGACATCCACTTCATAAACTGCACTCCTGATCTCACCTAACTCCCTAACATAGAAGCACCCTAACTGCAATTGGTGCTCTTGATTAAAATCTTGATTAAAATCTCACAGTGTGATTTTACTGTATCTTCCAGATCACTGATCTATAAAACCCACTGCTTACTGGATCCTCACCCAGCTTGAGCTACTTCATTGAGCCGACTCTGATAGCTACACTCATTTGCATTTTTACGTAGTCCCATTCAGAAGGCTTCTTTTTTTGTTTGATTTTTTCTTAAAACGAAGCAGTAGGACAACTCAGCTGAATGCTTGTGTTTTGTACAAACTAGCGAACTGCGGGAAAGCCAAGAATTCAGCATTATCACATAGCGATTCCCTTTGGTTGAATTTTAGCACAAGCTCAACTGGCCAAGCCAGTTCAATGTAACAGCATCTAGGCTGGATGTCCCACCTCGCTATGCACAAGCTGTGCAGCCTGCGCAACCTTAGGAGTGGGGGTGGACTTGCTGATTTCCCAGCAAGTCAGAAATACTCTGCACTTACTTTGAAAATGTGCCTTGTATTGTCGCAAACACTCATTTTCTGTGAATGGTATATTTCTGAAATGTATCCTACTGCTCCATATTTCAGACATTTGCCAAGCAGTAATCCATGAGAAAGCAGTAAATTAAGAGCCATTAATAAACCATTTGGTACTTTTAATGACACATCAGGAATGCTTGTGTTTCACAGCTATTTTAAAGGTAATAAAAGGGAACATTAATGAAAGAGAGGGCTAAAGTGTTTTTATATATAAGCAGATAGTGAAAGTTGGGTTTCCTGAGTTAGTTTGCTGCTGAAAATAAGTCACTCTGTGAGAGTTTCCAAGCCTATGAGTGACTCCCTCATGTTCCCCTCTCCAGGGCGATGTCTGTTTCTTCCATGTCAGAATTTCAGCGCCTGATGGATATTTCTCCGTTTCTACCAGAAAAAAACTTGCCTTCATCCAGCAGCAAAGACGACATAACCCCTCCCCTGTCTCCTGATGATCTGAAATACATTGAGGAGTTCAACAAAAATTGGGATTACAGTAACACTAGGAACCATGGTGCAGCCACCGAGAAGCCTGCAGAGGGCTGGGCTGAAAGGACAGAAATTGGGAAAGCTGGGAATGATCCTGCTTCAGATCCCTTCCAGGCATGGTACCTCACCACCAGTGTCACTATGACAACTAACACCATGACCAGCCCAGAGCACTGCCAGAAGCAGCCAATGAGGAGTCATGGTGTAACTGAAAAAATGGGGGTTCGTGTCTTTCACAGCCCACCGGTTGTCCGTAGGTTTGATAACTCCGTGATAGCTGGCAGTGAAGGGAAAAACCAGGCTGAGCCAGACTTCCTGTTTTCTGTGACCAAAGCTATGGGGAATGTCACTGAGACAAAAGGTGCTTCCTCGGATATGTTTGGAAGATGGTCTTGTGACCTGGCCAAACATCATAAGGATTTTCTGGAGAGTGGTCTTCATCCCATTGAACGTCCTATTTGCACTACTGTGGGCTTTGCCTCACCCTTGCACAGCTTGGAGATGTCCAAAAACATGAGTGATGATATGAAGGAGGTCGCTTTCTCTGTGCGAAACGCAATACGCTCTAACTCTAATTCAACAGAGCCTCAGTTTAAGGACACTGCGTGTCAAACGAATGGTATGAGAACGACAGGGACGCAGACCACCCAGACGATCAGTGTTGGCTTGCAGACAGAAACCCTGCGCAGTATCACCAGCAGTCCACACAAATGTCTGACACCAAAGGGGGGGTCCACACCTGTCTCTTCACCATCCAGAAGCCTAAGAAGTAGGCAAGTGACCCCTGTCATTGAAAAGGTCCAGGCTAAGTTTGAGCGCACATGCTGCTCCCCCAAATACGGCTCTCCAAAGTTGCAAAGAAAAATCCTTCCCAAATCAGACCAGCCAAATAACCGGACTTTGCCTGGCACACCTCAGAAAGGATTCAGTGAGTCCGCTTGGGCTAGATCAACTACTACAAGGGAGAGTCCTGTCCACACCACTATCAACGATGGCCTTTCCAGTTTGTTCAACATTATTGACCATAGCCCCATCTTTCATGAGACCTTCCAAAAATGCCCCAGGTCTAGCAGCCGGTCCAGGTCAGCAGAACCCAGACCAGAACTGGGCCCAGTGCAGGAGCCATGTACAAATGCCCGTGGCAGATCACCCAGTCCTCTCCGGTTGGGGACAGAGACACAAAAGGAAGAAGGGACTGAGGTGACAAGTATCAGGCAGGACTTATCTGCTCCTCCAGGGTATACACTTACAGAAAATGCTGCCAGGATCTTGAATAAGAAACTTTTGGAGCATGCCTTAAAGGAAGAGAGAAGGCTACCTTCACACAGCCCACCAAATCTTAGCAATGACAACAGCACAGGAGAAATTGTCAAAGTAGATCCAGGGTCCATAGAGGTAATGAGTTTGTTTGTTTTTCCTCCTATAGCTAAATGCACTCTTCTTTGAACAAATGCGTTATGAGATCTCTTGCAGTCTTTGTGAGTATTTACAATGAATATCTTAGTCCTGTCATGGTACCACCAGCGAGTCCCAGTCATGAAACTATTGGATTAGTCACTGAAGAACATTAAAGAATTAAGTTTCTATCCTGACAGCTTATCGGGCTTGAAAGCATCAGAAGAGCTTTATCCTTTACAGGATAAAGATGCCTTTACAGGATAAAAATGGTTCTCCGCTGAATGACTGGGGTAAGGATTTTCTGTCACAAGACACACCACGTTACAGATGCTCTAGGGACTCTAGGTTTGAGTAAATTTCTCTTTTATGCTGGATGGAAAGATAGACTCTTTCTCCTACACAAGGATGGGTGTTAATAAGTTTGTGTGAAAAATAGTCTCTACAGTACCCTGAACCAAAACTTTAGGGCATTCAGCATACCTTTTCTGGATGCATCTGATTAAGTTTGGCTCGGGTCTATGAATGTGATTAAATGGCATGACATTTGGTACGAACTGTTGCTGCCTCACAAAAATAAGAAAAAGAAAGAAAAAAAAAGATAACTTGTCTAAGCACATACCTACTTAGCATTTAAGAACTCTTTATTGATTTTTTGCTGTCAACAGTGTAACAGTCATCATCTGTCTCAGCAAGTACGCCCAGGTATTGGAGGTCAGAGTCTCAGGTACAGTAATGTGCTAGAGCAGTCAACAAAAAAGAGGGCGTAATGATGGACAAAAGCTTTCAGTTATCAGTGTCTAAGCCTCCTGTTTCTGGTGAACCTTTGTGCACATGAAAGTGTTGCCCTGAGGAGGCCTGGAGAAGCTGAATTATGCCCAGCTCTTACCAGCATGTGTTGCCTTTCTGGTACAGCACTGGAATGGCATGTACCCTGCTGGTTGATGAAACTCCCCAGGGCAGGGGCAGGAGCCCATTATCCTCTCTGCCCCATGCTGCCCCTTTAGCATCCTGATGTTTTGGTCATCCTCAGCCGCAGGGCAGCAGCTCCTCCTTGATCCCTGCACACCCCAGACATCCCACTTTGGCCTCGCTGGGCTGACTCCTACCACCCCTGCCTCAGCCTCCAGGGAAGGTTCAAACACCATTTTCTAACTCAACATTTGGCTTGAAGGATTTGTGGGGACCTAAGTGCTGAGACTTTTGGTCTGCAGTTTGCTTTGCACTAATGGGTAGTTCTCAATGGACAGTCGGTTCCTCTTTTGTAGGTACTGCTCAGAGGATGTGATCTTTTTTGCCTAACAGAGGAACCAAAGCTGAGGATGCATTCCCCATATGCACTCTAAACAGATATAAATAGGGAAGTTTGTACATATAAAAAAGAAACCACATGCACATTGTAAATAACAGTGAATTAAAGTGGACTTTGTGCACACACTTCAGAGAGAATAAAAGTGGAAAGCAGCCTCATTTATTTGACTCTTTCTAGCTATCTCTGTATTTTGTCTTTAGTTTGAAATAGTGGGAATGCACTACCAGTCCTTATTAAAAAGTGTGTTGTACTCTTACATGTTCAACTCAGCTTTGCCTTCAAGGCATCCCTGGAAACTTGATTTCCTCCTGCACCTTTTAAATGTCTCAGCAGATTTCAAGTATAAGTAAACGGATGTCATCCCACATCATCACAAATTGCTGATGGCAAAACACAACTAGCATTCAGTACCTGAGTTTGATGCACGGCGATATTTTGGTCAATGCTGTTTAGCAAAAACTCATTGACCATCAACCTGGCAGAAAATTGCTCTCTTGTGAATTCGCAGTATCTTCTGCCTCATTTTTTGAGTTCCGAGCCTCAGAGCTAAGACTTGTTTTTCCTTGCAACTCTTACTCGGTTGTTATGGCTGTTGTCTAGGTGGGCAGGTTATGATCTTTGGGTGGTCCTGTCATTTCTCAGGAATGTGCATTGAAAAGGAAGGTGGTGGGCATTCACATGATGAGCTTTGCTTTTCTTAGGTGAGGTGATGCTGTACAAGATAATGGAGCATGGGTTTGCTGCTGAAAAGAAAACTGCAAATAAGTTTAGACTCTGCAGATGCCTTGGGTTATTTATGGATTACACTGACCACACAAATTACACTTTGTACAAATTTCATTTAGCACATTTTGTACAAAGCCAGATGCAGCAGTTCAGCGAATTATGATCTAGTAGGAGGCAGGCTGTTCTTGGGGCAGTGTCATGTCAGCACTGCCCCAGCCACCCTCCCATAGATCCCTGCTCTGCTTCCCCCTCACCTGTTGGTTTCTGGCCAAGACAAGTGACCTTCTTGCCACCGAACACCTTCTTGTTTCTGCAGTCATGGCATGGTGTATTAATGACTTTTAGACTTGCATGGAGCACCTATTTGTGGCTTTTCTTTAATTTGAGCTTCTGAGTGGTTTAGTTACATAATTTCCTTTTATATTTCTGCTGCAAAGATGAAATCTAGTTCATATATATATTTAAATATTTACATACATATGTATGTGTGCATGTGAGTGTATATGCATACAGAGTAGTAATAACTTTGTATCTTCTAACTTGCCCAGAGCTTCTTAGAAGCAAATTCATATCTACCCAGTGCAGCCTACTAGTGTCTTATCCTGCTAATTCACTAAACCACTAACTTGCATATCATGGGGTTTATAAATACTACTATTAAAAATGCAGATTAACATTACCTACCTAACAATGTAAGAGCTGTATTAACATTTTTCTTCTATGACTAGCAAGGGTATAAATCATAGAGGTTACACAACAGTCCTGGACTGGGGGTCAGACTCATTTCTGGAGACGGCACTGTGAAAGGACTGTCCACACAGACCCACGGAGGAGAGGGCAGCTGCTGCATCCTCTGCTTGCTGGAGCAGAGCAATTGCCGCACACTTGCCACTGAACCATTCAGCATGGGAGGGGGAATGTTAAAAAGAAGGGAAGGTGGTGTCATATTTAAAGGGCTTTTGCTTTAGTTTGAGTCTCCCATCCAGTGTCACTGTTAAGCAAGGGAGAAGGGTGAGGCAAAGGGCTTTCATGAAACTGAGCAACATAAGCGTGAGCAACATGAGCAACACAAAATATCATTTGCTTTTTCGCTTGTTAAAGACTTCCTAAGCAGAAAATACAGCTTTATTCCTCTTTCATAGTAATGTGATTTTTCCCTAGCACTAATCAAGGTTGGCAAAGGATAACAGATGTCTTTCTCTGCTGAGTAGAAATGTTTGTTTAATGCTATGTCCACTGCTGAGACTGTGCTAGGATTGTAAAAGGTTGGTTTGTTTGCTCCCTTCCTTTCTAAATCCTTTCTGCTTGTGGCTTATCTTTTATTTTTGATTATTAGTTTCCCTGTGATAGCAGTGGTAACATGATCTGAATGGGTAGTAACATCTGGAGACTTCTTCCTTGCTGACATGAAATCTTCACTTTAAAAAAATAATTGATTAAAACAGTTCTTTCCAACCTACTTGCTTTCTTTTTCTTTTCTGTCTGTTCTGTCCAGAACCAAACTGTCTTATTAACTGCCCCCTGGGGACTCTAACCCTGCCCGCCTCACTGCTGTAAGTCCTTTCTACTTTGTTTCCAGACCTTTCCAAAAGCAGTCATTTTTTAACATGTGGGTTAACAAAGGGAAATAAATGACCACAGCTCCAGAGGCATCAGTGCGCACCCAACATCCCTGTGGAGTCCTTCGTACACAATGGTCAGTAAGCACTCAGGACAGGATCCCATCTGCCATCTCCTGTGGCAGCATGGGCTATGAAGAGGTCACACTTAAGTGAAAATTTGTGCTGTTGGGGTTTTTTGTTAAACTTTAAAAAATTGGCAAAATTTAAGACCAACATAAAGGTATGCAAAAATGTTGGGGAGGGATTCAGATTTATAACAATTTTTTTTTTTTTTTTTTTTTTTTTTTTTTTCACAAATACACAGTACTGCGCAGGGCTTCTGGCTGTCCCAGGGTACATTCCCTCTGGGCATGGCTACAGCAGCAGGTGGAGAAGGCTGGGGAGGGGGCTCCAGCACCAGCCTGTGGCTGACAGTCACCTTTGCTCATTAAGCTGTTCCTGGCCCGGTTTTGGCCAGTGGCCGGGGTTGGTGCAGCTGAGGGAGGGAAGAAGCTGTGCAGACATGAGCTGTGACCATCGACTCTGCCTCAGAGCCAGAAAACTCTTTTATTTATTTATTAATATAGGCATAGCCATGGTGGCTGACAGCCTGGCTTAGGAAATAGCTAGAAACTAAAGCTGAAATCATCTTTCCCCTTTTCAATGTCTGGGCTAAGAAGTGCTGCCTCTCCACCCACGCCCCCAAGCAACCACCAAACTAAATTACCCGCAGGATATTAATTTTTTTTAAACATTTCTAGCTATGACAGCTACATGTGGTAAGTGAGGAGGGGGTTTCTCAAACCATTCTGGACAGTTTCCTTGTCATGGCTGGATTTCCTTAGCGCACGACAAGGAAGCCGTGCTGCAGGTGGGGATGACTGACTCAGCAGCCAGCACGTTATAAGATTACGCTGTCAGTCACTTGTTGGCCCTGGAGCAACATCCATCCCTAGGGCAGCCTTGTTTTGTGCTGGGCATGTGTACATCACAGATAAGATGAGCTTAACCCTGCTGTTCAGTAAAAGCTGACCAACATCTGCGGGTGTTCTGGAGAGAAGCTTTTGAACTGGGAGGCAACAGTGGGAATAAATTTTGTTGTCACCATGCTGACTCTCATTTACTGCTATGAAACTAGGATAAAGCAGCCAGAAGCAAGCAGCACTACAAAGAGATCATTTTAAGCCACTGTTTAGAAAGAGGCTAAGACAAAATCCGCAGATCTCATAGCCTCGATTCACCATGTTGCGCTGCCTGTGAGTGTTGCTGTGCACATGGATTTATCTTAACAAATCTGAGTCTAGTGGCAGCTCTCACAGAACGTATGTTGCCCCAGGCACAATGGGATAAGCTGAAGTAGGGACACGGAGTCAATCTTCTTGTTAGCACCAACTTATATTTCAGCCTTACCATTGTTTTAGCAAGGGTTGTTGTGAAGTTTACGGCACAGAGATGGGCTGGGGGGCGAGGATGCAGAGAGGCAGCAGTGTAGGCCTAGGCTCCATAGACCCCTGACCAGCTTCTGCGGTGGCTCACTGGTCTCGCTCTCTGTGAGTGCCCAGGGCAGATGAACACAGCTCTGCCTTGAGCAGTGATGTGCAACTGTACCTCACCCTGTTGGCTGCGTATTGCCCAAAGGCAGCAAGGTTCACCCTTTGCAGGGGTTTCCCCAAGTCCGATGATGCACTCTCTCCAAAACACAGGCCTGCACAAGCTCCATTTCCCATACCTCAGTTCTGTGATCTTTCTGTCATGTAACATTCATGTTTGGTCCTCCCACTGCAACGGAGAGGTTCAATGGCAGATCACCTTGTTTTTCACTGCCAATCATATCATGTTACCTACTCCAATATTCTCCATCCCTAGTCACGTTTCTGCTTCTCCATGTGAAAGAGCGTGCTGAATCCTTTCCTTCCTACTTTATCGTTTTACTGATACCTTGGTTTCCCTGTACCTTACCGTGCCAGAGCTTTTCCTTTGCATTGTATTGTTTCTGGTCTCTCTCTTCATTTATCACCAGTTTGGATTCTGATTTTGAGACTGGTTTTTATTGCACTCTCCTGTCCTCTCCAGTGACTGCTCCTCAGTGTACACATTTCTATAGGTTGACAAACTCCTCTGATTTGCTTTTATAAGTTACAAAGTATGCAATGAAATTCAGAAGATTGGCTTTGGCACGACAAGACAGACTTGCTCCTACAATCACTCATCTTGATGTAAGGAGCATTCAGAGTGAGGCAGGAAGCCTAGCTGTGCTATGAGCAAAGTCCATAAATATTAGAGACAATTACCAACTTAGTGTCAGGGTGAAAAATCACAACTGCAGGTTGTTTCTAATCGCAAAGGCAGGCTAACCAAGCCTGAACAGTGGAAAGTTGGTGGAAGAATAAAATTTCTGTTTTCTTCCATTTCTGTGAATGTCATATTTAATGTACAGTACCACTGAATCCTGTAATTCAGGCTTCAGCAGCTGGCAGTAAGAAGCGATGTTGCAGAAGATGAAATCTGTAGGTAAGCCTCATCTTTAATCCTGCTGGAAATCATAACTGCTCCTGTAGTCATTGTTCTGCTGCTAAGAAGTCTTTCCTGTGTGTCAGTCTGAACTCTGAAGCAGACAAAAGGAGTCAGTGGTTGATTTTCACCGCACTTGCAAATGCCAAACTTAGCCCTTTTATGTCAGGTCAGCACTTAGAGCAATGTGATGTATAGTGGATTTTCCAGAATTACCATGCAAATGTACTTTTCAGCTCTTCTCTTTCTAGCATAAGGAGAATTAGCAAATGGAAGTTTGTCAGCTACTCCAGCTCATCCCAGACCTCTTTCTTTCATTCTCTCCTTACCTGTTCCATAAATCACGGACATACATGCAGATACCTGGAGCCCACACACAGCCAGATGTTCACTGCTTGCTTTTGTCCCGTGACATGACAGATGCTTAGCTTTAGTTTGAATTTTTTGTTTCTTAATTCTTTGCGCATCCAGATGGCCTCTAATGCAAGTCACTAACTGCTATTTTGCTCTCTTTGCTGCCAAGGAACTACCTTGTTCTGCACTAGCCCCGTCCCTCCAACCCTGCTTCTCCCGGCCAGAGAGACCAGCGAACCGTCGCCCACCGTCGCGATGGGCTTCACATTCCCCTACTGCCTCACAGTCGCAGTCCACCGGAGACCTGACTTCCTCAGAGGAGAGCGGAAGCAAGGAGCTGCTGGCAGAAACCCCCAGCCAGGGAGGCGAGCCCACCTGACTCTGCACGGGAACAGAGGGGCTGCGACTCGTCTCTGCCAGGTTGCCTGCCAGCCATCTGTGCCGCTTGAAGAGAGGTCTGCTTGGAGACGTCAAAGAATGTTCTCAGACGCAGCTGCTGAATGTCCGACCTGGGAAACAGAGGTGTTTCTAGAATGAAACAGTTAATGTGCCTGTAATATCTTAATTTTTTTCATAGCTGAGAAAACTATTTTTGTCTCCATCTTTTCTACATACAGTATATTAACAAAAAAAAAACCAAAAAAAGGGTAAAAATGATATAAAGTAAAATTTAAAATAAAATGTAAATTAAGTTTTAAGGGAATTTGAATACGTGCTTGCGCTCTCTCCAAATACTGACTGCCTTTTGGTTATATTTGCACTGTTACGTTTTCAGTTTTGGTTTGGGGTTTTTTGGGTTGGGTTTTTTTTATTTCATATAAAACTAGGGTCTTAAGTTAATTTTATTCTATTGTAATGTCAGTGTTACTGGTTTTTAAAAGTAAGGTTCTTAAAGATGCTTCAACTGTCTGAAGCGATACCTTTCAAGTAGTGAAGAAAGCCATTAAGCTAGTTCACTAGACTTGTATTGAGATGGAGGGGAATACAAGTAAACACAAGAAAAAGTGTAAAAAAAGAATGCCTCAGAAAGTCCATTTATGGAGTTAGCTGTAAAATACACCTACAATACTTGACTTGCATGCCTCTGGGTCCTCGCACTTTAGTGCATGTAAATACTGCTACTGTACCATCACGTAATGTGAGTCAATCTGTTTCACTGTAATATTGTGAATTTACCTGTACTGTACTTTTATTGTTGGTATTCCTGCATTGACTATACAAAAAGAGTTTTTAAATTATTGTTAGCAGTTCAACTGGCTATGTACAGCGTTTACTGAGAACTTCCTTCGTTTTGGGAAAATCATGGAGATCTCTGGGCATACTAAATTGTAACTGGTCTTGTTTAAGAGTCTGTTGGAGACCATGTGAAGTGGAAATAAAACCCTCAGTATTTACAAGCTGTTTGAGTGCTTCGTGATTTTTTTTATGATGGTACTTCCCAGGTTCATTTAACTGGGGGAGGGAAAGCCCCCAAAGTCCTCCTTTATTCATAAGGTAAGAAGAATGCTTCTGTATATGAAATAAATCATGGCAAAGCCAAATATTGTGGTGTGCTCCACAGACTCTTGTGAGCACTAGATCAAGCCATGGGAAGGTTTCTAAATTCCCTCACTGAACTTTGCAAAACAGGTGCTCATGCAGATAGTGGGACGCATCTTATCTCTCTGAGGCCGTATGGCTTATTGCTTTCAGTCCTTCATGAAAGTGGAAACTAACCGGCTAAGCATAATACCAGAAATATGACATGTCCTGTGTTAATCCAAGCTTATGTCTCTTCTGCATTACACACAGAGACCAATAAAACCAGGGCTTTTGTAAAACCGGTAGCTAACACTGAGAAGTAAATGCAGCTGAGAATTTGTGCACTTCCAAGAGGTGGAAGCCCCTTGAACTACTTTGCCTGGGACCATCTGTTTGACCATATGCATTCTCTGGGAGCCCCAGAGCTGCTCGGACTAGTTATCCCATCACTGAACTGGCTCATTCCTGTTGGATGTCCTTTGCCAAGGCTTTCTGAGGCTTATTTGTTAAAGCGCACCATCTGGGATCCCTAGAAGCCTTCCTGGTTAGCTCTGTCAAGGAGTAAGCCCCTCACATCGTGTCATGGCCAGCTTTCTAGGAAGTTTAATTCAGCTGTTGCATGAGAACAAACTCCCTAGCTCCAAATAACAGCCCATTGAGGTCTGATTTCTCCTGTATCATTTAGGACTATGGCTATTAACCTGGTGTCAAAATATCCACCTGTGGGTCATCATTACGAAAATTGCCACTTACCAAGATAGGCAGTGACTGAAAAGTACTGTTGTCTAATGGCTCTCTGGTGCCTCAGCCAAAACAAGGGGTGTCCAATGCCGGTCCTGAGCAGCAATAGTCATATGAGTGATAATTGTCTTCCCAGCTGTCTCAAAGCCTCACTGCTAGCATTTTTTGTGAGCATTAAGTTGACCCACCCCAAGGCCGAACGCTTAAAATTGTCCATGGTGGCCACCCTACTTGCTTGAAAATCTTCTTGCTGCAACACTTTGCTGAATTACTGTAATAATTTCGGTTTGGGAGTGGAAGGAGAAGCATGTGGAAGAAGTGTTTAGAAGATCAAAGAAGAGTCACAATGGTTATTGAAGAAGACTTACGCAACAACTGAAAGATTGTTTGTTTTCAAAATCTCAATTACCAGGAGCAGCTTTGCAGGGAGAGGGGGAGGGGTTGCTGCTTCCTTAAAAGCTCTTTCTCCTAGATGAAGTAAGTTAAAGTTGCAAATGAATGAGCAATGTTGACTACCAGCAAGTAAAAAAGCTGTTCTGTTTCTTGTGACAGCTGTATTTTTTTTTAATGATGCAGAAGAAAATTCAGGTGGCTGATTTGTAGCTTTGATACCAGGAAATGGTATTTGCCATTCAAAACAAGGATACACCAGCCTGCAGAATTAGCTGCTGCCATCCTGGAATAGGAAGGTCTGTGAGGATAAGCAGCTTCCTGTGGCTTGACAGGTGAAGTGCTTATGAAACAGCATGAATCACTGAAACAAAAGCAAGACAGCAAGCAATAGTGAGAAGGTTAAGTGCAAATAGGAATTCTGCAGACGATCTTCAAAAAAATCACATTAATTAAAAATAAGTTCCTTTCTAGTCTAATTAGCAAACACAGTTACATTGACAAATATCACATGTTTCTACTGGAAACACCTGGGCTTTTATCTTCCAATGTTGTTGCTGGTGGGGTTGGGGGATTCCCTCCCACCCCTGCGTTGTTCCGGTATGCTTCATAATTACTTAAATAAAACATAAAATAAATGACGGGAATGTAGTCCATCTAAGGTTATTTTAAAAGCTTCTAAGAGAAAATGAAAAGCCTTTTTAGAAGGTCTGCAGCTCACTCAGTGTCTGTGCAGTATCTGAATTATTGCCTCATGAATAATCAGGGCAGGAGAAGCCTCACAGATTGCCACACAAATTAGTGTAAAGGGATATGAATATGTCTGTCACAGCTTTGCCTGATGAGGCTGAAATAGATAGCTGGATTTCACCCAGAGGTTTGTGGTGCCTGAGACAATTGCCTTGGGATATCACCTGGTACTGCAACACAGCAGACATCAGGAGCAGGACTGTGACCCATGGCATCCCTCCCAGTCCAGACAGCTTTTGGGGGGGGGCTGCAGCACCCCAGGGTGTTGGGTTGTCCCTCCTGCCACAACACTGCAGTGTCCACGTGCATACCATGAAGGGGAAAAGTCACCCATTTCTCCCACTTCACTTCATGCCTCTCCGCAGTCAGCCACCCCCCGACACGCTGCCCTCCCCTTTCCACACCAGGCAGACATGGATACATACCACTGGTAATGGTGTTCAGCCTCTTAACTCACGTACCCAAGTCCCCAAGGAAAGACCCAAAATAGGACAACATGGCAACACATCTGTGTTGTGCCTCAGTGCCTGGACAAGGACTGACCTTGGACCATCCTTTCCCACCCCACTCTTTCGCTCACGTCCCTCTCTGTGCAGAGGAAGTCACCATGCATTTAGGGTACCCCAAGGCATGCATCTTCCCTCCCACACACATTTTCTTCCCTGAGTACCTGGAGGCATCAAGGTCGCCCATGCTCTCTTTGGAGGTACCACACCTCTTGCTTGCTCCTTGTTCCCCTGTTTTGACTTTTATGTAAATCACTGCAACCTGCTAGAGTACTATTAACCTGCTGAGTACATATAATTTTCATATGAAATGACAGCTAATGTCTTCAGTATCCATATAGCCTAGCCTGCTTTCTGGAGAGGCCCAATGGCTTTAAGCAAAATCTGCTTCCCTTCTCTGTTTATCATCTTCTTATCCATCTTGTCGGAGTATGAGACATTCTGCCTTCAGGTTTGGGTGAGAGAGATTATTGCCCTGCTATAGATGTGTCTAGAATAAAAAACTAGCACCTGTTTCTGAAAAAGACCATTTTTTTTCCTAGCAGAGCAGATTTAGGACTTCTCTCATTATTCATTCTTTTTTTGGTGTACAAACACCTTCTGGAGGCCAATCTCGGCATCCTATGAAAAAAATGTGAGAAATCCTGAGAGCACTTGGTGGTCTGGGCAGGATTTTGCAGGTGAGGGACTGCTCAACCAGCTGCTTAGCAAAGCCAATGCAGCCTCTCGTACGGGCGCTGGCCTGAAGAAAGGCTCCTCAGAAGTCACTGGTTTGGCAGCCATCAGTTGCAGGTTAGAGCTGCAGGAGGTCAAAAGGTGGGTGGCAGAAATGCTCCCCTGCTGGGGAGAGGGCACCCACTTACCTGGGTTAGTCTAGCCCAGGGTGATGAGAACTGAGGAGAGAAGGTCATAGAAAAAAAATTTAAAAGCCAGTATACTTGGCAGCTGCAAGTAGATGGATATCTGAATGAGAAGAAGAAAGAAGGTAGTTTGGATATTGAGTTTTATATGTCTCTTGATGGCAACAAGCCTGGCTGAGCAATGTAAGCAGATACTGCACTAAAAGGGAAGAGTGCTGCTAGGCTATGCAATGTGAATCCTAGTAAATGCCAACAACAACAAATTTTGTTTTGTCCTTTTCAGTCCCTAAATATATATATTTTTTATACCTTAATTGGATTTTTTAATCTCTACAATAAGATTTAAAATAGGTTTACACAGCAAAATGTCATGGACCCACGTACTCTCCTCATCCTCTTCTTGCTTCTCTCCCCTGCCATGATCCTTCTGGATTAGACTGCAGAAGAGAGAGCTGAGTTTAAGTGGACAGGCTGATGAGCAATGTGGCTGATCAGCCACAGGCATTGCTCAGCAGGCACCTCTTTCTCACTGAGTTGGTTGGAACCAACTTGGCTCCAAAATACTAAGCCTTGCAGTAAGGGGCAATGGGGCAAAATTTTGGCATGTTGAAAAAAATTCCCACTTCATATAGGAGAGAACCAGTCCATATATTTTAGCTACTAAGAATCACAATGTAAAATGCTTAGCAATTAAGAACATAAGTCTCATTGATTTTCTGCCCATGGAAGAGACTTAAGTAACTTAGACACTCTGAGAACTTTTATCACAAGTCTCTGACTACAGCTTCAGCATGATTGTCTTTAAAATACGGCCTTGATTCCTGATGTTGTCTGAGACAAGACGTGTATTGTGTTGTTCCTTGGCATTGGCAGGACAGAAAAAAATCCACTTTGCATATATGAATGAAAGGAAGAACAATAAAGGCCATGATTTTGTCACAGCTATTTCCATGACAAAACCAAAGACTTTTGAGAGGATATTTTCTTAGTACAATGCCACTGAGGTTTGTCATGGAAATCACATCTTAGACAAAAATCAAAGCCTTGGCTTCACAAATTGTCTGTGATGCCTCTGACAACACCACACCTTCACTATGTGCACATAAAATGCAAGTCAAATATATTGCACAAGCATCTTAAATGTTTTACAAATAGGAATTGATGTGTAGTCATATTAAAAAAAGCATATTAAATGTATTTTTTTTTATAAAGTAGTGGAACCACGAAATAGTTTGGAGAAAACAGCAATAAGAAGTCAGTAAAGACAGAATTAGCCCCTGAACTGTATTTGGTAAATAATGGGCCTGATTCTGATTTCCTGGGGAGCAGCCCTGGACCTGTGGCTTGGCTGTAGCAAACCTTGAGTTATGCATGGGAGGCCACATGAGGTTACAGACCTTGCCCATCTATAACACTGATAGTGTCTCTCAAAATCAGTCCACGTTTGACTGATAGGGAAGCCCCAAGCTGACGGAGCTGTTCTGTGCTGCATTTGTCCAACAAGCCCTTGAGTTTTCAGCAGGATAGACCGACCTGCCAAGCAGTGACATCCTGAAGAATGCAGTGACACCCAATGGAGGAGAAATGGTGGGACACTATTCCTTGAATTATACAACCCTTTTCAGATCAAGAACAGAAGCAAAATTACTTATTCAGAAACTGCAGCACTAGGGTATAACACCTCCTCATGTACGTGGGTTACTTTTACTCAGCAAATAATTAGTGCATCTCCCTAGCACAGAGCTAAATAATTTAGTAGAAACATTTCCCTGCTCAGAAGAATCTGCCTGAGCTCCTGGTCAGCAGGTCTGTGTTAGGTGGCCAGCAGCCCTCCTGATTCACATCAATTCTTCCTGAAGAACCAGGAGAACCTCTATTTGCTGCCGACCCTGTCCCGCAAGCACTGCTCAGCCACCACCCGCTCCCAGATGCAGAACTGGTTTATTTAGCCAGTCCCACTACCAGGGTTTCTGGTTTCTCCCACTGGAGTGAGTTACCCTGAAATGACCCCAACACCGGCGCAGAAGATCCCTCCAGTGCTGGTTCTTCAGGTTGGGCAGAGGCAACTCCAAAACCCAATGAAGCCAGGATTGGGAACGGAGTAAAGTACTAGCCCACTGTTACCTGAGGCCACTCCTGACCTGAATGGAAAAAACCCACCACCCCCCTAAACTAAAATTAAATTGTCATTTGAGCTACTTAGCAAGTTAACTAAATTTACCGTGACCTACATATCAGAAAGCATTGGATATTTCTGTGGGAGTCAGGTCACTCAGTAAAATCTAGTTTAAAAATCCATACACACTTTTCTGAAGTCTCCATCAGTCTTACAGCAGAGAACGGCCAATCTGAAGAAGCAGTGAGACATTTTTAACCCTGACATCTATTAGGTCAGGCCTGCAACGATTTTAGTCTCTTGTCAGGGTAGCAGACAATGCTGACAGATGAACTGATTAGGCTTGGTGCATATTGCAGTGCAGACATAGTAATTACAGCCTAGAAACAATCATTTAAACAGAAAATAATAGATTACATGCAGAAAGTTCATTGCCAGCTGCCTAGAGGCAGCACCTCCATGGCTATTGTGCAGAAATAAAATACATCAGGCAGCACATTGGGCATTAAATCTTACTAAAAGTACATCAGCTAAAGAGCAACCACTTATAAACAGCTGATATAGTCACAGAAGATAACATGATTAAATGTATATATTGAAAACAGTCTCTTAAAGACAGACAGACAAAGATGCATCTATCTGTGTATCTGTCCATCTTTAAAACAGAAGGTCTATTTTATCTTTTTACATCTA
Source organism: Aquila chrysaetos chrysaetos (assembly GCF_900496995.4). Lineage (NCBI taxonomy): Eukaryota > Metazoa > Chordata > Aves > Accipitriformes > Accipitridae > Aquila > Aquila chrysaetos. The sequence continues at coordinate 56,672,943 of NC_044007.1, forward strand.
GTTGTGTGTATGTATATATAGAGGGGTAAAAACAGACCCCTAATAACAGATACCTTGCATGGTCTATAAAATGGCCTTTTCCAAAACGGGGCAGAGGAGATGCCCTTCAGACCAAGACGCAAGCCAAGCAGCCAGACTTTTCCACTCTTCTTAGCATCGTTTTCTATGCCATATCAGCATCACTGAACTTTTAACCACAGACTGCTGCAAAGCTGGCCTTTGGAAATAAAAGAGCTGAGTTACCACATAGTGTTTGCTCTGCTGTTTTAAACAGTATTTGTGTATAAAAGCTCAGCTCAGATTAAGAAGATAAATACAATACAGAGCTTTAAAGACAAGTTAAATGGACAGTGAAAATTGGCCTTTAATCTACTTAGGAAGTCTTTGTGATTAAAGTCTAGCATTTTTTTCTGTGTTAATGAAGGACTAGGCAAGATGGTGACTGAAGAAATGTCTGGGAATAGCATGTAAGCCGTGGCCGGTTTTGTTTTTGTCACTTTTCTTTCTAACTCAATTACACAGATAAATTTTGATTTATTTTTCCATATCAGTGTGATCAGATCAGAAGCATACAGACACTATCAAAAGATGCATGCATTGGCTTTCAACCTCCATCACAGCACATTTCCTTTTCCCAGCAGGCATCTGAGTGTTCTACCATGTATGTAAACCTCCTTTTGATGCATGTTTTATGCAAATAAGCTTTCGCTTTAGGGAGCAGCAGGCCACGAGCTGGCACATATATCAAACAGCATGCAAATCCTTCCCCACTGAAGGCGTGGTTTATAGCATGCCACCGGATTGTAAAAATGTAAAACATCTGTCAAATACTGTAGAGCTATGGCACAATGGCTGTTAAAAACAGCCATGCATTGCGTTACCAGAGCGTATGTTTTGCAAAACCTTCTCTGAGACACTTACACCCTCAGCAGTATATTCAAAAGCTGTACGGAACAGCAATTAGTCCTCCTGATGCTTTATACTGGATTAGAAAGCAGAGGAAACGGGCATGAATCTCAGTTTAAACCAAGCTAACCAGAGTTTAGTTTATTGACAGAATTTGCTGGCAATTGGTTTTAGCAGCAAGATAAAAATAATATTAAAAAGGCACTAGTGTTCACTGGGCTATTTTGGAAAGCTCAAGGGCAACCTGATTGGAACAAATGCATTGCGCAGGGAGGTATCACTTGAGGTAAGGCTGCCCTCAGTTAAGCCAGTATTTTCTGAATGAGAAATGGAAATGAAACATTATGTCCCAAATGAAATCAAACAGGTTTTGTGTGCTCACCCCCTCTGAAAAACTGGTTATAAGAAACAGACACCTAAAAATAATTTTCTCTCTTCCATTCAGTCCTGCCACACTTGCCACTTCAGTATTTGAATGCTACCATCCCATGGTTTAACAAACAGCATGACTAACATCTGTCCCATAATTTATTTGCTCGTCCTCTCCCTCAGGAAAGACCCGTGTGCAGTGGAGACTGTTTTTATTATGTATACGCACAAAAAAATACCTAATTACACAAGCACACACATGTCCATATAAGTTTGTCAGAAAGGGCAAGATGAAAGCAAAGGGGCCTCATACCTAGGGCAGGGAGTGCTGAGGTTTGTGCTGTGGGAATGGGGGGGGGCCGGGGCTAGAAGGGCCCCAAAAGGTGCTGCCCAGACACACCTCACCCTTCTCCTGCATAAAGCACGGTTGCGCTGGGAAGGTCTTTGCTCTCGCCATAACACTGCTGCGGCACGTCATCTCTAGCAGCATAGTTGACCAGACGCTCCTGGTGACTGGTGTGGTGTGGTGACTGGTGTGGTGGTTATGGAAATGTTGGAGTCCCATGTGAGTTTTAGCTGTAGCTGCTACATACAGTGCCAGGTAATGTAGAGCAAAAGAGCTTGACCAGTAATGATATACCAGGTTTTCTTCAGACAGTTTTAAAGTTTTCTCTATATTACGGCACTGTATTTTACCAGGAACGTGTTTTTATATTAGTGGCAATCTCTGTGCAATTCTGTTGTGCTGGAGTGACATGCAGAAGAAGCAGCTATTTCCTTAGTACAGGAAGAAATTGCGGTGCTAATTAAATTTGAGCAAGTAGAGGCAGGAGAAAGGAATTTCTTTGTGTCTGTTTCTGGCAGTGAGAGAAACAGATTTACAAGTAGTTTCTTGGAACTTGGCCTCTTTGAATAGGGAAAATCCATAGGCATTCAGGAAATACATTAATGGAGTAGCAGTGCTATGCAAGAAAAGATCCACTTCTAGTTATTTTCACAATGCAGGCTTTAGTTGGCTCTGTCCTGTGACTGAGGACAGGAGCGCTCTTGCCCATTTTTCTAGAGGTGTATGTTCTCTGTGAAGATGTATTTGTATTGTTTTAACTTGATGGGAAATCCAACAGTGGAAAAGTTACTCTTCCAGAGACTTCGGCAGGTTTGAGCACAAGGGGACAGGCAGCATCACAGCAAGACTAAGTGACAGCTAACATAAGAAACTACAACTGCTCATCCAATTTCCAGGAGCCAAGATAAAGGATGCGAGCCACCAGCACCCAGCAGGACTGTGTCTGACTTTCAGCCTCTTTTCTGACTACCCATCTGAATTTTGATACTGTTTTCCCTGTTCAGATCCTATATGAGCACAGACAATGCTTACACAGCCGTTTGCTTCTTGGGAACATATGGCAGTTTGCTTTCTGTCCTATGATGGTTGCTGCTTTGCCAGCTGGGAAACTGAGGCATTTAGAAGTTAAATGATTTATTTAATGAGGTGGAGCAGGGCTTGGAACACACCCCATTCCTGCTCCTTCCTAGGCTGTGTTGAGTTCACTAGGCTGTATTTTCACTAACAGCAGATCAATGGCAAGGTTTAATAAAAGCTTCCAGATCCTATGCATCTTTCCATGAAACAAGGGGCCATCAGGCTAAAGGTGAGCCTGTAGGAGGACACCATCCCTCTGGTGTGAAGGAGCAGATCTCTTAGTATTGCCAAGCATTTTAGTTGATAAGTGCCTTAGAAAAGTTACTGAGCCATGTTTTACACTGCCTAAAGCTTCACAAGCAAGAGGAGACAAGGCATTACGGCCACGGGCATCACCTCCAGCCACTGTAAGGGGACTGTAGCCCTGAACTGGATTCCTCTGGGCTGCACCCTCCTGGTGAAGATAAAACTGCCCAAACAGACTGCAGCTCTGGGTGCTGTTGGGCACCCTCCATGGAGAGAGCAGCTCCAGCTGCAATGATCCCGGCCATGGGCTTTCCGCCACTGCCTTGCTTATAGCTCCCTGGAGCCCAGAGGCGGACCTGCTTCCCACCAGGGTACTGCACTACGTGGTCAGCACACAAGGGAGAGTGGAGCAAAATGAGCAGGGCAGTTGGAGTGGGCATATTCATGGATCACCCTGCATTTATGTTTCCTGCTTTTTCCAAGAATGACAGCACAAAACAACAGAATCATAAATGCCACATTTCAGCTGATTTCCAACCTGGGAGTGTGAAATGTACATGTGCCTTAACTGCTACTGTGAAAAACACCTTTCAGTTCAAGCCAGCATCTTTGAGGATTTCCTGGGAGTTGCAGATGGCATGCTGCCATATATAGGGATTTTAATGCAAATAAGAACTGGTCTCAGTGGTGAATGAAGAACATGGATCCTTATGAAAATGTGGTGCTGGCGGGCATGTCACAGACTGGCGGCGACATCAGTCTCAAAGGTGGTGCTGGCCTCCTGCCATTGCCCAGCACAGTTAAAGGCCAGCTTGGCAAGCAGCGGGGACATTGTGTGGAGCTGTTTGTACAGTGAGTATGGTGTTACAGATTGGGAAAATGAAATCTAGTACCACCTCAATCTGTTTCCTTATGCTTCCTCCACCGAGGGTGGGACTAGGCCTGGGTTTAAAACAAAAAAGAGGAAGAAAAGAAAAAGGTCAGTTGTGTTTAATGTAACATTTAGCTCTATGGATGGCACCAAGTTTTGATCTGTGCCTGCTTGTCTGTGCCCGACTTGTCTGTGCATATATTCTTTTGTGATGGGAACCAGTAGAGCAAAGCAGCTGGGACAGGGTTTTACTGTGGTGCTGAAAGAGACGCCCAGCACCTGCAGGGCACTCTTTCTCCTCAGTCCCATCCTTACTCAGCTCACTGGGGCCTGGCATGGAAAAGGAGGATACATGTAGTGCCTGTTGTCTGCTAAAGACTGTGAAACCACTCCAGTGTCAGCTGTCTGGGCACTGGATACCTCCAGAAGGAAATGGTGGCAGAACTGTTCCTAGAAAACCAGTGCTATTCTAGGAAATGAGGGAAGTTTGCTGTATGTAGCAATACCAGAGCATCAAATGATTCCTTTACACATTCTCAATAAGGTCAGGTTTCAAAGTCAGGGCACAACCTTAATTTTAGAAGACAAACCTTTCTAAATAATCCTGTTATGGTTATGACTGAGCAGCTATGCCATTGTAACCATATTCCCCTTTAGCATCAACAACAGGAGCCTGCATTCTGCCTTGAAAGATGAGGAGGGCAGAAAGGTCACAGTTTTAGAGCACTGTTCATTATTGTTGTGGTGGGTTGACCCTGGCTGGAGGCCAGGTGCCCACCAAAGCCATTCTATCACTCCCCTTCTCAGCTGGACAGGGGAGAGAAAATATAACAAAAGGCTCATGAGTTGAGATAAGGACAGGGAGAGATCACTCAACCAATTACCGTCACTGGCAAAACAGACTCAGCTTGGGGAAAATTAACTTAATTTATTGCCAATCAAACCAGAGTAGGGTCATGAGAAATAAAACCCAATCTTGAAACACCTTCGCCCACAGCCCTCCTTCATTCCTGGCTCAACTCCACTCCCAGTTCTCTCTACCCCCTCTCCCCAGCGGCACAGGCAGACGAGGAATAGGGGTTGGGATCAGTTCATCACACCTTGTCTCTGCCGCTCCTTCCTTCTCAGGGGGAGGACTCCTCACTCTTCCCCTGCTCCAGTGTGGGGTCCCTCCCACAGGAGACAGTCCTCCATGAACTTCTCCAACATGGGTCCTTCCCACAGGCTGCCATTCTTCATGAACTGCTCCAGCATGGGTCTCTTCCATGGGGTACAGTCCTTCAGGCACAGACTGCTCCAGCGTGGGTCCCCCACGGGGTCACAAGTCCTGCCAGAAAACCTGCTCCAACATGGGCTCCTCTTTCCATGGGGCCACGGGTCCTGCCAGGAGCCTGCTCCAGCGCGGGGTTCCCACAGGGTCACAGCCTCCTTTGGGCATCCACCTGCTCCGGCGTGGGGTCCTCCACGGGCTGCAGGTGTATATCTGCTCCACCGTGGACCTCCATGGGCTGCAGGGGGACAGCCTGCCTCACCATGGTCTTCATCACAGGCTGCAGCGGAATATCTGCTCCAGCGCCTGGAGCACCTTCTCCCCCTCCTTCTGCACTGACCTGGGTGTCTGCATAGGGGTTTCTCTCACATTCCACTCCCCTCTCCACTGTAGGTGTTCCCTCTTAAATATGTTATCCCAGAGGCGGTACCAGCATTGCTGATGGGCTCGGCCTTGCCCAGCGGCAGGTCCGTCTTGGAGCCAGCTGGCATTGGCTCTGTCTGACATAGGGGAATCTTCTAGCAGCTTCTCACAGAAGCCACCCCTGTAGTCCCCCACTACCAAAACCTTGTCATGCAAACCCAATACAATTGTATATAATTTTGTTGAGTTTATTAATAATTGATTTTTTCCCCAGTCCTCTCAAATGTCACCCTCGTGTTTCTTCATAATTCTTCACTGAAGTTTTAAACATTCAAATTATAGATGGAAACAAAGGCAGACACAGAGTATTACAGATTGCCTCTTCCTCTCCTCGTGTGATTCAGTAACTTTGGCCAATAACACTGCTTGGGATCCAGAAGTACTGGTAATTCTGTAATTTCTTCACACAAGTGGGTTTCCCTTTCTTCCCTGGTCTTGAGCCCTGCTTCTCCGTCCCATGTGCACCTAGAGCACCCAAGGGATTTAGCAAGGGAGAGAATACAGGATCAGGACCTGGCAGTTTGCAGGGGATAAAGAAATCCGCTCCCGCTGGGCCCCCAGCTGGCAGCATTTACAGCAGCTCTCTGGCACTCCCAGCAAATTGATCACTGTGCCAGAGGCCAGAAACAGAACCCACTCCCTGTTCCCAACGAGCTGCAGTGAAAGGGCAGGACACAAAGCTTCTTGGGCATGAAGCATGGCACATCAGGCTGCCTTTGAAATTTGCATCCAGACTACTCATCAAAGGTGTCTACTCCATTTTACATTACATTTGAAAAGAAGAAAGACTATATAAGCTCTGCTAAGTGTCCAGATAAAAAAAGAAACTGTCCTATGTGTGGATGCATCTGAAACCTGTAGCTTAACTGGCATTACATGGTAAGGATGAGAAGCATAGGAAATGCAGTGCTGGAGGATTAATTTTGCCTTTGGAGGCTGTGCAGACAGCTGATTAAGCTAAGACCCTAGCAGATACCTTTATCTGCAATCATTGTTCCTCCCAGATGCCTCTGTCCATCCATGGATGCATCCATCTAGCACATGCTGGCAAAAGATCCATGACGTTCATCCTAAGCAGTTTCTTAGTTCCAGACAAAGTTTCAGCTGTTGCTCTAGTTCTAGGAGGACCTGCATCAGTGCCCTAAATCCTGGTCCTACCCTTTATGCTAACCTAGGGCAAGGAGGTACCCAATATTAACTGCCGTCATACCTGTACACCAGTAACACAAAGCCCCAGTGTGAGGGTCAGCCTTGTTGTTTTCAGAGTCCACACTTAGTGTTAGGACTTAGCCTTAATTCTGTTGTAAGCCCAGGCCAGAAACTCAGGTTTACATGTAGTCAAAATCAAATGCTCACCCACCCCCCATTTTTTACCAGAACACAAACATTTCAGATCCAGACCAAGACACTGGCTAATGCCAGACATTTTTACTGATTTTAAAACTTTGAGAAACAAATATATTGCAAGGCTTGATCTTCCTGGTGACTTCTGAAGCCATTTACATCTATGTAAAAGGCCCATGGCTGAATTTCTTTGCAGAAATTACACTACTAGTTCCACTGAGAATCACCAGTGACTCAGACAGGGACCCTAGCCCAGATACTTCGACTTGGTACCGTTTCTGTGCTCCCTGAGCAGAGGGGAAATGAAGGTGCAGAGACCGGAGCACTGCCAGACACGTCTGCAGGAACCCCCTTACAGATGGAGAGCAGAAGTTGTCCAAGGGTCTCTTCCCTTCCACTCCATTTCAAAACATACCGAGAGGTACAATTCTTCCCTTATTTTCATCATATTTAAAAAGTTAGATTTTGGTGGGAGGTATTTTAGAGTCAGAGACAAACTTTACCTGACTTGTAAGGCTTTTTGTTCCAGGAACTGTCTCCTAGGCTGTTTACTGTCTAGCAGCCTTGCATTATTTCAGCCATGTTATACTAAAGGTAATAAAAATAAAGGTAACAATAAAGATCTATGATAATATCTTTATCAACAATCTGGACAAGGGGATCAAGTGTACCCTCAGTACGTTTGCGGATGACACCAAATTGGGCGGGAGTGCTGATCTGCTCGAGGGTAGGAAGGGTCTACAGAGGGACCTGGACAGGCTGAATTGACGGGCCGAGGCCAACTGTATGAGGTTCAACAAGGCCAAGTGCCGGGTCCTGCACTTCGGTCACAACAACCCCATGCAGCGCTACAGGTTTGAGGAAGAGTGGCTGGAAAGCTGCCCAGCGGAAAAGGACCTGGGGGTGCTGGTTGGCAGCCGGCTGAATATGAGCCAGCAGTGTGCCCAGGTGGCCAAGAAGGCCAACGGCATCCTGGCCTGTATCAGAAATAGTGTGGCCAGCAGGAGCAGGGAGGTGATTCTTCCCCTGTACTTGGCACTGGTGAGGCTGTACCTCGAGTACTGTGTTCACTTTTGGGGCCCTCACTACAAGAAAGACATTGAGGTGCTGGAGCGTGTCCAGAGAAGGGCAATGAAGCTGGTGAAGGGTCTAGAGAACAAGTCTTAGGAGGAGCAGCTGAGGGAACTGGAGTTATTTACTCTGGAGAAGAGGAGGCTGAGAGGAGACCTTATCACTCTCTACAACTACCTGAAAGGAGGTTGTGGCGAGGTGGGTGTCAGTCTTGTCTCCCAAGTAAGAAGTGGTAGGACAAGAGGAAACGGTCTCAAGTTGCTCCAGGGGAGTTTTAGATTGGATATTAGGAAAAATTCCTTCACCGGAAGGGTTGTCAAAAGCATTGGAACAGGCTGCTCAGGGAAGTGGTTGAGTCACCATCCCTGGAGGTATTTAAAAGATGTGTAGATGTGGTGCTTAGCGACATGGTTTAGTGGTGGACTTGGCAGTGTTGGGTTTATGGTTGGATTCAATGATCTTAAAGGTCCTTTCCAATGTAAATGATTCTATGATTCTATTCCATGATTCTATAATACAGGGTAACAACAACTGGTTTGCTATGGTTGGGCCGTGAGCCCAATAAATATTTGGTGCCTTGGGGATGGAAGGTATTCTGTTAGGGATACAAGTTTCCTTTTTTTGTAGTAAAAAGGGTGATGAATTTTAACTTCTACTGAAAAACAAAAAACAATTGGTTAGAACTGTTCCTTGCAGTCAAGAAAATGCTTTGAAGAGCAATATAGGGTTCTAAACCTCTTCAACAGTGGTAAAGAGCAATCCTAGTTTTGCAATCAGCCTTTCCAGGTAAGGGTCTTCATGGGCACCCACTCATACTGATCCTGTGTCCTAGTTTCAGCTGGGATAGAGTTAACTGTCTTCCTAGTAGCTGGTACGGTGCTATGTTTTGAGTTCAGTATGTGAAGAATGTTGATAACACTGATGTTTTCAGTTGCTGCTAGTAGTGTTTAGACTAATGTCAAGGATTTTTCAGCTTCTCATGCCCAGCCAGGGCAAGAAAGCTGGAGGGGCACAAGAAGTTGGCACAGGACACAGCCAGGGCAGCTGACCCAAACTGGCCAACAGGGTATTCCATACCATGTGACGTCCCATCCAGTATAGGAACTGGGAAGTGGGGGCGGGGAATCGCCGCTCGGGGGACTAGCTGGGTGCCGGTCGGTGGGTGGTGAGCAATTGCAGTGCGCATCATTTGTACATTCCAATCCTTTCATTATTGCTGTTGTCATTTTATTAGTGTTATCATTATCATTATTCGTTTCTTCTTTTCTGTTCTATTAAACTGTTCTTATCTCAACCCGTGGGTTTTGCTTCTTTTTCCCGATTTTCTCCCCCATCCCACTGGGTGGGAGGGGAGTGAGTGAGCGACTGCATGGTGCTTAGTTGCTGGCTGGGGTTAAACCACGACATCCTGTTATGGCACTGTGGTTTAAAGCAAGAGAAATAGGGCAGAATTACAGGGGCAAATACCATTAAAACCAGAAATGCTTTGTTTTTTGTTAACACTGCTAAAAGTCAATGCATTATCAGTTTCCTGCTGCAAAGAGAAGGGATTTCTTAAATATTAAGCTGTGACGGAGGGTCTATGCACCGAGACTATCAAACCCATAAATTATCATCATATAAAAAACAATACAGCTAGCTATCATAGGAGCTTTTCCCTGTGAACCAGAGAGAGGACAGTGCTTAGTCCCATGGAGGTTAACATCTGGGAAAGCATTCAACTTACAGAATCCACAAATGACTGGCAGCCCACATTCAATTTGTTGTCTTGAATCAGTTGAGAGTGGTGTGGGCGATTCCACAAGGGATATTATCCTGTTTGGCCTTAAGCCACTCACTGGAAAATATGCATATTGGAGGTGAAATTGAATTGCATAGATTTATCTTCTAAATATTCACCATATGCTCTCATAAAAGGGCATTCCAGCCCCATCTATAAAATAAGTTGTTTGTTGCATAAGTGTTTTCTTTAGGTTTTGCTTCAAACCCTCATGCGATCTGTAAACATTTGAGTTGTATACGAGATGTTAAATCAGCTGTATTGGTTTTGTGTGGCAAGGTTTTGGTAGCGGGGGGGGGGTGTTACAGGGGTGGCTTCTGTAAGAAGTTGCTGGAAGCTTCCCCTGTGTTCGAGAGAGGGCCAATACCAGCCGGCTCTAAGACGGACCTGCCGCCGGCCAAGGCCGAGCCAATCAGCGATAGTGGTAACGCCTCTGTGATAACATTTTTAAGAAGGGAAAAAAAAGTTGGGACAGGCGGTATTCAGCAGCCGGAGAGAGGAGTAAGAACATGTAAGAGAAACAACCCTGCGGACACCAAGGTCGGTGAAGAAGGAGGGGGAGGAGATGCTCCAGGCGCCGGAGCAGAGATTCCCCTGCAGCCTGTCATGAAGACCACGGTGAGGCAGGCTGTCCCCCTGCAGTCCATGGAGGTCCACGGTGGAGCAGATATACACCTGCAGCCCGTGGAGGACCCCACGCTGGAGCAGGTGGGTTCCCAAAGGAGGCTGTGACCCCGTGGGAAGCCCGCACTGGAGCAGGCTCCTGGCAGGACCTGCGGGATCTGTGGAGAGAGGAGCCCATGTTGGAGCAGGTTTTCTGGCAGGACTTGTGACCCTGCGGGGGACCCATGCTGGAGCAGTGTGCTCCTGAAGGACTGCACACCATGGAAAGGACCCATGCTGGAGCAGTTTGTGAAGAACTGCAGCCCGTGGGAAGGACCCACGTTGGAGAAGTTCATGGAGGACTGTCTCCCATGGGAGGGACCCCACGCTGGAGCAGGGAAGAGTGTGATGAGTCCTCCCCCTGAGGAGGATGAAGCGGCAAAAAACAACGTGTGATGAACTGACCGTAAACCCCATTCCCCGTCCCCCTGTGCCTCTGGGGGGGGTTTGGTAGAGAAGCCGGGAGTGAAGTTGTGCCTGGGAAGAAGGGAGGGGTGGAGGGAAGGTGTTCTGAGATTTGGTTTTATTTCTCATTACTCTGCTCTGGTTGATTTGTAATAAAGTGAGTTAATTTTCCCCAAGTTGAGTCTGTTTTGCCCGTGACGGTAAGTGGTGAGTGATCTCTCTCCTGTCCTTATCTCGACCCACAAGCTCTTTGTTATATTTTCTCTCCCCTGTCCAGCTGAGGAGGGGGAGTGATAGAACGGCTTTGGTGGGCACCTGGCAACCAGCCAGGGTCAACCCATCACATCAGCTTATTCCAAATTTTTAGAAAGGAAGCCTTGACAGCCTGAATGTTTGTTTACACATTTACTGCTCTGGTTTATGTAATTACAATCATGCTCCAGTCCCCCAGCAGTTTCAGCTTATCTCTTTCTATCCTAAAACAATTTGTGCTGTCTCAAATATTGTGGAAAAGGTAGGTACTTCCCAGAAGGAACCTCATCTCAGTCATCATTAACAAACTTGTAACACAGAAGTGTAACACAACCCACTCTCTAGTTAATAACATCTTGTGTGGTCTATAGAAAGATGGCAAAACCAGCTGATAATTAGAGCTGTACAGAATATATATATGACAGTTATCTAGTAAAATAATAGGAACGTTTTAGTAGCTCCAGCTAGACTAAGCCGCAACACAAGAAAACAACTGTAATGACCTTGACACCTTGGCTATACAAAGCTAAAAGATGCCACAAGACCTCTAGGTGAGAGACATCAAAGAAGATAGAAAGAATTTCGACTGTGAATAGGCTTGGATTATGTCTAACACTGATTTCACTTGTAACCTGGTGTCACGGAGGCACGCACAATCAAATCCAATAGGTGTTTAAAA